>NC_052360.1:21715042-21795093 GCF_009727055.1 Benincasa hispida
GTTTATTTCTATAGCTATCGCAGAAATCAAAGATGTGTTGGAAAAAGCAATTGCAGACAAAACGCAATGCGCTTAAGCCAGGCGACGCAAAACAACGCATGCGCTGAAAACCAAGCTATCGCTGACGATGCATGCGGTGTTGCATTGTCCATCGTATGGAAGTGCGTCGTGAACAAGCGAATGCGGGTGATCAACTTAGAGATTGCGACGGGTGACAACCATAATAGAAAGGCGATTGCAGATGGTAGAATGAATGCGTTGATACTTCAGCTGAATCAAGCTTGGACGCATACCTTGGGAGTATCAACAAGATAAGACGATGTGACATTGCCCATACCGCGACAAGGGCAGCAGTGAGACATAATGCAATCATGATAGCTGTCGACGTTTAAACTCTATAAATAGCCTCTTAGACCTTCATTTCAAAGCATCCGAACTCCTACTTCAAAGAAGAGGTTTGCGATCACATATGAGAGCATGAGCGAGATTTTTAGTGAGAATTCTTCATCTCCACAAACCAGACCGAGTGACGACTGGAGCTTTCGTCGGAGATAGAGCTCGAGAAAGACATCTCCACCATTCATCAATGACACTACCGGTAGCCTTGATGCAGAGTCTTTCATTTCTCCTCTAACCTCTGTATTGTATTACATTTTAGCTTAAGATATTAAGACATTTTGTAATCAATGCATATTTTGATTCATTCAATGCCATCTTCTTCATCATTTTTATCTTTATCATCATTTACCTTCATTGTTTATTTATCAAAGGCGATCGCATACTTAATCGTGTAGTCTAGAGATAGAACGCATGTAGCAACCCACCGAGAGGTGTGCGTTGTGCGAGTATAGTGAGTTAATCCTCTTTGCTTGGTGAAAGGCTGTAGCAACGCTTGTCTATGAGTTGTTGCAATGTTTGTCTATAAGTTAATTAGCCGCGTCTAACTGTCTGAGAAGTTAAGAGATGGAACGCACTAAAGCAAAGTATTCATTGTTCCTAGATATAGGCACAATCTTATGGTCGATGCAACCATGCACTATAGAGATATAGTCATGCGACTGACCAACGAGAAGTGTGCGATGCGTTAGTATGACGAGCTGGGATTACTTGAGCGATTGAAGATAATAAACATTACTATGCGTTAACGGTTGTTGTGTATCTACCAATTCTCATCGGGTCTTACATTGCTCAATCTGTTTAGTTAGGAGTTCGAGTAGTGTGTAAATCCATTAAACTTCTTCTTTTTACTTTTATTCATCGCCTCAAATGCATTGCTTCATAAGCATTATTGAGTGACAAGTCCTTGTGTTCGACCTCGGATACCCGAGAACTTGCGTTTTCGTTATACTTGGCAAGAAGGCAAGAAAACTTGTGATAAGAACGCAAGGTCATTGCATACAAGATTAACACATTTTCATTCCAACGCATGACCGCCGACGCATGGGCATAAATGCATAGCTTAAGCATGCACAATGCACGATTGCGTGCAATAACCCCATCATCATCACCTTTTATCCAACACATGAGGTCACACGATCGTCCAGCGCGCATCTTGCAACGTAAGCCTTAAGTGATCGACTAAACGACAATGATGCGATGAAGCATAATCGTCTAAACGATCGTTTAATGCGCACACCTTTTATTAAACGATGAGCATTAAATGCTCTACGCAATTGTTCACCTCCAGCATCCACGCGATCGAGCAACCAACACTACACGATAAAGTAAACACTATACCCCATCGTTTAGCATTAGCTAAAAGATCGTTTAGTAAATGCTACACGATCAGACAGAATTTTCTACACGATCGTTTAGCAAAAATAAACTATTGTTTACCTTAGGCTACACGATACGACTAACCCTTGGTTTTCTTCCTCGATGAGAACCGAATCTCCATGCTTCGAAAATTCATCACGAATGACTCAAAACTTCAAATACTTTGAATTAAAGACTCGATTGCTTGTTAATTATGCCCAAAAACGCAGGGACCCTTACAAATTAACACTTTGTAATCATAAAGAAAGCTTCAAACAAAGGCAATTAACCCGTAAACATTCATCAACACATCTACAAATGCATTTAACACTTAAACGCAATGCAAAAAACTTAAAACCCATGACGACTGTAAAAAAAGTTCAAAGCATAAATGAAATTTGGAATATCAGAACAACCTGGCTCTGATACCAATTGAAGGAAATCAAACATGAGGATTCCAATGAGCAACGGAAGGGATCGTTCCAAATTCCATTAGAGTGAACATAATCAATTACAGTCTAAAGCCGAAAACTGACAGGTCATGCAGAACGAGAAATTATAGCATGCTTTAAGATGATACAAAGGAGAGAGGATGCATACCTTTAAAGAAACATTCTTCATAAATCCCTCGATCAATCTACAAGCATCCAAGACAACAATACTCGAACACAACGACCGGTTCACAACACGGAACACAACGAACATAGCCTCCACGAAACCAATTGAGTCCTACTTGATTCACGAACTGAGTGAGGACACCACCACAATGGTTACCTTGGTATTATCGGTGTGAGAATCTAGAAGTTTTGGGCTCTATATGATCTTGGCTTGAGGAAGAGACTGGAGGAACACGATCGAGCAAGTGGGAGATAAGATATTGTCTATCGTATAGACAATGTGCCTAATCGTGTAATAAATGGCAGCCTATCGTATAGACTATGCCACTCGATCATAGCTACGATCAGTTGAATGACTATCGTATAGTCAAAGTTCCACGATTGTTTAGTCTCTGCACAGCTATCGCTTAGTGAAACTCTTTCACTTGATAGCTTATCTATGAATTCTTTTCTGAATGAAGTAACTATTAAATTTAGGAAAACCTTTTTCCTTTTATCTCACGATTACCATAAAACCACCAATAACCTCCCACTCAATTGGTTATTAGAGAAAAAGAAATCATATAATTAATATATTATAAATAAATATAATAAGTTTACATTAATTATTCCACTTGATGTATCCATACATCATACCAATTATATCATATATAATTGAATTTTCTCTTGTTAATTTAAACACTTCAAATCAACCTCAAGAACTAATTCTCAACTTGAATCCATTGAGCTACCAAGGGGACCTTATGGACCTGTAGCTTGAAGCTCCAATGGTACGTGAATAACAGACCACTGATGCGTCTTATTATGCGATGAAATAATGATAAAGGATGCGATGGTGGAAAATGCATTGTGCATGTAAGTTTTCTCAGTAAGACCTAAGTATAAATCCTACTGAGTTGCCTGGTAAGCCCAGGGTCGAACACAGGGACTAAGGAAAACAGTATGCGATGGTAATTTTTAGATCACTTTGCGGTAATAAATAAAATAATGTGTTGGTTGGTTGGTTTAAAGTATAAAATCTATGCGGCAAATTTGAGAAAAGAGTTAATAATACAAAAGATGCGATGAGTATGTGGGGGAACGGGTTGAGAAGGGATTTAGCTAACACTTCCTCGGAATGCGTTCATGTTATGCGATCATGCTACACACATACAACAGCAAGTCATCTCTAAATGTAAATGTTATAGCTTCTAGTTTTAGAACACATGCGATGTATGCGATGGTGTCTATAGGACCTACGTTTAAGCCTCTATTCTTGTCTATGCGATGATGAATGACACACACACATACTCAAGGCGACCGCATACTATCCTAATCTATCTCTAGGGTACATGCGATGCATGTTGGCAAATAGAGCTTATCTCTAGTCTCTATCTCTTGCTTATGCAGATCTAATCTTGTTCTCTCGAGTCTAGATTCTAACCTAGCTCTCTCAAGTCTTAGGTTCTTTCTTTAGACTCTCTCTCGAGTAGCTCTGAAGGGTGATGGGAGCAATATAAGACAAGATGATCGTATGCGATGAAGATCCTAGGTCATATTAGCTAAGTACTTCTCAAACCATTCAACAGTTTTAGCTACTCATGCGTATTTTACAGAGAGTGAACAGATGTAGAAGTGCAAGTTCCATTCTATATATATATAATTGAAGTACATAATGACAATGCGAATTAAGAATAAAAAGCCTAGTGGCAATTTCTTGCTTCCCAAGGCTTTTACACTATTCTTCTCTACTCTGCTCAAAAGATATTCTTGCTCTCGCAAAAGTCGACCCTCTCCCTTTTTTTATTCTCCCTAGCACTCTCTCGAGCTGACCCGGACGATCTTCCGGCATCTTTTCCCTTCTCTCGCTTCCGCCTTCTAAGTATAAGAAAACTAAGAACACGGCTAACTATCCGAACTCTAAAACTGGGCGAACTAACTAACTCCTTCTATAAAGGTGGCCTTCGGTATTTATAGAGCTTCAGGGTGAAAAGCTTCTTCTCTCTTATGATTGCACTGATGGGATGACATTAATTCTCTATCTGATGCACCGAATAATTGTCACCGAAAAGTTGAGTGTACTTACTACAGTATGTCATTAACGACTTGTCAACTTAATTCGGAATTGACCGTCATCAGCTTTCTGTCCCATCGTGATTTATTAAGCTTTCACCCAGATGCGCCCACCTTGATGCACCGGCTCTATGCGGCCACCTTCTTGAGTAGATTTTTTGCGAGCACAAATGATCGCATTTCCGCCTTACGCCAACGCATTTTCTGCACAAAAATACATAAGTTGGCTATTTTAATGTGATGGACGCATGCGATCGCAATGTTGTGAATTTAATGCTTTTGGACGTATTATTGTATATTTTTACCATCGCAATCCTGCATTATTTTATGACTTTGCGCTATAATAACGTGCATTTCTGCCCGTTATCATACTCCACTAAAGACTACAGCTGCACTTTTCTCAGTACAGATATATTTTTATGTCTATATTAACCAATCAATAGTGCGTTAACCTTCACAGATCGCTCATAAATACAGTTGGACCAATTTACCGTTTTTCCCCTATAGTTACATCTAACTCCTTAAGTATCATTGATTTCTCTAATGAACAATAAGTCATAGTCCTACTATGACTGGGTCCTCTCTTCCTAAGAGAGGATGTGGCCACTATGTTCAAGACTCGGAATCAGCCCTTAAGGGAGCAATCTATCTACTTACCTCTACTTTGGGGAAGGAATGAATTCCGTCTTGTGTAACTGAGTTCCCAACTCCCCAATCAGAAAAATCCCCAAAAAGGTATGCTTATTGAGTTGGCAGTCCGGCCACTCTCACCCATACTAATAAAAAAACCGCCCTCCAAGGCAGAAGTTCCCAAAACACTCAGGATTGAGGTCATGTCACCTATGGTCATTTAAGTGAGATGTAAGTCTTAAGTATCAGCGACGTTATATAAAGAGACGAATCATTTCGTGGTCTAGTCTTATACAAGCTCTTTGTATAGGACCTCTGCTCGCATGTCTTCACATGAATGGTAAGGATGAGAGCATCTATAGTAGTTCACAACACTTGTAAACTTCTACTAAGCGGGTCGTATCCATAGTTTCACCAGGATAAGGTATCCCTTCTTTATCCTTATACTACAGACCTAAAAGGTTATTACTTAAGGCATGATCCACATGTATATCTCATATACATGCTTAAGTTTACATGCAATAACCATGGATCTTTGTTTATTGGATATGAGTAAATGTAAATAAAATAACTCTTATTTTATTAATAATAATGTGTACAAAGATTACAAACTACAAGACTCTAGGAGATTTAGGACACCAATCCCAACATAACCATCGACCCGAATCTTTTCTATCCCTTGACTAGCCACAACATTAAGTTCCTCCATCAACAACATTAAGTTCCTCCATCAACAATCTCTATTAATCTTCTACCACTCTCATGCATACTCGATTAACAATTTAACATGCTAGATCTACTCAACACCTTCTCTTTCGAGACAGACATTAAGTAAATAACATTCAATTAGTAATCAGTTAATAAAAAGCATTAAGAACAAACATGCTAAAATAATTATGCATAAATTCAATCCAAGAAGCAACTAATTCAATTTTCAAAATCCATAAAACTAAATCAATCCCCTAGAAACACAAATCAGTCACCCATGGTTACAACACAAATATAGTCCATTCATGAGGTTTCCAAACACAAAGGACAAAAAATATAAGAGGGTAGAAATTGTAAGCCGTGTTCTTGACTCTCATCCTCGAATTTGAAATCACAACCCAAAGAATTCTTCAAATCTTTGATCCTTTGAAGCTCTGAGATGCCATTTTTCTCCAGAATTACACTCCTCAGGGAAGCCTCACCAAAATATTGCTTTACGCTCTCAAAATAGCCCTAAAAGTGCCTCCCCGAACTAGTTCGGCCATGAACTACTTATATAGAAGCAGTTGCAGCGTTGCAACGCTGCAGCATTACTAACCGTAGCATTACAACGTTGCTCTGTTTCCATGAGCTCTCTACCTTGCAGCATCACAAGGCAGCGTTGCAACGCTACCCTGCCTCCGATTTTTGAATTTTTCTTCCTTTTTCTCCATTAATCAATGCCCTAGGTCAAAACTTTGAGCTTATTGGGGGCATTTTGGTCATTAATCTTCCAAAATTTCTTGTTCTCATCCAATTGATTGATTTCCTACAATAAAATAATAAAAGCATCAAATATCTCAAATTAAGCATAAACCTAACTAAATTCTAAGCCCAGAAAACACATTTTTTGGATGTGTTTCAGTCACGAACAGAACGAGATCCACAATTGACACCACTACTAGGTTCCCTCAGTATTCTCAGGATGAGAACTCAGAAGTTGTAGGCTTTGGCTTTTTTGGTGAAGGAAGGGATTTTAGAAATTTGAGAAAGCAGAGAAAAACCAGTCACAACTCACATAACTTTAGGGTTGGCAAAATTCCCCATGGGGTCGGGTCCCCGCGGGGCGGGGAATCCCCGGTTTGACCGGGGATGGGGTCAAACCGCGAAATTTTTTCAGGGCCTCGTCTGGGGACGGGGCGGAGACTGGGATGGTATCCCCGCCCCGACCTCGACCCTGACCCCGACCCCGATTTTATATAGTTATATTTTTAATATTTTATAAATATATATTTTTACTATATATATATATATGTAAATAAACTTATTTATAATGTATGTTTATAATGTATACTATAGACATATAGTGTTGTAAGCCCATATGTGAATATATAAAATTCTAAATTTAAGCCCAAAAGTCAAGCCCAAACTTAAAAAATTAAAAAGAAAAAAATGGAAAATCCCTGCGAGGATTCTATAAGGGAAATCCCCGCGGGGAATTAGTAGGGGAAATCCCCGCGGTGACCCATTTCCCGCAAACGGGGGAATCCCCGCCCGTCCCCACCTTCAAATGGCGGGGACGGGGGCGGGATGGGGGGAGAATTTCCCCATGGGGCCGGGAATGGGGGACCCTCCCCTGCTCTGCCCTAGCCCCGTTCCAACCTTACATAACTTATCTTGTGTCTTTTGGATGAAGGAAGAAGAATACCTCTTAAAAACCAACTGCAGCCTCACTTACATGATGGAGAGAAAAGATGGGGGAGGGAGTTACATCTCCTCCAAAAAATAATTTTTAAAAAAATTAATTAATTAATTAATTAATTTATTTAATTAAATAGGTTAATAATATATTCATATGATAACTACCTTTATTCAGTATATAAAAATTTATAGTGTAATTTAGTTCGAGTAAACACTGTACAGAAATCAAGTTCCTTTTTAAATCAGGAACAATTATACATTTTCTTATAAAAGGTAAGATTTCTATAAATAAAAACAAAGTCCTCCCACTTCCTTAGCCGAGAGGACATGCCCAGTTCCAACCCGCATCTTCATCTAATAGTCTCCAACTGTCGCCAAGAACCAATTCCTTAAAATGAAGAACAAACATGGTTAGTGGCACCTAAATCAATTATCCAGGTAGAATCATCATTCTCTATTAAACAAGTTTCCAACACGAGTAAATCACATTTACCTTGTTTGGCCTTCTTCTTTTTTGCCAAATATTTGGAACAATTTCTCTTCCAGTGTCCCTCTTGGTTGCAATGGAAACATATTTCCTTTGTAACCTTAGCCTTCTTGTCCTTTTGAGCAGTAGCGAAGTTAGCTTTCCCCTGACATATCTTCTTCTTCTTCCATTTTTAGTGTCAGAGGAAGAAGGTGCAGACTTAGTTCCAAAGGACAAATCTCCGTAAAAAATTTTGAAGGACGAGGTAACATTGCCTCACCCTTATGTTTTTGTTCCTTGACTTTCATCAAGGAATGATAAGTCTGCTGCTCATTGAGTAGGGTAGTCAGGTTGTAGTCAATTTTGTTCATAACAGCATTGTTACAGACCTGAAGGAAACTCTCAAGTAGTGTTTCCAAAATGAAGCTAACCTAACTAGCTTCATTGATGATAGACCCGTTCATATTTTCCAAGTTAAAGTGGACCGTCATGTTCAGAATATGTTCACTAACAGAGGCCCCTTCTTGCATCCAAGCATTGAAATGTACTTTAGAGCATCATGGCAACGCTTTGTGGACAGTTAAAGTGGACCATCTCATGAATTGGACCATCTCATGAACAATGAGTATCGACTCATGTTTCTTGGCCAAAACTTTAGATAAGCTAGCTAAGATGTACACTGAGGTCTTTTCATCTGCCCTAACCCATCGCTCAAATGCCTCCTGAACATTTCGAGTTGGATTGGTAGGTAGGACTTAAGGATGAATCGCAAGTCATCGATTATAAGTACAATATTAATAGTATTTTTTCTATGTTGCATAGTTATCACCGTTAAGTTTATTAGCAGAAAGTAAGTTTAATGTAGCATTTGTTATTTTGAAATTGCTGAGAACATACAATTCATTATATTAGTTATACTTGCATTACCCAATTAAACAACCAATCAATTTAGCAAAATAAGATAATTCACCCTATACGACATCTATTTTGCAATGATGCTTCAGTAGGTAGGATAAAAGCTATTGTAGGGTGATCAATTACTCATTCACTGAATTGAGACAATCTCAGCTAATAATTACACTAGAATAACTCTTATTCCTATAATTATTAATCAACATTGTTTGGTCCAGAAATTGTTAACTTACTTAATATTTTCTTGTATGTGTAACCCCTCATTTTAAATTCTAGAGTTCCACCCCAATGAGCCAACCGTAGGAAAAAAACCAATTGGACAACAACTAAAGCAATCTTATTCATTTCTGGAGTTTAAGTAAAAATTCATGCAAGTGTCATCCATAGGGGAACACAAGCAAAGGTATCTCGAGATTGAGCATGAAAGTTTACTAGAAACTAATGAGGGAGACTGTGGGATGTGTTGACTCACATCCCTCTCTCACTTACTTTAAACACTCTCTCCATTCACCTTGATATTGACCTACACAAACATCACCCGTAGGAGGACACAAGCAAATGTGTCTCAAGGCCGAGCATAGGCCTCATGGTGTGAATGTTTAGGGAGAAATGTGAAATGAAAAATGAAGTATCATATGCCCCATTTTCCTCTCACGAAGTGTTTTACCTACGGTTGATTAACTTAGAAAAGTATGATTAATTATTTTTACTAAGTATTTGTTAACTTTGCCCAATGTAACATTTACTTTGGAATGAAGTGGATGGTTGTATTTATAGAGGAAAAATAATCTTAATCCTAAATTATTTGGGATTCCATAACTTGAAGTAGTAGATAGATTAGATTTCTTTTTTGAATATGTCACCCTATCTAATTAGGAAATCTAATTTTTAGAAAACCCATTAAAGTAGTTGATAGACTAGATTTTCTTTTTTAATAAGACATCTTCTCTAATTAGGAAATCGATCTTTTAGTTAATTAGAAAATCCATAATCTAATTACTTTTAGAATCCATATTCTAATTGAATTAAAAATTTCACAATCTAACTAAATTAAAATTTTCATAATCTAATTAATTTAACTTAAATCCAAATTTCTCTTATCAACTCAATTTAAATTAATCATCTTCTTTAATTTGGATCCAAACTCCATAATTAAAGAGGATAAAATTTAAAACCACAATTTCCCCTTTTTCTTCTTAGATTTCAAATTCTTTTTAATTTCCAAAATCCTAATTTATTTTTTTTTTTAATTTTAAATCTTTATCCAAAATGATTCCAAATCTTTATCCAAAATAATCCAAAAATTTCAAATCTCTTATTAATTTTTTTTCCAAATCTTTTCCTTTTCTTTATTTTCAAATCTTATCCAAAAATTTCAAATCATATACAATTCAATAGTTGAGATAAATTACATTCTTTCAAATATTTAATGAATTTAAAATCACACTTTCCCCCAAGTATTTTAATCCAATTTTCCCTTAAATCGAATTAAAATTTCAATTCTTTACAAATATTATTTTAAATTAGTTATCTTGTTTCCCAAATTAAATTTTTAGTCCCATTTTATCAAACTAACACCCAAATATTTCAAGATAATTTAATAAAAAATACCTTAAAAATTTTGGATGTTACATCATTCATAAATGCAGGACAGTAAATCCATCAACACTTTGAATTTAATTCCAAAAATTAAAATTGGGACTTAAAAAGCCACATTATGATACCAATTGTACAATGTGTGAACACCCGATGCAGAAACGGATCGTAGCCCCAATTTTATTTTACAGAAACATACATAATTTTAGAGGACAAAAACAAGTATATACAATGTGAAACAATATGCTTAACACAAAACGAGGAAATAAGGGATTTGGAATTACTTACCCTTGAAGACCGAAATACTTCGTAATTCCTCTCTAATTCCTCGAACTCTTCGAAATCCCACAAACTCACAAACACCCGAATGTGCAATGATGAATTTTTCGAACACCACCACGCGACAACCTTGGTATTCTCAAAAGTAGAGAATCTTTCGAGAGTGTGTGGGCTTCAAAATAATTAATTTTGGAAAGAAGCGGGGATATAATTTGAGAGAGCAAATTTTCAAAAAGTTCTTCTCAGGAAAAATTTCTTTTCCGTCTACACTGTGCATCTCAGAAGCAGAAAGAAGAAGAAAGAGATCTTAACCCCTTTTCCACTTGCACACGTTGATAAGAGAATTTAGAGGGGGAAGTAATCGCATAGCTCCCCTTAAAGTTGAATTTTTTAAAAATAGTAATAATTAATTAAATTAAATTAAATAATTTAATTCATTTAATATATTTATTAAAAAACCATATGTTATATTTAATATAACATATAACCTATAGTTCATATTATAACACATATAATATAACCTATAGCTTAATATTCTCCAATTTAACTGTATATTTAATATGAATCATATTCACATTAATTTTAATCAATAATTTTTATATGAATCACATTCATCTAATTAATATTTGAATAATATTCAAATATTTATTTTCTCTCAAATAAAACGTTATTTATAATGTATCATATACATTAGATATAATTAAATGTATTAATTATATCTTATATAATTAATTCCCTTATTAATTTGAACAATTCAAATTAATCTAAAATTAATTCGATTCTCACTAATCTCAATTGAGCTACCGAGGGGATCTTATGAATCTATAGATTAAAGCTCCAATGGCACTTGATTAATTAAGTAAATTCTTTAATTAAATTAAGCAACTTCCATTCATTGTCGGTCACTCCACTAAAGACCAACAGTTGCACTCTTCACACTATAAATATATTTTTGTGTCCATTAGATATAACCAATCAACGATGCGTTGACTCTTCACAAATTGCTCGTAAGTACAGTTGAGTCAAAATTAAAATTTTGCCCCTATAGTTACATCTAACTTCTTAAATACCACTAATCCCTCTAATGAACAATAAGTTATAGTCTAACTATAATCGAACTCTCTGAGCTAGGAGACAGTGTGGTGCCACATTGTTCAAGCCCTGGAATCAGCCTTTAGGGAGTAATTTCTCTACATATTCTAACTGTAGAGAAAGAGTGAATTTCTTCTTGTGTAGCTGAGTTTCCAGCTCCCCAATTAGACGAATCCTCAAAATTGTAGGCACATTGAGTCGATAAAATTGGCCACTCTCACCCATGCAGATCAAAGGACCACCTTCATAGACAGAAGTTCAGAACTCACTCAGGATTCAGATCAAGTCACCTATGATCATCCTAGTGAAATAAGTCTCTTCTAGCAACGGTGTTATATAGAGAGACTATTCATTTCGTTGTCTGGTCTTATACAAACTCTTTGTATAGAATATCCTTGCTCACATGTTTCCATATAAATTATCAGGATCAGATTATTTGTAGCACTTTACAAAAATTGTAACAGCTATAAAGCGAACCATATTCGTAGTGTCACCAGGATAAGGTATCTAACCTTATCTATCTACTACAAACCGTTTAGGTTATCACTTAAACATGATCCATCTATACGTCTCTACATACATGTTTAAGTTACAGAAGATAACCCTAGATACAGAAGATAATCATGGATCTTAGTTTATTGTTTTTTATGAGTTAATGCAACTAAATGTCGAATAAAATACCTCTTATTTTCTTAGATAAATAAAAAATTTGTACAATACAATTACAAACTACAAGACCACGAAATTTAGGATATCAACCTCAACAGACTAGAGAAACTATATCTTGGAAAAGTGTTAAACAAACACCGATGGCTTCTTCTACCATAGTTGTAGAGTTTATAGCATGTTATGAGGCATTCAATTATGGAATATAGTTGCGAAATTTTGTCACTAAATTGTGGATAATGGTTGGCATAGAAAGACCAATAAAATTATTTTGTGATAACAAGTTGACAACAAAGTATTCCAAAACCAACATAAGCAATAAAAAGTTAAAGTTTGTAGACATGAAGTTTCTGATTGTTAAAGAAAGAGATCAGAATGGTCAAATTTCGATAGAACACATAGGAAAAAAAACTCTATGGTGGCAAATCCATTGACTAAAAGTTTACCACCTAAAGTTTTGCTCACATGGGTATTAGTCATTTTTCTGATTCTATGGTTTAGTAAGAATTTGTTATTGGAGATGTTCTTTGACCTTAATTTATTTTCTATATAGAATAAAGTTGATGGTTTATGTTTTATTATCTGAACTTGTTTATCATGCATGTGGTTTAGCATAAAGCTTTTAAGAATGATCTCACTAAGGAATTTGGACAAGTTGGAATCAGGCATGATCTAGATCACTTTACATGTAGTTTTCATACTATCCATTCATACTTGATCTATGTCATTGAATGTATTAGAATTGGTAATCAAGGAAGGTTTAATTACAAAGGTAGTGAGGAAAGTCGCCTTGATTTTGTGCTAATATAGTAGATGGACCAGATTGAACTAAAGGGGAATTTTATTATTAAAATAACCTGTTTATGCACGCTTAAGGTTTATGTGATTTAATTACATTAGGTACATAGACATAGCCCAAGTGAGAAATTGTTAGACGTATTTAAATAATAATACGTATAATTAAAGTATGAGCTATGTATATGGATCACCATTTTATCACATTGGGTTATTTTATTAGATTATGCCCTATTATTTGATCTAATTAATTAAGGCCCTAGATTACTAATTGAGTATGACTTAATGGGAAAAAACTCATTCCTAGTTAATTAGGGTTTAATGGAATACCTAATTGAACTAGTATATAAAGAGACCTTGGGGCTATGGTCCCCAATATACCAAAACAATATGCATTCAGTTTTTCTTGAATCCTAATCTAGAGAGAGATCCCATTAAGGGCATTTAGAGTTTTAGTTGAGGAAGACTATAGCCATCTTGAAGCCATCATCAATCTCAATAGAACCCGATATGTTATTTATTCTTGGCAATTTAGCATGAATGACCCAAGGGTTAATCTATTAAATATATATTTAAAGTAATTATGCTAACACTACCAACTTTGAATGTTGGTGGAGTTGAGTTGGCATATTTTATGAACTCACCTCAACTCTCCCTTCTTCCAATGTTTTCAATGGCTCCACCCATCGACCATTGTCGACAACTATCGTTGTCATACTCCAGGAACCAACTTTGGACTCTGACTACCACCTCCAATGACAACTCCCACGACCAAATTCGATGACCACCTTCACACGACCAACTTCGATAACCAATTTCAAGCTCTGAAAACCACCTCTGATGACAACTCCAATGATCCAACTCTGACGACCACCTTCGCAGATTCCGACAACTACCACTGACCACAAAATCCAACAAAAATCACCTTCGATGATCAACTTCGATAACCATTTTCAGGCGAGCAACTCCGACGACCAATTCCAGGCTTTAATAACCACCTCTGATAACAAACTCTGGCAACCAACTCTAATACCATCTTCATGTAACCTATTTTGGACCCTGAAAACCACCTTCGGCTACAAACTCCAGTGAAAATTATCTTCAATGATCAACTTTGATGACTACCTTCATGCGACCAACTTTGGGCTCTGAAAACCACCTTCGATGACAATATCTGATGATCAACTCCAATACCACCTTCATATCGACAACCACCTCCAACTATAAGCTTAGGTGAAAATCATCTTCGACAACCATTTCTGACGATTATAAGACTGATGACTGTTAAAGTATGTTATAGTGTTGTTGATTATATAAATCATAGTATTTTGTCTACATTAAGTGCAATATTAACCCAACCCAAACCAAATTTTAAATTATACCCAACCTAACATTTATAATTTGGGTTGCGTAGTCCAGATTGTTCGGGTTGTTAGGTCATTTGAACACCCTTAACAGAAGGGATAAATACCTTTTTCATTCATAACTAGGTTTTTGGTATAGTTTTCATTTAGTTCCTAGGTTTCAAAATGTTACACTTTTAGTTTTTAAGTTTTGTATTTGATTTCAATTTAGTCCATAAGTTTCAAAATGTTACAATCCTACGTTTGAGATTTGAGTTTTGTTTCAAATCTCTTGATTTCAAAATTTACACTTTTAACCTCAATTTTTCACTAAATACTCACTTTTAACTTTTAGGGGGTGTTTGATAAATGGGTATGGGTTGTTGAGTTCTGTGGGTATTTATTACTAATGTTTGTTAAGCCCATAAAGAAAAACGATGGGTTATTAAACCCACCGTTTTTACCCACTCAATACTAACCCTAAAAACTAGTGATATTTTCATTTCCTTCTCTCTTCCCTCATCTTCTACCATTTGGATTCTCCCCCAAGAATCTCTGATGTTTTTTTTTTTTTTTTATCATCAAACCTTTGGAACGTCACTTTCCAAAGTTTCTCCATGGTGGCTGCCATTGCTAACAATTTCTCAGTTCCTTTCATCCAACTTGGAATTTCCCAGGAATCTTCTAGTGTTTTTTACGCCATTTTTCCTTATTTCTTCTTCTGACACCCCAATGTTCGGTTTTTCCATCATCTTCTTTCTTCTCCCGCGGTTCAGTTTCTTCCCTCATCTTATCTCTTATTTCGTCGTCCCTCTTTCTTCTTCCATTTTCTTTCTGTTGCTTTTTTTTTTTTTTTTTTTTTTTTATTTTTCGTTTTCTTCCCTCATGTTTTTATATTTATCTTGTCCTTTATTTACATATATTTTTCTTTATACATCCTAGTCTGATTTTCATTTCAAATTTGGTAACTAATTTAATAGATTTTTTGTGTTATATTACATAAATATTTTTTTTCCAGTTCATTTAAAATTGTTTTCAGCTTACTTTTTAGTTTCACAAAAATTTGATATGATGATTTGGTTCATTATTTTTGTTGAATTTCTTCCAAGGACCAATCTATCTGATATTATGTTCTATCTGAGGCCCTAACTGTTTTATATGAAGATTTATTCTACTATTATATTTGTATTTACTTTGGCTGAACCACCTAACTACAGTCTACTTGTCTTTATTTAAACTTGAGTTGACATTCATTTTAATTAATTTCACTTTTTAATTAATGAGGTTAGGTGCCCTTAAATGCACCAAACTCTCTCCAACAACCACCTTTTTCTCCCTCTTCTATTTATAGATGATTTCCCCTCTCATACTTTTCATATTTCTCCATTCTCTCTGATATAGTATGTTGGTGTTGAACCTTAAAAAAATGTATGTTGTCAGTTCGTTACTCCTTAGTTCAATTTATTTTATTTTATTTTTAATCTAGCTATCATTATTTTGTGTTTCTTGTAGGGCCCAAACTAATTGCGCTAATCATTCCTAATTAGTTTGAGGTTTGTTATTTTCACGTTCGAAGTATCTCCTTTTTTACTGAAGTTGGGGACTTCCTTTTTTTATTCTTTTTTATGGAAATATGTTATTTGTTAATTGTTAGTCACATTTTTTTGGGAATACTAGTTTACATATTTTTTATTAATTGTTGGCGACATTATATTTTTTAATCTGATACTTCTCAATTTTTTGGTGAATTATTGGTGAAACAGTACTGTTATGCAATTTATTTTCATCTAATAATACGCTCATTTCATTTTTTTTTCAGCTTCAATAAGAACCTATCCTATACATTTTTTTGTCTTATTATCAAGTTAGTTTCAGGATTAATTTTAATACGTCTTACTATCGTTTCATAATCAAAATTGAAAATTAATGTTCTTTATAAAATTATTTAATTGTAATGAAACAGTGGTATTAATATTATAACCAATGCTTAATTTTTGAAAAATATAGTTTATAATTGGTGACATAAGAATTAAAAAAAATACACATCAATATTCATACAATCGGTTCACCAAGTTTTGAAAGTATGGAAAAATGTAGATCTTTCTATATACATCATTTTAGCATATCTTTCAGTGAGTTGTCCTAGGAACTAGAGTATGACAACAATGTTTTTAGAAGCTGATACAAATTGTTCATAAGTCAATTTAGGGGGGAAATAAGAAGAATAAGAAAGAGGAAAAAAAAACTCCACTAAGCCTTTAAAAAGACTTAGCTAAAATACCCTTAACCCTATCCTTAGGGAAGAAAAAACCCACTAAGCCCTTGAAAACATGTATTTTTAGATTATTATAGGTACATTGGGAAATAACACCATAAAGCTTAACTATAACCCAATATGCCCAGTACCGATGCTTGACATCGTTTGCTATTCTTTCTTAATCATGAAACATAATCCGCCAAATACCTTACCCTTTTAGGAACAACTTGTGTATCCCTTTTCCCTATAAAGATGGATATTGTTGAAGACCTCTTTTCGATCATGAGAATTATTTCACACTCTCAAATACAGTTGTTCATAATACTAGCCATGTTCTTAAACAACTACCGAAGGATAGAGAGACAACCGACATATGTTAGGCACTGCATTAGGCAGTTGACCTTCTTCCACCTCATTTACGAGAGTGACTTGGCATGTTGTGAAAGCACCCGAATGGATAGACATACCTTTACGATTCTATGTAATATGTTATGGTCGATTGATTGTTTGGAACCAACAATGGTTGTGATATTCCTACACATTCTTGCACACGATGTCAAGAATCGAGTGATACACATAAACTTTTTGAGGTCTGGTGAGACGGTTTCGAGATATTTCAATGCAGTTCTTAGGGCAGTCTTACAACTTCCCACTGTTTTGTTGTAAAAAACTAGAACCGATCACAAATACATGCACCGATAGAAGATGGAAGTGGTTTCAGGTACAAAAAGTACTCAGCTTTTTTATATGAATACATCATAAATATGCTTATTACGATAGATTTTTTTTGAATTCATTCTGATCAATTGAGAGAAAAAGGATTGTCCAAGTACGTTAGATGGCACATACATTAAAGTGAATGTTAATGTTGTCGATCGACCTCGATATAGGACGAGAAAGGGAGAGATTGCCACAAACATTCTTGCAGTGAGTGATCAAAATGGGGAGTTCGTCTTCGTTTTTCCAGGGTAGGAAGTGTCTGCAGCTGATTCAAGGGTTCTTAGGGATGCGGTTTCGCGACCATATGGATTGAGGGTTCCAAAGAGTATTATACTAACCATATACATTATTTAAATATGTGTACATGCCACAATACATGTGCATGACATTTCGAAACGTGTACAGGATACTATTACCTATGTGATGCTGGATACCCTAACGCTGAAGGATTCTTGGTGTTGTAAAGAAGGGAACGATACCATCTCTCTGATTAGCATGGAGCAGGAAATGCACCGACAATTGCAAGAGAATTTTTCAACATGAAACATTCTTTAGCAAGGAACGTTGTCGAGCGAGCGTTTGGGTTCTTAAAAAGGCAGTGGGTTATTCTTAGGGGAAAATAATTCAACCCAATACAAGTCCAATGTCGAACAATAACTGCATATTGCCTTATTCACAACTTGATCATAAGGGAGATGGGAATCGATGAAATGCTTGACGTGCCCGATGAGAAGAATTCTGCATTAGTTGGTCTTGATGGGGATCATATTGAATTTGTTCAATCATCGGTTGAATGAGCCAAGTTCAAGGATGACTTGACAGTCAAAATGTTTACTCAATGGCAGAGAGCCTGATTATTGGATGTTCATTTCTTACTTTTCTTTTACTACTGAATGGAATTTAATTATAGAACATGTCAAGTATGTTATGAGAATGTTTTGTGCCAAGACTCTGTGTGAACAAGTTAAATTTGAGCATATAATTTGAGCAATTTATTTTTCGTTTGTGCATGTGTTTAATTTATAGTATCTTTTCATTCAACAAATGTATGCATGCAGCATAATGGCAGGTAATGGTAAAAGGACTAAACACGTATGGTCGAAGGTGGAGGATGCTAAGTTGATGGAATCCCTATTGTATTTGGTGGAGACCGATTGGAGGTCCGACAATGGGACGTTTCGACCAGGATACCTACAACACTTGGAGCGAATTCTGCATGAGAAATTGCCCGGTGCACACTGAATCAGAACACCATTGAGTGCAAGGTGAAGAGTTTGAAGAAATAATACAACATAGTATCAGAGATGTTAAGTCAGTCGGGGTTCAGCTGGAAAGAGGAGTTCAAATGTATCCAGGTTGAGAGGGAGTTTTCGATCTTTAGATTCGGGTAAGATTCTAGAAAAAAAAATGTACGGGTACGTGTTATAATATGAATATTAATAATGTGTATGTGTATCAATGCAGAGTCATCCCAATGTGAAGGGATATGGAACAAGCCATTCCCCCATCACGATGACCTCTCCACCGTACTTGGGAAAGACAGAGTAATAGGACAATTAAGTGATGACCATACGTGATGGCGACGAATGCATTCAGAGAGTTTGAAGATGAGTTTCGACTTGGATCACAAGACTGTTGCACACCTGAGGTTCGCCAGACAAAATCACTATTAAATCAAGATGGAATAGATGATGAGCCAATAGAGCAATCTCCAGGTAGAGTGAGTGTACCTGCCCAGTCATCTCGAGGCAGACTTGCATTGATCCATCATTCCAAGCTGAAATGATCGACATCATGAGATCGATTGTTGAAATGCAAAACACACACATGGGTAGACTTGCATTGTGGCAGAAGGAGAAGTATGAGCTGGAGTTCGGGCGTCAGAAGAAAGTAGTAAACGCCATATACAACATTGATGGGCTGGATGAAGATGATCAGATCCCCAAACTCAACTCAACTCTGCACTCAAACACAGACTTCCAAACTCAACTCAACACAACTCTGCACAACAAACACGACAATAGTTACCAACTCAACTCAATTCTGCAAACAAACGCGGACAATTTAACTCCTCAGATAATTTAACTCTCCAGATAAGAATTATCAACTCAACTCAACTCTCTACTTTTATCACGCACCAAACGCACTCTTAATGTTATTGTATATTAATTAAATCAAAGGAACTTGAAAGGTTATAACTAATTAAGTTTCATTACTTTTTCACCATTATTAAAATTAATTTTAAAATTTTACTTCATACTTATTTTTAATTAGTTAAGAGACATTCAAACGGTTGGCTTTTTGGCCCTTAATCTCAAATTAATTAATTATAATTAATTAATTAATATTTTGATGATAACAAGTATGTTGTTATTTACTAATAATTTAGTGTTTTTGAGTGTCTATTGCGTAGATCTTGGAACAACAATTCCAACGAAATTTGAATCATTTAAATTGGAGCTCAAACGGAAAAGATAGCCAAAACAAGTTTAACGGATAAATCTCAAGTTGATGACGTGACATATATATATATATATATTTATATTTATATATTTAACTAAAGTGGACCAATTAAAAGATGCCACTTGGGACATAAGTGGAATGACACAGGTGGGCTTTTGATTTTTGAATTGATTTTAAAAAGAAATTNATTTAAAAATATATATATTATTATATTATATTATGTTTATGTTTAACAATTACTTGAGTTTAAATCTTCACCATTTAATTTTCTTTTATCAACATCCATTGACCCCAATTGAATTTAATTTTCACCTATCCCATCTCTTTTTAAACACTCCATCCTCTCCAAATTTTAATAAAAACTACACATTTTTACAATCCTCAAAACCACCATTATTATTCTCTCCAAACTCTTTTTCTTTTCATCTTATTCTTGAGAGATTTATTATATTGAGAGGAATAATTTGTTGAAATCAACTCTTTGAGAGATTTTTTTTTTCCATCTTGTTCTTCATCTTATTCTTGAGAGATTTACCATGGAAAGGATCAAGTTTGTTCTTGTGTTCGTAAAAGGAACAAGTCAAGTTCGTAGTGATATACCCAAGAGGAGCTTGGGAAGTAGATGTAGGCTAGGTTGTGCTGAACCACTATAAAATTATCGATGTCAATTTCTCTATCCCTCTAATATTTAATTTTGCAATTGATTTGTTAATATATTTTATTGTATAAAATTAATTGCTAGAGATTGTTCTTCAATTTGTTAATGTCAATTTATTGATCATTTTGCATATGTATTAAATTATTGTTTAAATTACTTATTTTTCAAAAACGGTATCAATTTGCTTTATCGGGACCACATTAGGAAAAATTTTTAGTTAGTTTGATTAAACCCTATTTACCCTCTTTAGAGTTGTCATACCGATCTTACATACATAAAAGACTAAAAGTGGGTATTTAGTGAAAAATAATTAAGATTAAGAGTGTAAAATCTTGAAACCTAAAGACCAAATTAGAACAAAACTCAATTATCAAAGATAAAATTGTAACACTTTAAATGTGAGGGACTAAATTGAAATTAAACTAAAAACGTAAGGACTAAAAAATGTAACATTTGAAATTTATCGACCAAAATAAAAATTAGATCCAAAAACCAATAGACCGAAAAGTATTTTTTTCACTATATATGTATATATATATATATAAACCCCACAAAAATGGGCTCTAGAAAACATGGATAGGAGATTCATCAACCATTTTCAAACATTTCAATTCCCCATAAAGAAAGAGCTAAGGGACAGTCAGAGATTGGCTCTAATTTTGTGTTTTAGTAAGACTTTGAATTTAGTGTAGAAAAAACAATACAAGGAGAGAGAAATAGAGTGAACAATAGAAGCATAGAACACCTCAAATTACAGCCCCCAACAACCCCAAAAAAAAAAAAAACATAACAACACTTCCTTTCTGCTGTACTTACTCATTCCTCAAGGCCAAACTTTGCTGTTTTTTCCATTACATCATTTATATTCATCTCCCTTTTCTCTCTGTCTATTACCTCTATATTCATTTACATTGAACAACACAATATTGACACTCTTTTAAAGTCCTCTTCCCTTTTGCTTCATTTCTTCAATACCAAAGTGAAAGGCCTTTGAGTGTTTTAAGCATGGGAAAAGAATGGCACTTTGGAGGAAGATCATCTTCTCGTCATACAACCACCGTCGACCACCACCGACGATGCCACCGCCCCTCTCTTCCGAGCTGTATGAGCACCCTCTTTTGCTTCTTTGATTTTCGTTCCTCTCATTTTACTCACACCGTCTTCGATAATCGCCACCCGTCCTCATCCGACCTCCCGCATCATCCTCCTCCCCTACCCAAAGCTTCCCATCATGGTATATGCTTTGAAAATTTTAAATTTCAAATTTTTTTCAGAAAAATATTGTTTGATCAATTTCATTCTCTATGAATGCTTGTGAATATATATTACATAAAGTTTTGATGATGTAATAATGGATGATATTAGAAAAGCGTTACATTATTACATATATATATATATAAGGGCCCATTTTCAAACTATAAAGAAATAAGGAAAAAAGTGAGAGATGTGACCATTTTTATTTAATTAAAATTTAATTTACTCATATTTTCATTGGGAAATTCTCAGAAAATTTTGGTACCATCTTTTTGTACTTCAGGTGTTGAAGCACCAAGGAACAGCTTGGAATTAGATGGAGCTTCAATTTCTTGCTTAAGAAATAAACAAGAAAATTTGCAACTTCAAGTAAACTTTTCCTCTCTCCTCTTTCATCAAGTGTATTCAAATGATAGTGTAATGATGTTCAATCAATCATTTTTTTAATGTTATATATATATATATATATATATATATATATATATATTCAGACTTTACTAAAATATAATATTATACATCTTAAAACAGATGGGACTTCAAATCAAAACTAGAAATGGTAGCACAAAATCAAAAGCAAGTGAGCAACAACTTCCAAATAATGATCACATTATTGTATTAGAATCTCCAAGTACAAAGACACCAAATCTCTTGGCAAGACTAATGGGTCTTGATATTCTCCCTCAAACCTCCTCTTCTTCCTATTGTCGCGGGTCAAACTTTGGAACACGTTCTCTCCCAGAGAGCCCTAGAATATCGTCAGCAAGGCTATCAGGTGTCGACTATCATCATCCTCGCCTCTCACTCCATATTAATCTAGAAAATGAGAATATCGAAATTTGTGAAGAGATTAACCGAGAAAAGGAAATTACGAGAAGGGAAGTTGCTCTCGTTGATATCACCAATAGTAACAAAAGAATAGTTGGTTCTACTCAAAGTAAAGTCGAGATCAAATCCTCTAAGAAACTTAAGAAAATGACAGTTGATCATGAATCAAGTAGTAGTTCAAAAGTCCTACTAAGAAATCAAAAAGTAATGATTTCAAAGAAGCAAAAGTTCATATCGACGCCGATCCAAATACCAAAACCGAGGACAAGAGAAGGAGAAGCATTTGATTGTCCAACAAGTAATAACCTTCTTAACAACCTCAATCATTCAACCATTTTTCCAGTTAAGAAAGAGCCTTCTCCGGTGACCAAAGTCCCTCGTGAACAGGTACTTCACATTACTTTACATGTCCTTCAATTTTACCATCAGAGCATATTCTAAGATATTTATATAAATATATATTTAAAAAAATTTAAAAATAAAGTTTTGTGTACTTTTTTATATGTGACTTGTTATTAATGACCATAAAATAATATTGAAATAAATTGTATGAAAATAGATAATGTAAATAATTAAATACAAGTAAACTATACCCAAAGTCATTCATGTGAGTCAATTCGAAATATGAACCTCTACTAAGAGGGCATACAGATAAGAAATTCAATAATACGATAAATAAAATAATATAACCTCTTGTACTTTTTTTTTTCTTTTTAGTTTAAGGAAGCATAAATTTGAACTTATGACTTTTAAGAAAAAAAATACTAATGTTTTGATCATAACTCGATTTCACTCCTTATTCAGTAACACTTTCATCAAATATATATAATCGACTTAGAGGTCAGAGGTTCAATCTTCCACTTCATACATGTGGGCTATAAAAAGTTCCTAATTGATGCATATCATTTATATTAAAATATATGTTTTTTTTTAGAAAAGTAAATACATCACTATTTATTATATTATTCTATTTAATAGATTTGGTATTTTTGTAAATATTAATTATATGACGACTAGATAGATACAAAGACAAGATTTATCACAGAAAAATAGTTAATTGAACATAGGTAAATTGTTATGATATTGCTTTTAAAAAAGTCTAAAGGTTCAAATCTAGCATATTTGTGATGTAATTGAAAAAATATGCTAGAAAAATGTTTTTTTTTGGGTGCATTGTTGATGGTTGTAAATGAATTTCAACTGTCATAAAAGTTATAGCGTCTTTTCTTTTTTTTTTTTTATTTTTTTTTTTTTTTTAAGAATAAAGTTTGTTATTATGTTCTTGTCAACTTAAAAATATTTTAAAAATATATAATCTGATCTTAAAAAACTAAAAAATAGTTTTTAAAAATTTATTTTTATTTATGAAACTAAAGATTCAACTATCATCTATAAGAAAGGAGAGGAAATAGACTTAAATAATAATAATAGTAATTTATATTTGAAAGATCACAAAAATAAAGTTTGAAAGTTAAATACTTTTAAAAAGAAGAAGAAAATAAGATAGGCACAGGTAATACAAAAAGTTGAAACATTATTTTAATTTATAAAATTTTACTGTATTTCTTTATAGTTAACAGGTCATGTAAGATTTTCTGCAAAAGAATAAATTGATAATTTAAGTTGGTCAAGAGGTTCAAATTTTTCTGGTAAAAAATAGGTGAATAACTTTATTGAAGAATTAAATGCAACATTTTGTTTTTCTACATAAATTTGTTTTTAAGAAACAAAAGTAACTCTTTTTAATACATAATTGCATAGACTTGGAGCGTAAATTTACCACTGAGTTAAGTTCACTTTGACAAATAAAAATAATTTTAAGTCCAAAAGTTATTTATCATTGGTATTTTTTAATAATTTGTTTACCTTAAATTAAGTATCATATTCATTCAATTATCATTTGTCTTGCACAATTAAATTACTAAAATAACTCCAGAATGAAGAGTAATTTCAAAAATCAATTGAATTTGGGCAATTAAATTGATTCAATTAACAAAAAAATAAGAAAAAGAAATTATAATTGAGTCAAATACTTTACTTAAAATTTTTTGGTCCATGCTAAATAATTAAATGAAAATTTGATAATATGTACAAAAATAGAAGAATTAAAATAATATAACCAGTTGAATATTAATATAACCAGTTACTTAACTATAACTTAACATTGTGGTTATAAGAGTTAGTAGTAAGTTTGGTTGAACTTTTGGTATAGAAGTCCATGCACTTTAAAATAGTTCCAATAGCTTGTGATATTTTAAAGGTTATATCTGATTTCTTAAATTATAACAATTTTTAATATATTTTTTTAATTCTTTATATAAATCTTTCCTTCCCATTATAGTTAAGGTTTAAAATATCGATGTTAATTGAGATTCTAAAAAAATATATTAAAAATAAATTAGTAAATAAATATTTTATGATTTTTAAATAAATTTAAATGTATATTATTTATATTATATTTATATTAGTGATATTTTATTGTTTATTTTTTATTTTTTGTGGTTTTTTACAATATAATGACAATATTGATTCACATTTCTCGATATCAAACCCACAGAATACATAGGAATATTGACAAGTCAATAGAAATTTAATATTCAACTTAATTCTAAATTATAGATAAGTATTTAACCAGGAAAATAAATCAATTTGAAATTTTGATAACAAACTTTAAAAAAAAATTGATCATTTTTATTTATTTAGTTTTTTTATAAGCTCAACTTTCAAAAATCAAAAATTAAAAGATGGATCTTGTTTGATAACTATTTGATTTTTATTAAAAATTAGGCTTGTTATCTCACAAAATTTTTAGTTATTATTTTCATATTTCGACACATTTGAATTCTTAGTTAATTTTAAAAGACAAAAGTCTTTAAAAGCTACTTTTTTTTAGTTTTTCAAAATTTGGTTAGTTTTTTAAATCATTGGTAAAATATAGATNATAGTTTTTAAAGTTTCATTTTAAAAACACTCCTGTTTTTTCTTTTAGAAAGATTGAAAATACTCTTTTAAATGTAAACAACAAAACATAGAAAACAATAGATGAAAGTGTTGCACAAGTTTAATTTTTTAAAAAAATTTAAAAATAAATTTTCGTTTGATAACCATATGATTTTTTGTATTTGATTTTTTAAAATTAAATCTATAAACACCCTTCAACTTCAAATTACTTACTTTGTTACCTAATTTTTCACTAATATTTTTTAAAATCTAGTTATTTTTAAAAGCTTATTTTTAATTTAAAAAATTGACTAAGAACTCAAGAAATTAAAAGGAAAGTAAACTTCATTTTCAAAAACCAAAAACGAAAATGGAAAAGATTACGAAATAGACCCATTAAATTTCTTTGTTCAAAAATGTAAAAAATTGTTTCAAAAACAGCCGTGTAGGTACTCAAAGGGCAAGGGGAAGCCGGCGGGCAGAGACGACGGAGCGAGAAACGCCGTGAAGACGATGACCACGACCACCACAGACGGCGGATCAGCGGAGTTGAAATACATGAAAAGAATTCTAACCGATGAGGACAATTCAAACTCGATGATCTCACCCTCCAATAACAACCCATTGAAACAACCCTCAATCTTCCACCACCTAGAAACCACCGCCAGCGCTGCCGCGGAGGACGAGCAATGGGACAGGCACGTGCGAAGAGGAATGGAGAGAGTGAAGAAGAAGTACTTCCCACGTGGGAAATGTGAAGTAGTGAAAGATATGAATGCTTTAATAATCAACAAGAGAATGGCGGAGGAAATAGAAGGGATTGTGAAGGTGGTTGAGCTTCACGTTTTGGATTCCCTTTTACAAGAAACTGTTGCCCTAATTTCTTCACTACCAAAACGCTCTCGTTTTCCTTTGCATTTCATTTCATCTCAAAACATTCCTATTTTCTAATCTTTTTCCCCCTCTCCTTATGTTTTTAATTTACATCTTTTCTTTAACCTAAATTCCGAATTTTATTAACTAATTAAAGTTACTATATATGAGTTAATTACTTCTTTGTCTAATTAATTGTTGAGCATGTTCATTTAATTGTTCTAACCCGAGATTGGGCCCAAAATAGAATTTAATCTGATTTAATGAAAACATCAATCGGTTTGAATCTTGAATTTTCATCCAATCTTTATTTTCAAATATGAATTTATCTAATCATTTTATTTTATCCACATATTTCTATGTATTTTAGATTTTACTTTTATATGTCAAATAATCTCAATTTGTCTAATTATTTTTAGTTTTCCCTTCTTTGAACAAGTTTTTGTGTTTTCTAATTTTAATATTTTATATCACTTTATTTTTATTTTTATTTTTATTTTTTACTTTTTTATATCTATATAGTTTGAACTCTTTAAAGGCTTTTTTTTTTTTAATTAAAATTTTGATTTTTTGAATTTTTCTTAATCGATTCTAATATTTGTTGTATTTCCCGTCGTTTCCAAATAAGCATCTATAAGCTTTTGTTGTTTGTTCTTGTCATGGCTTTTCAACCAGCAATGTTTTTTTTTTTTAATCGTAAGTGGGATGATACCTTGTAGAGAGCACCATTGATTTCTTTTTTATGAATTCTTGAAGAAAAATGAAGCTTGATTGAAGAAGAATTTATTTGAGAATAGAGGTCTACATGTTAATCGAGGATCCTAACTTTAGGTTTGATTTCCTTCTTCGTAACTTTATAAATGTCGACATCGGTGCTTATACATCCATGGATCGCTCTTAGGTTCAAAATTTCTTTCAAAATACCCATAGCCCATGATTTTGTTTAAATTTTGCAATATCGCATCTCTTGTGTTGTATGATTGATTTTGAAAAAAATTAGGGAAAAAAACTTACGGAGAGGACTTATAATGCATTTAATTTTTTCTACCCACCAATGTTACTTTGAATAAGGAATTCTTTAGATTTGGAGTTTGAATGAGGTCAATCTTAAAGAATTATATTGTACTTATTTCAAGATCTCTAGCGCCTTATCTTTTGGTGTTGTTAGGTCAATCCTTTATTTTGAAATATTAAAATCACATTTTAGTTTGTTAGGAGGTTAGATAATATCTTACTTTTTTAAATAAAATCTATTTTAAATACTAATAAAATTTAGGTTGTTATGATTTTAAAATTATATATTTTTTAAATAAATTAATTGTAGGTATTATTTGGGTATTTTTTAATCTAATAATTAGTAATTAATTAAATCTAAATTAATTTTGCTATTTTTCATAGCCTAAAAACATCTTGCTATTTTTCAAAATGGAACCTTAAAAAATGTTATTTCTCTTGATAACTCATTTTTTAAAACGTAAAGTTTTTGTCCTTTTGCTTGTGTCATCGCTGGCGAAAATTTACTGAAATGACCTTATAGTACATGGCTCTCAACTCTTGATTCTTGCTATAATCGCTCATCCTTCCTTACTTTCAATCTCACAATGTCTGAATTATTCACTTTCTTTTAATACAAATAGAGAGAGCAAAGAGCAAAAAGTGAGAGACATGAACAAAAAGTGAGAGCGTGAGAGAGAATGAGTTGTAAGATAAAATAGAGGGAGGAGAGAAAGAAAACCTAAACCCTAAGGATCGAGAGTAGTGAGAGCACGATTCCAACTCATGTACACAATGGTCTATTTTGGTAATTTCACGCTAATATGACGTAAGAGTAAAAAAAAATACAAAACAAAACAAAAAAACAACTTAAGTTTTAAAAAGTCGTGCAGATTTTACATTTCGAGATCAAATTTCGGTCATCCGTACGTAAACTCCATTCAATTCCCAATACCAAAGAGTGAATTAATTGTAATTTTCAATATATATTTTAAAATTTGTTGAATAAAATTATTGTAACTTAACTAAGCATATGAATACATGTATATGTTATCAACCCAAGAGACACTATTTTGATGGACATGTGTTGAAGATCCCACGTGAAAAAAATTTAGAAACAATGGAATAATCCTATGTTTATCTAATATAGTATTAGAGCCTAGGAAATTCAAACGAGTATTTGGTTTTTTAAAAATAAAGAGACCCAACCAAAGAATAGTGAATCTAAATAGAACCATACGTCTTGATGTGGAATATTGAAGATCTGACATGAAAAAAATGGAAAAATCAACCTTACACTATTTGAAAGATATGTGGACTATACTCTTCTCATTATCCAATTTATTTTTATTTATGTGTGTGTGTGTTTTTTTTTTAATATAATTTAATTTCTAGTTTTTTTCAAAAAAGAAAATATATGTCAGTATGTTTGGCATTATTTTAAGTTGGGGAAAATACATGATAAAGGTTAGCTAGAGGTAGAATGTTGAAGTGAACAAATTATGTAGAATTGGCATGGAAAGAAAAGTCTTTGAAAAAAATAAAAAGAAAAAAAGTAATTACTTAGGGAAAAAGGTCTTACAACCAAAGAAACATTATAAAAAGAGAAAATTTAGAGATAGATGTTAGGGAAACAAAAAAAAATAGGTCAAGAAAGGAGGGACAAAAAGTAATACAAAGAAAAAAGTGGGAGATGAGTTGGAAAGAAAAAGGAAATTGTAGAGAAAAAGAGTAAAATATATAATTAGGGATAGAAAGATAAGTTAGAAGAATTTATAGAGTGAGAAGTTTGGAAGATAAATTAGGGAACTTATCATTTTTCTCGTATTCAAAATTAATCTAAAACATATTTTTAATATTTTTAAATTAATTTTAATAGTATAAAAATATTTTTAATAATAAATAAAGAATGAAAATTAATTTTAAACTTTTTCTCCATCGAATAAAATAATTTTAATCATTTCAAAATTATTATAATATATATCAAAAACTTTGAAGAAATTTAATAGAAGAAAAATTAGTAAGTGATTTACATTATGCAAGTGGCAGAGGGAGAAATTAAAAATAGTTAGTTGTTTTAAAAATAAAATATACATATATTTTTTTTTTTTCAAAAGTATCATATATCATTATTCAATTGATATACAACTTATATTATCGATTTCAAGATGAGGTCCGATCCCTCTAATCTTCACCCTACCTATTCTAAAAAAATACACTTTTCAAAATCTTAAAATCGAAAACTGGAAAAAAAAAAATCATGTTTTGTAATTAAAAGAAAATTTCTTGCTAGTGTACTAAAATTTTTTAGGTTGAATAAATGTGATGGTGCCTGTTCAAAGATTTGACCAATAAACAAATGTATAGTTAAACATATTAACTAGTTAACTGTGCAACTTACGTACGTATTATTGTAGTTAGATTTACTCTAATTTTTCCAAGACAAATTGATATTTTTTACGAGTAATATTGAACCCTAGCATGATGTATTGAGTTCGAAGGCATAATTCAGGGTTTTTTTTTTTTTAAGTTCAATAATTATGCATTGATGATTATATTTGTTAGAGTTGTGGTATTGACAATTAAGATTACAGTAGAATATTTTCTTCGTATAAGTTTCTTTTTCTGTTGATTTCAAAATATTTTGTTTGGATTGTCTTTTGCGTTCTACTCTGCATATTTAAGGATGATCTTTATATTTGCTAGCGATTCTAAAAAGATAATTATCATTGCGATTGTCTGGTGAGTTCGAGGAGAATTAGAAGTGAGTGTGGCCTTCTTGGCAAATGCTAAGTGTTCTTATCTCATCCGTCCTCATCTAAAGAATACTGGTTGAGTTTACAACAAGTTGAGAGAGATTCTCTACCTTAGCAGGAATAGACTGGAGTGATCTTCATTGAAAGAAATAAAGATAAACTATTTGAGTGAGTAGGAGTCTAACATTTAGTGGGAGCGAAAATGTTATTTAATTTCAAGGAGATAAGTTTGACTTGTGTCACTGTTAATGTTTGTTTCAACATATAAATACAACATTGTAAATGTTTTTTTTTTTTACATTAGTAGATTTATCTTTCTTAGACATACTGCCCCAAGATATAGGTGATATCTCAACAAATTGGGTTAAGAATTTCTTCTTTTTTTCTTTATCTTTCTTTGTATATTGTTCTATGAAGTGTTACAACATCACTATTAACATCTATATTTGTGTATTATATTATCTTTCTATTTTTTTTAGAATCATTAATCTTTGAGATGGTAATTGATGTTTTATCTACTAAACCATACAATGGTAGATTTCTTACACTATTATAGTCAATCTATAATATTCTAAAAATATATCTATTTTTTAAATTACTGTTGTTAAAAATATAATAATAATACACAAGAGAAGAAGCATCATGTCCTTGTGTATTTACTTCCAAAAAAAAAAAAACAAATAAATAAATAAAAGAAATGAAGTCCTCTTTCCTAAAAGGTGTGAGATAACAAGAGCTTCATTAAAGGCTTTGAAATTAAAATGCAGAGTCAACTGGTGGGACAAAACTGCAAAGATTCCTACAAATAACTCAATGAGATTGATGAGATGTGTATGTGAGATTTTACCTCTGCTCTGACACTATATGGATTCAAATATAAAAGCCTTTTTTGTGATCTATTTTCAAAATAAATTATTAAAAAAAAAAAAAAAAAAAGATGCCTATTTATTGTGAAGAAAAACTTATATGAAAACATGAATAGATCTTTTGAAATTTTTCTTAATTCCTCAAATGTGAAATGCATAAACCAGACAGTTTTATGTATGACAAAACAAGAAGCAAACAATTGTTTTGAAAACAAATTTTCAAACAAACACAATTTTCTTACCGGTTAAATTATAAATTTAGTCATGAATAAATTTTTATATTTTTGTATTGTAAATTTTTAAACTTTAAAATATGTCGTATAGAACCATTGATTTAACATTAACTACTTTAACCAAAAGGGTAAGAGGTTCACATTTATTGAACTATACAAAAAAAAAAAGTGTTCAATACGTCACGGACTTCTACTTTGTGCCTCCTTTAAAAATAAAATTGCATTTATGTCTAATTATTCAAATTTGTGTTTAACGTATTTGTGAATTTAAAAAAATATATATATTGAATAAGTCAATATAATGATCTTTACAAAATTGAACATTTCTTATAATATACAAAATCAAAGAATCTAAACAGATCGGTACATTGTACTCAATAATCTTTAGTGTGTATTAAGGAAAAAAAATTGTTTTTTTTTTAATTTTATTTTATTTTTTTGAAAAAAAATAAAGAGTTTCAACTTGCAGAAAGAAAAAGTGAAAGGCAAAGGAATTTAAGCTAAAGTCTGAGAAATCTCTTAGATACTGAGCATATTGATGAAAGGGTGTAATTTGTTATTAAATACAATGGTAGAATACAGATGCCATTATATATGGTAATAAATATTCACCAGGAAATTCAAGTGCAAAAAGATAGATTACGGTCAATTATTGATGAAAGGCTATAATTATAATTTATTAACCTGCCAGGTCCTTTTTTTTCTTTTTTGTTCTTTTAAATAAATAATTAAAAAAAAGAGAGAAAATTGCAAAAAAAAAAAAAAAATTGAAAATTGTTTTCATGGAAAAACTAGCTATCAATATCTATCACGGATAGACATTAGCATTTTGTTATAATTGAAAATATGATCCTTGATAGATTGACATTTTACTATATTTGAAAATATTTTTAGCAATTTTCTATAGAGACTACTATCATTTATCATGATAGACACAGATAGATATGGATAGATCTATCAATATCTATTACAGATAGATTATGACATTTTACTATATTTATAAATATTTTGATTGATTTTACTATATTCGAAAATAACCCAAACGGCCAGGTTGATATCCATGAAATATCAATACCCCTTTTCCCCTCTCCTCTACTTGATGTATAATTTAATGTAATTTCTAAAATTCAAGTGTATGGAAGAAGGATATGCATGGGATTAATACGTGATACAGATGATGGGGTTGATTCCAATTTTTGGATGTATTTATTTTAGTTTCTAGTTTTCCATTATCAATAGCATAAAATCATTAAAAAAAATTGTTTTTCTTTTCACTTTTTAAAATGTAAAATATCTAATATGTTTGATAAATGTATTTCATTTTCTTAAAAGTTAAGAGATGTAAAGAGAAACTTAGAAAGTAAAATATGTGGAGAGGCACATTGATAAAAGTTTAGAGAGAGATGATAGTAAGAGAGGATAAAGGTTTTGGAGAGAAAGAAATTAGAAAAAGAGAAAAGTTAGAGAGAGTGAGAGTTATGTTAGCAAGAGAAGTAGAAAAAACAGTTATAGTACAAGTGAAGATATGGGTATTTGTGCGACTTCAAAGGAAAGAAATATTACTACCATAAAATCTACCTTACTTGATACTTTGTAGTTTTTAATTATTTGACGTTTCTTTGATGTGATTTTGGATAAGAAAATGTCAAGTAAAAGGGTTAAAAAAGCAGAGATCGACAAAATATTCCGCATATTTTCATGTAAACTAGTATGGTCTTGTAAATTTTGGAATCGTTCATATACATAGAAGGTAGTAGAAGATGGAAGAATTGTCTTATTGGAACAAATGTAATGCAGGAAATGAGAAATGGAAATTAAATTCGAATGTTTAATTTGAAAAAAAAAAAACATAGATGACATTGGAAATGTGTCAAGAATTAGATTACTTTACCATTATTTCGTGTCAAGATAAAAATATATTTGACAAATAAAAAATGTCAAGAGTAATCACAATAATAAGTGTCAAGAATTAATACACTTGACATGTCATCAGTGTCAAGTGTATTATATTTCTTGACACGTAAATTGTGTTAAGAAATATTTCTCTTGACGTTTTTCCAGTATCAAGTTATGATATTATAGTTAACAGTCGAATACTCGACGCTTTTATTAGCGTCAAGTATACCCTCTGCTTGACATTGGAAAAACGTCAAGTAATCCAATTTCTATAGTAGTGTACGTCCTACTTAACATTGAACTATGTTCATTGACAAAGAAAGTGAAAAAAAAAAATAGATTTTACGCTAGGACAAGATATGGACATATTTTGAAGTTTGAACTTAATATAACGCGTATTGTTAATTTTCTTATTCTTAGGGATTGATGTAACGTTTTAATGCTTTAATTTCATTCACGCGTTTATTTGCTTAATGTTTTTGATCAATTGGCAAGAACTTAAATGCTTTTATGTGCTTAATGCTTTGATCATCAACTGACAAGAGATTGAATGCTTTATTGTATCTAAATTTGTCACTTGAGAAATGTGTTTTATATTCAAACTTAAATGCATGGCTAAATTAGGTCTAAGATTGAAATATTTGGGATGGGTTTGGAAGTTGTTGAAAAATTCCAAGGCTTAAGGCATTGCATGTAAATGTAAATACATAGGAATATTAATTAGTTTCTATGCATGAGAAATATTGTGCTTAGAAGAGACAATTGTGATAATGAATTTCTTGACTTGTGGAACGTTGCATATATATTTTTTTTTAAAAAAAAGTCTAATTCAATTAAATTAAATCTTAAATATCCAATTGGTTTAATAAACTCCCTAAGACATGATTTCCATTGATTTTTCTCACTTATATTAGTTTTAATTTTAGTAATCAACGTGTTTCCATCTTTATATAAAAATAAAAGTTAGTATCCGTGGTAGTCAGATGAGTTAGAAATTCAATATAAAGAATAACATTCATAATTTAATAATGAAATGAAACCTTTAAAAAAGTACTTTTTAGAAAATATTTCAGACCTAACTAATAGATCAACTTAGTGGGCTTGATGGGTCATTCTCAAGACAATTCGGGGCCTAAATCTAAGAGCCTTGAAATAATGCCTAGGAAAGCCAAAAAAAAAATCTATCCAATGTGATCGATGAGTCATTTTCAAGATAATTTAGAGCTTACCTCGAAACCTTGAGCTAAAACTTAGAAAAATTATCAAAATGTGTATTACTCAAATGGTATAAAGCTTGTATAATCGAGTTTGAGATTAGAGGTTCGATTCTCCGATCCACGTATTGTCAAAAAAGAAAACTTAGGAAAACCAAAATGTCAATCTAAAAAACTTAGTCATTTCCACGATAATTTGGGGCACCCTAAACCCTAGATTCAAAGTTTAGAAAAAAGCCTAAAAATAAGTCCAACAGGCTTATGCATCATTTTCAAGACAATATGAGGTCATTTAGGAAAACCAAAAAAAAACCAGCCCAAATTTATCTCGAGACCTATCCAAAAGAGCCTTGTAGGGTTTGGTGGGAATTTTTTAGGACAAAAAGCTACAAATTAAATCTAAGAATAACCTAACAAAAGGATAAATATCCAAGTATTAATAAATAAATAATTAAACAGAATAATTTTAAATTTTGGAATTCCTATAATTAAGCCATCGAAAAGAAATGTGTACCTTGTTGGTATAAGTAGTAACTTTCAACTATTTTAAACCTTCTTAATTATACTTTCATATCCCCACATTCGTATGTGATCAAATAAAAAAGTTTACTATCAAATCACATTCAAATCAAGTGAGTTTTCTTTGCATAAATTTGTGCTTTATAACATCAACCGTTTAAAAAAATTCAATCCCTAACAAATCAATGTATACAACATTATGTACTGTCTGCCTATGCAAATTAATACACAGTATTAAGTGGAAGCAAATCAATGCATAAGATCGATATTTATAACCAAAAAATGCACAAAATTGATCATTAGAAAGATCTCCAAAAGCTCACTAGTTTTACAAAATATTGTGTTTTTCAACCTCATTAGCAAGCTGGTTAAAGTAGTGCTTTTAAAATGACACATAATTTTCAAGGTCACTTGATCACTAAGCTACAAACCCATAAAAATTTCAAATAGTATTCTTAATTTCAACACTTCTACACTTAGCCAACGTAAACATATAACTCAACTAACATGAAACATTAATCTCAACTAAAAGATAAGAGATTTCAATCTCTCATCTTCCATTTTTTAAGAAAATAATATTGTAGGGATTTAAATAGAGGATCTTCTAAACCACCTTCTCTAATAATATCTTAAATCATCGATTGACCCAAAAGCATAAGTTAACTGGTGAAGACAAATTTAATATTATATCATCTAACATCTCATATTGTTTGACTCTAAAAAGAAAAAAAACAAAATGCTTCTACACTTCAAATGTCACGTCAAATTTTCGATGAGATTTACCGTACAAAAATAGTTGAAACTCAAACTAACTTTATGGGGTACTTTATCTAAACTAGAAATTGTGTTAGAAATATGTACTGAATCTCTAACCTCTTAGTGGAGTAGCATCATCGATCCTTCTATTCTTGGTTTTTCTTGGAGAGAGGTGTGGAATATGGAAGAACTAGCAACCCATTTTATAATTTAATCATTTCAGGTTACATATCTTTTAAAACCAACTTCTTTTTTCTCAAAACAAACTTCATTTAAGAGATTAAGAAAAAAAGGAAGAAAACTAGAAAAACAAGTTGTTTTCAATGGCCTTAAGCTACACAAATGAGAGATATTATTACACCTACATTATATTTCTATATCTTATTTCATTGTGTTGAATAATAATTTTACATACAACTAAGGGTTAAATTAAAAGCAAGGCTTAAAAATGTTTGCAAATTGTGGTGTTTGGTTTTGTTAAATCTTTCATGAACATAGCTATAGATGCTCCCATTATTATGAGCAAGGCAATCCAATGAACAATTCAGTCTGCATGTCAGAACCTTGGCTACTTTGGCTGCATAAATTACTCATTATGCCTCCCTCTCCTTCAACACCTTCTTGCCATGGCTTAGCACCACACTAATGTGTAATCAAAGTCCCAAATAAATGTATTAGCAAAATTAACACAAATATTTATATACTACAAAAGCATACTAATAATGTATATTTAACATTAATTTTTTCAATATTCTAATTAAAACCACAAAACTTTCCAATCAAGGGTGGAATGAGGAAGGTATTAGGGGCACAATTGTCTTCCTTCAATTTGTTTTATGTTAAAAGTAATCCTCTAAAGTATCATAATTGGAAGACTCTAGCCTCTATGAAATGACTTCAAAGTGAATGTTTGTTTAGCCTAAGGAGTTCTTTAACCCATTGTACGCCACACGACTAACAAATATTAATTCCATGACTTAGCCTATGTTTGGTTTAACTTTTCAAGTGTTTAAATTTGAAAATAAGTCCTTTTGGAAAAAAATTGAATTGTTTAGTAATCACTCAAAATAACTATTTTAGACACTTTTTATCAAAAGAGTTTAAATAAAAAAGACTTTTTTCTCTAGTTAATCAAAACATGCCCTTATTAACGTTCCATGACTACTAAACAACTCTACTCCTAAACTTAAACGCCCCCTAAATACTTAAAATAGTATAAGACTTAGAAAGTTATTCCAAACATGTCCTTTATATTTGTATATAAATTTTTTACTATGCTCATGTTTCCAATACTTTCATGGAGTTTGATCCATGCATGAGAAAGAATTTGTCAACTTGAAAGCTAGTTTTACAAGTAGATTTTGGATTTTCAAAACAAAATTAGTGAACACACATGATTGAGTGGATGCCTTGATTGAAAAGAAAAAGATTGAACTCACATGCTCAACAAGTATAACATAAACTCAACTAAAAAGAATTATATGTCTCACACTCTTAGTGACTAAAAAACTTAAGGCTACTCTACTTATGAACATAGCACTCAAACATGGCCTTGGTATAATATTTTTTTCAATAAACTAACAGAAGAATCATTCATTTAGAGACAGTCAGAAGCAAGCCTATTTTAAGTTTTGTTGTGATTTTCAGCAAGGTTATAGTAAGATGTAGTCTTTAAGAATAATTGAAAAATGAGGCCTTACCTTTGCAGATAACTTTAGATTTTCTTCTAAAAGGAGTTTCCCCTGATTCAATAAAATAAACAGATAATGAAAATAATACATATGCAAAACATAAATTGATATGTAAAGTAAGAAGTAGAGTTATAAATGGATATATACAGGCTTATGTAAGGCAATTTTCATGTGAGCATTCTCTTTTTGTAAGATTGAAGATGAAATCTAAATATCAAATAATGACAGTTCTCCATATATGTTTCTGGGAAAATATTTATCAGAAATTTAACATGTTTTTTACAGGCATATTGACCATGAGATTGAGAAAGTATATGAATTGAATTTAAATTATAACTGGACAAAAATGTAAATTAATAAGCAGGTTTGGTAATGATTTCATTTTTCGTTTTATGTTTTTGAAATTTATACTTGTTTCTTTTCTACATTTTCCTCATTTTCTCATTATGATTTTTTACCTTTCTTTTAGAAAGGTTTGAGTCTTGAATCAAATCACAAAAGTAAAAATGAGTTTTTGAAAACTACGGCCTTATTTGATTACTATCTACTTTGTGGATTTTCAATTTTTAAAAAATTAAAACTATAAACACTTCTTCAACCTATAAGTTTTTATATATTTGGTTATCAAATTTCTACAAATATTTTCAAACACCAAGCCAAATTTTGAAAATTTAAAAAAAAAAAAAAAGTAGTTTGTGTTTTTTTAGAATTTGACCTAGAATTCTCCAAATATCTCCACAAATGCTACGATTCTATTCACTTTGGCATAAGTTCTCATGGTTTTTCTTTTGGTTTTACCCGAAAGGTACTGTACCAATTAAGATAATTATCCTTACTTATATACCCATAATATTCTTCTTATCTATCCAATCTGCAACTTTGATCACATTTCCAATAAAATAAAAGTGTTTCTTTGAGAAAGTTGAAAACTATAATTATGAATATGGTAAGAAACTGTTAGTAACTCAAAACTGCAAATTAGTTTTTGAGTTGGTCTAGTCAATTCCTAGTTTCTAGGAAATAGTTGAAGTTATTTTTAGTTGTAGTCAAGGCTAAGTTCCTATTCTTGTGGAGTTCGCGGGATTAGTTGCTAACATTGTGGAGTCTATTTTTAGACTTAAGATATGTATTTATATGGAGTTTTCTAGAATGAAATTCACACACTTCCCATTTTTCTCATTTCCCTCTCATTAGTTAGAACAACAGTGGTATCAGAGCCCTCAATTCTTAAGGGATCTGCGAGTGAGAATCAGTGAAATATTTCTAAGAGAAACCGAGTGATACACTTGTGAGAGTTGTTAGAGATGGAATTAGGATCAAACAGTCTTTCTTCATTGGCTCCATCTGTGTTTGGGTATCAGAATGCAAGCCTACATAGAGGGTTGTGATTATTGGGAAGCAATTGAGCAAGAGTATGAGATTGATCTACTTCCCAATAACCCAACAATACATCAGACCGAGACTCACAAGGAGAGGGTCACCAGGAAGGCAAAAACTCGAGCGTGCCTATATGCAGCTGTGTCTCCCGCCATATTCAACAGAATTATGGCCTTGAAGTCGGCAAAGGAGATCTGGGAGTTCCTCAAAAGTGAGAATGAAGATGATGAGAGGATTAAAGACATGAAAGTGTTCAACTTGATGCGAGAATTCGAGAATGTAAATGAAGGATTCTGAGTCCATTAAAGAATACTCAGATAAGTTGATTGGGATTGCTAACAAGGCAAAAGCATTAGGAACCAATTTATCTGACAACAGATTGGTTCAGAAGAATCTAGTTTCAGTACCTGAGAGGTATGAAGTAACCATTGCTTCTTTAGAAAATACTTAAGACCTCTCTAAACTCAAGGTGATAAAAGTAGTTAGTGCTTTGCAAGCACAAGAGTAGAGAAGGTTGATGAGACAAGAAGGAAGCATTGAGGGGGCATTGAAAGCTAGAGTGCAGCAGGGAGAAGGTGGAAGAGAGAAGAAGGGGAAAGGGAAGAAGGGAAGTGGCAACAATAACTCAGAGTCTACTGTAAAGGATGCTGGTAGCACATGCAAGCACTGCGGGAAGCAGAATCATCCACATTTCGGATGCTAGAGAAGGCTAGATGTGAAGTGTAGAAGATGTCATTTGTTGGGGCACATGGAACGATTTTGTAAGAAAGCAAAAACTCAACAACAGAGGAGCACATGTTGTAGTACAGTAAGAAGAAGATCAACTCTTTGTGGCTACTTGTTTCGCATCAGTCACTCAATGTGATGGTTGGTTGGTTGATATGGGTGTACCAATCACATGACAAGTGACAAAGAGTTGTTCAAGGACCTTGACAAGTCATTCAAGTCAAGGGTGAAGATAAGAAACGTTGAGTATCTAGAAGTAAAGGGGAAGGGCACAATGTCAATAGAGAGTTGTGTTGGAACCAAGTTGATTACTGAAGTGTTGTTTATCCATGAAATTGATAAAAACTTATTAAGCGTTGGTCAATTAGTAGAGAATGGATTCAAACTATTGTTTGAAGAAGGAAAGTGCCTCATTTCTGATTCCAATGGAAATGAGTTGTTCAAAATAAAGATGCAGCATAAGAGCTTCTCGTTGGATCCACTCGAGAAGGAGCAGATAGCTTTCAAGTGTCAAGTGAATGACACTGAGTTATGGCACAAGAGGTTGGGGCATTTTCATCAGTAACGATTGCTATCTGCAGAAGAATGAGATGACAGTAGGAGTACCAGTTCTAGAGGAGCTGAAAACAAACTGCAGAGCTTGTTTAACTGGGAAGCAAACAAGGTTGCCTTTCAAGAAGTCACAATGGAAAGCAACTGAGAAGTTGCAGCTCATCCATACTGACTTGTGTGGACCTCAACCAACTCTCTCACTAAATGGTAGCAGATATTTCATTATCTTTATTGATGATTATACCAGAATGTGTTGGATATATTTCATGAAGCATAAGTCTGAAGTAGCTGAAGTGTTTCTGAAGTTTAAGAGATGCGTTGAGAATCAAAGTGCCTGTAAGATTCATGTGGTGAGAACTGATAATGGGACTGAATATACATCGCAAAGATTCAATTCCTTCTGTGAAGAAGATGGGATAGAGCATCAGCTCACTGCTCCATATTCTCCACAGGAAAATGGAGTCAGTGAGAAGAAGAATAAGAGTATTATGGAAATGACAAGATGCTTATTGCATGAGAAAAGCTTGCCAAAGGAATTTTGGGCTAAAGCAGCAAACACAACAGTCTTTCTATTGAATAGACTACCCGAGGGTATTGGAAAAGAAGACACCTTATGAAGCTTGGTTTGATACTAAACCAAAACTAACAAATTTGAAGGTGTTTGGCTGCTTGTGTTTTTGTTATGTTCCACAGGTGAAGAGAGACAAGTTGAGTGAGAAGGCCGAACCAAGAATCTTTGTAGGCTATAGCATGGTGTTCAAAGCCTACAAGATATATCAACCTCACACAGAGAAGATGGTGATTAGCAAAGATGTTCAATTTTTGGAGGATGAAGAGTGGGACTGGATAGAAGAAGAAGAGGTGAAGCAACAAGAAGTCTCTCTGGATCCTAATGAATTAGTTGATGATGCACCAGTTAGAAGGACTAGACTATTGAGGAAGGTGTATGAAAGAAGTAGTGTAGCTCCATTAGAGCTTGCAGAATATGAAGAAGCTAAAAGAGATATGAAGTGGATGGAGACAATGAAGGAAGAGTTGAGTATGATAGAGAAAAAAAATACATGGGAGCTGGTAGAGAAGCCTGCAGACAGGAAAGTGATTGGAGTCAAATGGGTTTTCAAAACCAAATTGAACCCAGATGGCTCTGTGAACAAGTTCAAGGCCAGGTTAGTGGTAAAAGGGTATGCACAAGTCTGGGGAATTGATTTTTCTGAGACTTTTGCACCAGTTGCAAGAATGGACACAATCAGGTTGCTACTGGCTGTGTCAGCCCAGCATGGATGAAAGGTGTATCAACTAGATGTGAAGTCAACATTCCTAAATGGAGTGTTAGAAGAAGAGATATATATTAAGCAACCAGACGGATTCATCATACCAAGACAAGAACAGAAGGTTTATTTGTTGAAGAAGACTCTTTATGAGTTGAAGCAAGCTTCTAGGGTATGGTACAGTAAGATGGATGATCACTTGCTGAACCTGGGTTTTGTGAAGAGTCTAAGTGAATCCACACTCTATGTGAAGAAATCAAGTACTGCTATTGTGATTGTATCTCTCTATGTAGATGACTTGCTAGTGACAGGAAGTTATGATGTTCAGATAGAGATATTCAAGCAAGAAATGATGGAAGGTGTTTAAGATGACTAATCTAGGTCCGATGCATTACTTCCCAGGTATGGAGATTCAGCAAAGACAAAATGAAATGCTCCTCTGTTAGAAGAAGTATGTAAGAGAGATATTGAAGAGGTTCAATATGGAGGAGTGTAAGAGTCTGAACACCCCAATGATTCAGAAGGAGAAGTTGCAAAAGGATGATGGAGAGAAACCTGCTAATGAGAATATGTACAGAAGTCAAGTTGGATGCCTCTGTATCTCACATCCACTAGGCCTGACATTATGTACACTGTAAGTGTCTTATCTAGGTTTCTTCACTGTCCAAGCAAGAATCATATGGTTGTTGGAAAAAGGGTTATGAGATATCTGAAAGGCACACTATCATTTGGGATCAAATTTAGAAAAGTTAAAAATTTTGAGTTGCAAGGCTATTCAGATAGTAATTGAGCTGGGTCATTAGATGATATGAGAAGCACCTCTGGCTATTGTTTCACTTTTGGCTCAAGGTGTTTCTCATACTGTTCAAAAAAGCAAGATATAGTGGCTCAGTCAACTGCAGAAGCTGAGTTCATTGCAGCGACGGCAGCAGTCAACCAAGCTGTTTGGTTGAAGAAATTGATGCATGACTTGCATCTGAAGCAGGAAAAGTGTGTGAAGGTGTTTGTGGATAATCAAGCCACTCTAGCCATTTCATTGAATCAAGTTTTTCATGGAAGGACCAAACATTTTAAGATCAAGTATTATATTCTGAGAGAGGTGCAGAAGGAAAGAGAAGTGTAGCTGGTACATTGCAGCTCAGAAGAGCAAATAGCTGATATCTTCACTAAGTCCTTTTGTGTGAGTCGTTTTCAAGCTCTTAGGAGCAAGTTAGGTGTTTGAAGTATTTGAGTTAGAAGGAGAATGTTAGTAACTCAAAATTGCAAATTAGTTTTTGAGTTGGTCTAGTCAATTCCTAGTTTCTAGGAAATAGTTGAAGTTATTTTTAGTCGTAGTCAAGTCTAAGTTCCTATTCTTGTGGGGTTAGTAGGATTAGTTACTAACATTGTGGAATCTATTTTTAGACTTAAGATATGTATTTATATGGAGTTTTCTAGAATGAAATTTACTCACTTCCCATTTTTCTCATTTCCCTCTCATTAGTTAGAACAATAGAAACAAGTTTAAATTTCAAAAACAAAAAACTAATAAGAAAGTTGTCATCAAATGTGACCTATTTTTTTAGTATTCAAAACTTTGCTTAGTTTTTGAAAATATTGGGAGAAAGTAGATAACAAAACAAACAAATTTATGGGTGAAAGTAATATTTATAAACTTAGTTATCAAAAATGAAAAACCAAAAATCAATAGTTATTAGTTCTGAACCTTCCCACATATGTCACAAGATTTCACAAGTACACAATCAATAATATGTTGAAATTAGGGTTTTTTACTCTAGGGGCTTTTTTGTCTTTATACTTGTACCCTAGGGTTTTCCTTTTTTCTATTTAAGCTGACAGTCACTGTGTATTCTTTGTATCAGTTATATAATAAAAATTCTTCTTCCCGTGGTTTTTTCTCCCTGATTAGGGTTTTCCACATAAACCTTGTGTGTGCTATTTTTCTTTCTCTACTCTGTTTTTTTCATCATGGTATCAGAACATGGAGACAAAACCCTGGCCACAACCGAGGAAAACCCAACAGGAGAATCCCAAACTAATGGCACAGATATAGCCATTGTTATCCAAAACGCCATTAACCGATATTTCCAATCTCTCTTTCCCCACTTTCAACGTGATGACCAGCTGACCAGACCCAGTCACCCGATTAGATCTGACCAGCCGACGATCGGATCCGACCAGCCAGCAACTTTCTGCCCGATTTCGTTCGATCCCATATAGACGCAACCGATTGAAGCTTACCCACAGCAGACCCATTTGATGGCTTCCGTGCCGCATAGGTTGAAGTCGCCTCTGCCCATCGATGCCTTCCAAGTGACACAGCCGATCACCGTCGAACCACAAGGGTTGAAGCCGAACCTGCCTTTCTAGTCGACCTGCGACCTTCCGCCAAACTTCCAGCTAGGTAACGTCGTGTTTTCCGCCAAGCCAGGCATTTTTCCTTCCGTGCGGGTCGACCCATCAAGTTCAATAGGTAGGTTTCAGCCGATCCCTTGAGCAGGTGTAGACAGAGACTTCCAGCTGGGTTAACCGGGAATAAATCCAATAAGTGGCTGTCATTTAATCAATCGGGATCCCATGGCTCAGCCGGATGCGAATAGTAATTTGGGACAGTTATCATCAATCATTGGTGGATTTGGAAGAGGAGATTCATCGTCCCATCGTTGGGATCATGGGAATATAATCCAAGACCAGTTTACTCAGTTGCAACTACAGATTAAGAAGCATAATGAGATGTTCCAACAACAGATGGCTACCATTGGAGAAGCATAGGATCGACATCCAATGTCCAGTCAAATCTAAATCAGAATCAACCGATTTACCCTAGAAATTCGGTAACTTCTTTCCCTACGTACTCTTCAAATTTATTTTCTAGAGCTATAGGCAATTCTTCTAGCTTTATTATAAGAGAAAAGTTGAATGGTGAAAATTATTTTTCTTGGTCCCAATCTATTAAAATGGCCCTTGAGGGTCGTCACAAATTTGGGTATCTGACGGGAGAGATACCGAAACCAAGGCCAGGAAATCCCCAATAAAGAATTTGGAAAAGGGAGGATTCTTTGTTGAGATCTATTCTGGTAGGAAGTATGGAACCCCAAATTGGAAAACCCCTATTATATGCAGCCATAGCTCGAGATATTTGGGAGGTAATCCAAAAACTTTACTCGAGGAGACAGAACGCTTCGCGATTATATACCTTACGTAAGCAGGTCCACGAGTGTAAGCAAGGGGCAATGGATGTTACAGCTTACTTCAATAAATTGTCACTTCTTTGGCAAGAGATGGACTTGTGCCGTGAGATGATTTGGAATTTTCCTTGTGGAGGAGTTTTGCACTATCAATCTGAGGAAATCGATCGTGTATACGACTTTCTTGCCGAACTGAATTCTAAGTTTGATGTAGTATGCAGTCGTATATTAGGAACCCGTCTGATACCGTCCCTAATGGAGGTCTGTTCTGAAGTACGACTTGAGGAAGACAGGTCTAGGACAATGAATAATACTATTATGACTCCAACAGATTCTGTTGCTTCCAAAACTTCAGGCCCTGATAAATAGAACAGTAAGTCACCACCAGTATGTGAACATTGCAAGAAATTTTGGCACACGAAAGATCAATGCTGGAAATTGCATGGCCGTCCACCGAATGGTAAGAAATGATAGTCAGGTCGGGCACTGGTAGGTGAATCAGTAACTGGAGACACACAGCCTCAAAATCAGGAAAATAGTCAGAGCACTACTGGTACAGTAGGAGTCAGTGCAATCGCCCAATCAGGTACTCCTTTGGCTTGTTAGTATAACTGGTAATAAACCATGGATTTTAGATTCAGGGGCCACAAACCACTTGACTAGTTCCTTCAACCAGTTTTTCTCTTATCAACCAAGTGCTGGGAATGAGAGGATCAGAACTGCTGATGAATCTTTTGCCCCGGTTGCTGGAAAAGGATGGGTGTTACCTTTTGAGGGCTTAGTTCTCCAAGATGTGTTGCATGTACCAAAAGTTTCTTACAACTTTTTATCTATTAGTAAAATTATAAGGGATTTGAAATGTCGTGTTATCTTCTCACCTGATGCTATTGCTTTTCAGGATCTGAACTCGGGAATGACGATTGGCACTGTCCAGCATGATGGGAGGCTCTATTTCCTCACTGAATAAGCCACATTTAGGATATGTGATAGGACTAGTTTACTTTCATCTCATTTTTCTGTTTCTGAAACTGACTATATTTTGTGGCACTATCGCCTTGGGCACCCGAATTTTTAGTATATGAATTATTTGTTTCCTCGTCTTTTTCATAATGTTAATATTTCTAAGTTAAAATGTGATGTGTGTGTCCAAGCCAAACAGCCCCGTGTTTCTTTCAAGTCTCAACCTTATAAGCCTTCTAAACCATACCCTATTCCATAGTGATGTTTGGAGTCCGTCACCTATTACTACCATTACTGGAAAGCGATGGTTTGTAACCTTCATTGACGATCATACTAGGCTAACCTGGGTTTTCCTTCTGACAGACAAATCCGAAGTTACATCGGTCTTTCAACAATTCTACAATTCTATAGAAACCCAGTTCAATGCCAAAATCACTTTCTCCAGAGTGATAATGGTCGGGAATACCTTATTATTCCTTAAAAGAGTTCCTAATCTCAAAAGGAATAGTCCATCAAAGTTCTTGTGCGTACACCCCTCAACAAAATGGAGTGACCGAATAGAAAAACCGCCCCTAGTCGAAGTTGCTCGGTCTCTTATGTTGTCAACTTCCCTTCCTTCCTATTTATGGGGTGATGTCGTCTTGACAGCAACCCATCTCGAAAGGAACAATCCATCAGAGTTCCTGTGCAGTACACCCCTCAACAAAATGGAGTGACCGAATAGAAAACCGTCCCCTAGTCGAAGTTGCTCGGTCTCTTATGTTGTCAACTTCCCTTCCTTCCTATTTATGGGGTGATGTCGTCTTGACAGCAACCCATCTGATAAACTGGATGTCGTCCCGGGCTTTAAAGTTCCAAACCCCCTTAGATTCCTTCAAAGAGTCCTATCCAAATACCCGCTTCTTTCTGATGTACCCCTCCGAGTCTTTGGTTGTGTTATGTTTGTCCATTATTATGGCCCTAACCGAACCAAGTTTACCCCTCGAGCTCAGAAATGTGTCTTTGTGAGGTATCCACTTCATCAACGTGGGTACAAGTGTTATCATCCCTCTTCCAAAAAATACTTTATCTCCATGGATGTGACATTCTTCGAAGATCATCCATTCTTTCCCAATGGTTCTCTTCAGGGGGAGAATACTAGTGAAGAAACCAATTGGGGTCCGAGTCTATCTGTCTTGCTTGAGCCCATCCTTGACATCAGTAACAATGAATCCATTCTACAAACCAAACAAGTCTCATGGATCACATACTATAGGAGGAATCTCAAGAAGGAAATGGCGCTGCCTGTTATTTCTCCGACTCCAATCCATGAGTCAGAATGGAGATCAGTTCCAGGTATTAATAGTTCTATCCCTGATGATGGTAATAAATGTGATAAAATTGATGCTTGTGTTGAAAATGGTGAGAGCAAAAACAGGGAAGACGATGAAAGCAAAGATGTAATCGAGGCAGAAAATGATGATTGTGAGACACTTGTTCCAGGAGAGAATATTGTTGAACCTGGAAAAGAAATGTCACCTATTCCAACTGAAAACACCGTTGAAAGTGAAAAAATGACAGAACATGAGACGTATGAGTAGGAGGGTGAGTGCAATATGAAGTCCGAAGAAAGTAAAGACTGAGGTGCATCCTTTGACCTCCCGATTGCCCCAAGGAAAGGTAACAGATCGTGTACAATATATCCACTGCAGAGTTACTTGTCCTATAGCAATCTATCTCCTGTTCAAGGCCCTCACTACGAACCTAGATATAGTGGTGATACCAAACAATATACACAGAGCTTTGGAAATTCCTGAATGGAAAGCCGCAGTCATGGAAGAAATTAGGGCTCTCGAGAAAAATCATACGTGGGATTAAGTCACTCTTCCAAATGGTCATAAAGCAGTAAAATGTAAATGGGTGTTCACAGTAAAGTATAGACCCGATNTCTTCCAAATGGTCATAAAGCAGTAAAATGTAAATGGGTGTTCACAGTAAAGTATAGACCCGATGGAACAGTTGATAGATACAAGACCAGATTGGTTGCCAGGGGTTTTACTCAGACATTCGGGGTTGATCATTCCGAGACTTTTTCACCAGTAGCAAAGCTGAATACAGTACGGGTTCTGCTTTCAGTTGTAGTCAATAAAAATTGGCCCCTTCACCAGCTTGATGTGAAGAATGCCTTTCTCAACAGAGAGCTAGAGGAAGAAGTCTACATGAGTCCTCCCTCAGAATTCGAGAAATAGTTTAACCACCGAGTTTGCAGACTAAGGAAGTCCTTGATGGGTTAAAACAGTCCCCAAGGGCCTGGTTTGATAGGTTTACTACGTTCGTAAAGTCACAAGGGTATAGACAGGGACATTCAAATCATACTCTCTTTACTAAGAGGTCAGTACCTGGGAAGATTGTAGTTTTGATTGTTTATGTTGATGATATTGTCATTTCAGGTGATGATACCTCAGAAATTGACCGATTAAAGGCAAAGATAGCTGAGGCATTCGAAATCAAGAACCTTGGAAAACTAAGGTACTTCCTTGGAATAGAGGTAGCTAGATCGAGAGAAGAGATTTCAATTTCCCAACGGAAATATACTCTAGACTTGCTTAAGGAAACAGGTATGACAGGCTATAAACCAGTTGATACTCCTATAGAAGCAAATGTAAAGTTAAGTGATATGAGTGAAAGTGCTCCAGTTAACAAAGAGAGATATCAACGGCTTGTAGGAAAATTAATATATCTCTCTCATACTAGGCCCGACATTTCATATGCAGTGAGTATGGTAAGTCAGTTTATGCAGTCTCCGTACGAAGAACATATGAGGGCATTGGAGCGCATTTTGAGATATCTGAAAACGTCTTTAGGGAGAGGCTTGATGTTCAGGAAAACTAAAAGATGATGCATCGAGGCATACACAGATGCAGATTGGTCAGTTTCTGTGGTAGACAGAAAGTCAACATCAGGGTATTGTACCTTTGTGTGGGTAACCTTGTCACATGGAGGAGTAAAAAACAAGGTGTTGTTACCAGAAGTAGTACCGAAGTTGAGTACAGGGCCATGAGTCTAGGAATCTGTGAAGAAATTTGGCTTGAAAAAGTTTTAAGAGACCTTGATCAAGATCATACCGATCCAATGAAACTCTATTGTGATAACAAAGCCGCAATAAGCATAGCAAATAACCCAGTTCAACATGATAGAACAAAGCATGTGGAGATTGATCGATATTTTATCAAGAAGAGACTTGATAGTGGCAACATTTGTGTTTCTTATATTCCTTCCAAACCAACAGATTGCAGATGTCCTAACAAAGGGACTGCCCAGACAGTTGTTTGACTCGTGTGAGAGCAAGTTGGGTCTTATTGACATCTACGCCCCAACTTGAGGGGGAGTGTTAAAATTAGGGTTTTTTACTCTAGGGGCTTTTTTGTCTTTATACTTGTACCTTAGGGTTTCCCTTTTTTCTATTTAAGTTGGCAGTCACTGTGTATTCTTTGTATCAATCATATAATAAAAATCATTCTTCCCGTGGTTTTTTCTCTCTGATTAGGGCTTTCCACGTAAACCTTGTGTGTGCTATTTTTCTTTCTCTACTCTATTTTTTTCATCATAATGGAATGAGAAAAAGATGATACACTGCACGACTCTGAACTTAAAAGGTTGGTACTGTAGCATCTTATAGTAAAAACTCTTCAAAAATAAAAGAAGAAGAAAACCTTTGAACATGGTTTTCATTGGGATTTTAAAATTCTCCATTTACAATGGCTTTTCTTTGGTCTATATGGCTTGAGCAAAACTCTCATATTTTCACATATAAGAAACGAGAGTATAAAGCCTTTCTTACCTTTACACCTTTATTTCTCTTAGTTGGTGTAAATTAAGTATTGTTGGAGTTGAGTTGGTTGATTTTTTTACCGGAAAAATATCATGTTATTTGTTCTATGATTTGTAAGAGCATTGTTTCAATTTGAGCAGTTTCTATCTGAAAAAATAAATTGTAGGCACAACTTTCCATATCTTTCTTCATGAATATTCTCTTCCTTTCGGAAGTTATCCTCGTAGTAGCTCATATGTATTTGGGTGTTTGCGCTCGTTTAGGGTAAGCCTCTTATTGTTGTATAAGTGGTTACTTATTGTGAGAGTGTTATTTGAAAAGAAAGTTGTGTATACCTCTCTTCGAGGCTGTTATCTAGTGTCTTTCACAATTGGTTGAAGAGATCGATTAAGTTTATACTTCAGTGAAGAAGTTTGAAGCTAACTTATACCCAAAGGAGTCTATATGGTTGTATTGAGTGGATCTTATACTTAGAGGGAGTCTAAGTAAGTTTGTTTGAATGTTTCAAACAAAACTTGCAGAGAATATTATAGTTATAAGAGAGGAGATCTCAAGTTTAGGAGGAGCCTAAGTTAGACGTTAAGGAGTAGGCTATACATAACATCAATCATACTCCAACTAAAAGAGGATAGGTTCTTCAGTGATTCATACTCCAAGATTGAACAAAGATGCTAGGGGGTCTCTATAAGGAACCCTAACTAAAAGAAATTGGTTAATCTAGGCCTAACTTAATAGATAAGGCATCCGTTAACTCACTAACTGAACTAAAAGCTCAAGCTAATAGGTTTTGATACAGGACCTCCTACTCTAATACTATATTCAATCACCGTTTGAGTCATTAAACTAATCAACTATAGTAAATTTAATTATATCAACACTTTAATAACATCAATCATCATTTATAAAGTCGGTTGTTGGATATCCTACTCCCAATAGTTGAACTCAATAATAAAAAAATCAAATTTAACCAAAAGTTAAGCAAAACTGAGGCTTTACTGTTTAAAGAGATTAATGATAATTAGATGGTGTTATGTTTGTATGGACTTGTGGCCAAATGCAGCTTTCCTTATCTAAACAAAAGACCATGTTTTTTTTTGTTGTTGGACAAGGGTAGGCTATTTATTTGGATGTTTCTAGTTTCTTTGGTCATGGACAAGATAAGTGTTGGTTTATATGTTGGATGTTGGGTTATGTTGGATGTTTAGGTTTGGTAGTTCTGAAATGTTATTAATTAGATAGGATTTTAAGTTTTTAGTTTTTGAAAATTATGTTTGTTTTCTCACTTTTTTTTTTTTAACATGTTTTTATTTCTATTAAAAAAATATTTGAATTCTTAACCAAATTTGAAAAACAAAAACAAGTTTAGAAAATGTATCCAAGAGTGCCATTGTTCTTTCATGGATTCTAATTCTTTATGCAGCTTTGCCTTAGGGTTCTTTTTTATTTGTTCTCTCTCTTAAAATTCTTATATTAGTGTAAGTTGGAGTTCTCATCAAAGTTAGATTCTTGGTTTGTTTGGTTTTTGATTCCAGTAGGAGGACTTCTTCCATTTTGATAACGATTTCAAATTTTGTTTTTTCGTTATTGAAATTTATATCTTGTTTCTTCCCAATATTTCAGATCTAGTTTTTACTTTTCTACACTTGATTTTTTAGTCAAATTCTAAAAACAAAACCAATTTCTAAAAAAAAAAAAAAAGGAAAATCCTTTAACAAAACTTCGGTTTGGTTTTTTTGAAAATATAGATAGAAATGGATGACAAAACAAAGAAACTTAAGGGTAGAATTATATTTATAAGCTTAATTTTTTAAAATCAAATGGTTATCAAACTAATATGTTATTGCAGTTGTGTTGGCTCGGTTGTTTTTTTTATCTAAGCAAATTATCTCACAACATGTCTTTATGTTTGTCAAGGACATCTTGGTTATTTGATTCTCTGGAGAATATTTTTTCCTTATCTGTTGTAGATTTTCGGAAACCACTTTCTGTTCCGTCCAAGGAAAGATTCTTTGCCCTTACAGAATTGTTTCCTTACGAAGATTATATATATTTAGTCTCATGGTGGTTGTAAGGGTTGGTCCTTTTTGAAGAAATTTCACGGACATTTACGAGTGAGGTGTTATGGCAACAAGAAAAGTGTCTTCCTCTCTATGAGGGTGTGGCTAGTGTCTAATATTGCAACGTACATTCACATCTCTACTTCAGTGAAGAATAAGTTTTTGTATTAGTTTTGTACCTAGAGAAGTCTAAGTACTAGCTTTGAGAGAGATTCTCATTCTTAGGGGAAGCGTAAAGCCTAAACTATCTTGTATTGAAGTATGTTTCAAACAAGAAGATGAAAAGAGTAATAAAGCAACAAGAGAGGGATTCTCAAGTTTAGAAGAAGCATAAACTCTTCATTAGAGTAAGCTATTTAAGAGGCTCTGTATAAGTTGTCTAATAGATAAGTGTTTCATCGTAATTGTTAAAATCTTTTCAATGAAGTTTTTTTCATCGGGCACACTACCCCCAGATGTAGATGTGATTGCATCAAATTGTGTAACCAATCTTTGTGTGTTTATTTTTCTGTTATTCTCGCAATTTGGTTTATTATGTTCTATATTGTTTGTAACATCGTGTTTGACTTATGTATTCGCATATTAGATTCACATAAGTTTCGCAACCTAGCATATTTTATTTTTGTTGAGTTTTCATATTTGGAAGTGTTGTAGAATGCGAGGCAATACTTTGTTCAATTACTCTTGTTAGGTTAATATTTTTGTGATCTATCAGTTAGTTCATAGAAAATCTATAATTTAGGTTGGATCTTGTAAATAAAATAAAGATTTTAACTTTAAAATCAACTCCATAAGCTAAATGAAACTTCAAAGAACAAATTTTTTCTATTGTACAAGTAATCTAAAAATTCAAAAAGAAAATTTAGTTATCTGATATGAATGAACTGAAAAGCTATCACAATATGAAAATTACCTTTTCAATCAGCTTCTCTTTCTGCTCCTTGAATAGCTGAGCCTGTAAAAAAAAATTAAAAGGACAATTTTCAAAATATTAATTTTTACCACGAAAACGTCTCTAAAGGTTAATATTTTTCACGATTAATGCAATTTTCACACAAAATGTATTTATCAAAATTACTTCTACTCTGCTAATAAAATGTGTTTTAATAGTAAAAGACTTTGCTTTGTTTGGTTCAAATATGAAGAACTACATATATGGCTCTTGCATTTAATCTAAATTGTAATTAAGTCAAGCCACCACAACAAATATGTGTTCATGAAGATGACATCTTAGAACACTAGATTCCAGGATCACGAAGTGCACTATGAATTCTTAGTCATGCCATTTGGGATCACAAATTGCCTATCACCTTCGAACCCTCGATGAATTAGGGTTTTTTTTCGGTTTTTCAAGTACGTTCATACTAGTTTTCTTTGGATGACATCATGGATTCTAGTTTTAATTAGTCTACAAACACATTTCCCGTCTCTTGACTGTGATTGTGTATTCCAATGTTGGATCTTCGACAGTATATTAAATTTTTTAATTATCTTGCTAACTAGCCATTTTTGCTAGGCAACCTCATTCGATGTTTAGGTGGTGACCATCCAAAGCAATGAGATCTTATTATTGTTCAAGATGAATTTTCATTCAACAAAGTGAAAGAATAAATCTACAAAGAAAAGTGTTCTTTTTGAGGTTGTATATACTAAATTGCCTCAATCACTATGAACTTATCTAATTTAGCATCTCAAAACCAATTGGTATTTGAGATTTATGGGCTCAAAAGATTGCGAGAGACTGTTTTCAATGTGAGATTCTCAACATGCCCTCTCAAGATGGTGTTTTTGTGGGTTTATCATTCTTGGATCAAATTTCATTTTTTTTTATATAGGATCAACTATTTGTTTGGGTTTCATGAACTACGATACTATATTACCTAACATGGGTTCCATCTCAAAACTAATTTACTATGAGAAGGAGTAGCACGTGAATTTTATAAAAATTATGAGATCTCTCCATCTTTCCATTGTGGGATCCTCAACATATCCCCTCAAAGAAATTTCCCCCTTAGGAGGGATTTTGGTTAACAAATTTAGAAGGTGAACGAATGCATAGGGAATCGATGAGTCAAGTTTGCGCGTGTTCTTTCGGAGTTTTATTTCACATCGACGACCATCGTTTACACAACTGCTGCATTTAGCCATTATTCCTAACTGTTTTCTTTACATTTCATGCAATCAAAACAAACTCACAACATATTCTATTGGTTACCTTACATGCATACTGTCACTGAGTAGTTTCAGTAGCTGTAGCTCTTTTACTGCATGAGTATAATATTAATTTTTGTCCTTAGTTTTGTATTTCGTCGATAAGAGCTCATGATAACATTTTACCCTAAGTCGAAGAAATTTGTTCTCTTACAAAACTCATGAATACATGAGAAGGAAATTGTTCATGCATCGAAAATTGGTCTAGCGAAATCTACCTGTTAAATCTTGATGATCAAGAGATCTCATCCTCGTGTGTTCGTTAAAATTTAGCAAATAATTAAGAAATCTCATCATAAAAAATTTATTGCGACAATTTTCATATTCTTATATATATATATATATGTCATGCAAAAGTACTATGCAAATCCATAGTTTATAAAATTTAACAAAAATATAATAGTGTGAGAATTGTGAAACGTACCTTAGTTTCTCTAATACGGGTTAAGCTATGTACCAACTGTTTTTCAATCTCTCGAACTTCCTCAAAGGAACATGAATCCAACCCTCGTCCCAAAAGCTTCCTAAGATCATTATTCAAATTCAAAATAATACTCAATATCAATATTTAACCTATAACACATGTGACATTATTGAAAAATATGGTAAGCTTTATAAATTGCTTACTGTTGTGATTTTTCAAGTTCTTCGATTTTCTTTGCAGTTATGTCAGCTTCTTGCTTCAGTTGCTGCTTAGAGATCGATGCAACGGATTCGTGGTTAGCTCAAATCCATGATCAAATAAGGAAAATCTAATTCAAATTTGAGACTTGGGAGAAAATTCTATATAACAAAGTTCTATTTCAAATCATATTTAAAAGTGAGGTTACTTATAAAAAGTACTTGTAAACTTTACACTTCGATTTAAAAATACTTCTAATCATTCAAAAGTTATAATAATATCATTGACCGTCCTAAAAAAAATTACTATTGACCTTTTATTAGATGGTAATATTTGTAAATATAGTTAGAATGTTAGATGAAAATTGAGACGTTGAACAATGTGTTGATGACTCGAAATGAAAATTTTGACTCAAACACTACCAACGACCCTTTTTACATATCACCAACACACTCAATTTAGATTCCAATTTTCATCCAAAATTCTAAGGGGTTTCTACTTCAATGATTGTTTAAAAATATTTATGAAAGGTGGAACGTAATAATGCAACTTTGAAAAATAGGAGTACTTTTTAAACGAAGGACAAAGTTATATATATATATATATATATATATATATATTCTAATTTATCTTGAAATAAACTACTAGTTATTAAGCACTAATTAACTCAAAATTATCAACTAAACTAGTATTAACTTTTTTTAACAAGATACTAAAGGAACGAGGGAACAGGAGATGCATTGAGATATCTTTAGATTGACACATCATTATCACCTTCATCGTACTCCGAAACTTGTATTGATGCATTCATTCAAAAAGATGATCGTTCGAAAAAAATGCTATAGGAACTAGTATTAACTTGTTAAACTTGATTAATTTCCTAACATCTCATCCTACATCAGAAATCAATCTTATGTTAATTCTTCCAAATTGGTTGTTACATAGTCTTTCTGTTATGTTAAAAAATGATCGAGGGTTTTTTCTCCATTTGAAAATTTATTAATGCATCCATAAATATTTATATATTAAATTTGCTCCCTGATCTAACATTTCCTTTCTTCAATGCCTTAAATTACATAACATACCAACACATTTATATAATCAAAACTAAAGTAGCAGACAGAAATTTTCTTTGATCATTTTTTATAAAACATATTGTAACATAATCCACAAGAAACTTGTCATATATTAGCATTAAGAAATTTATATACTATCAGAAACAAATAATAAAGAATGGAATAATAATATTATTATTTAAAAAAATAAAGGAAAAAAAAAAAGAGAGTGAAAGATTTTGATGCCTTGGCAACCGTAACACAAACCCTAAAAAATTTCTATCCAAAAGTCTTATCGCAGTTTTCTTAAGTCAAATCATTATGATTTCAAGTCACCATCATTTGACTTTCTTCCTTCTTGAGTTTTTTAAGGTTGACGTAACCCATCCTTTTTTTTTTCTTTTTTTTTTTTTTAAACTATCGTCATTTGAGATGATAATTAATGACTTTATTCATTATCAAACATAACTTATATTTTAGATTAAGCTTCTTAAACAGTAGTTAGAATATTATTTTAGTCTCTATACTCTTAATCTTAAGAGTAGTGCAACTTTAAGTTTATTGTTAATCTCAATCTCTATAACATTTGTTTTTATGTTTTGGAAACATATTTATATTATGTAGTTAATTATTTATGAAAACTATGATAATTATTTAACCAAATTTGTTAAGAATTTACTTCAACAGACGAATTAAAAAGGGGAAAAAAACTACAGAAGCCCTAATTACAGTGGTTAAATTTAAACATACAAGAATAGGAACTAAAATGGAATAACATCAAAAGTTGAACGTTTAAGTACTATAAATCTCTTTTTTAAGCTTAGAGGCTTACTAAATACACGATTATAATTGAAAGTACAAATTAGAAATAATTTAAAGTTCATAAACAAAAAGGATTAAAATTAAAATAGAATATAAGTATGTAATTGAGTTTAGTTGAAGAAAAAACCTGCATGTATCCTTCTGATCGAAAAGGGTTGGTTTCTCCATTTTTCCCATACTTGCGATAGCGTTCGATTGTCTTTTGCATGCTGAACCAAATAAGATGATATAATTCAAGTGATAAATAAACCGAATAAAATTCAAACAATACTTAGCTATAAATTCAAAAAGATTGTTTTCAAATATAGAAAAATAAAATATTTATAAATCTAGCAAAATTTCATTCCGCGATAGACTACTATCTGTGTCATAATAGATACAAATAGTAGTCTATCGTAGATAAACGGTGATATTTTGCTATTATTTATATATATTTTTCGCAGTTTTATCATTTAAAATAATTTTTCTAATTTATTTAAAACTATAATAGTTTTATCTTTGTAGAATGAAATTGGAAACTAGCTATGATCTGTCACTGATAATGTAACATTTGGAATTCTATACTACCCTAAATTAACATTTATTAATTTGTTTTAAAATTTGATAATACATATTATTCTTAGTTGAATAGCTTATAATCTTTCTCATTTATGATCCAGTCCATTTACTTGCTTTTCCCTAAACAGGAAAAGCAACTGAATGAATTAATGTTGGGAAGTTTATGAGAGATTTTATGGAAAGGAATTGAGAGGGTGTGACAGATCTCATCTTGTCAAATGGGAGCTCTTGTGTCGAAAATCGGCGGAGGCGAGAGGTTCAGGCATCAACATCTTGAGATTATAGACTGTAGCTTTGTTGTTTATGTTTGGGAGTGATTTTGTAATTATTAAAATCATTTTTGTCATGTTCAAAATCACTCTAAAACTCATCTTCTAGATTATTATTACTTTGAGTCGTTATGTGATTCGTATTAAGAATTATCGTAAAAACCACCATTAAAATATGGTAGTAAATGTAATTACACCTTCAAATTTTCAATTGTAGAAATTGGGTCCTCAAACTTTTAGAAGTGTTAAAATTAGATCCTCAAAATTACAATAGTTAAATAAATTAGACCCCTTAAGTGATCAAAATTGAACCCTCAAACTTATAAGATTAAATCTTATAGGATAACAATCAAATTTATAAGATTGTTATCATGTCTACAAGTACATAAATTTGAGTGTTCAATTTTAATATTTATATAAATTTAAGGATTCAATTTTTATAATTAAAAATCTAAGAATATAATCGTAACTATAACCATATTTAAAAGCTCATTTGATATAATTATTTAGATATAAATGGGTGAAAATGAGTTTTAGTCTAGTCAATAAGCAGCTACATTGGCATCTACGTGCTGACAAAACGTGGCTCATTTGATATAATGATTTAATTTAAGAGGTCTCGTAATAATGTTTATAAGATACCTAAGCTCGTTCTTTTATATCTTTCAATTTTAAAAAGTATTTTCTACGTTATTGAATTTTTAATTTTGTGTTTTTTTTATAGAAACGACGGCTTTCATTGAGAAAAAAAAATTAAAAAAAAATACAAAGACATACAAAAGAACCAAGCCCAAAGAGACCTCTAGGTAAAAGGTTTCCGGCTAAGGAAAATAATACCTAGGAGATAATTACAAAAGGTCTTAAAAACCGAAGCCCAAAGAGAAATATGAAACCACAACAATGATAAGTCTCTAAGATGACATTTGAATAACCATTTGGTATTTTTATATTTGGTTTTTTAAATTTAAGCATATAAAACATTACTTGCATCTTTTGATTTCTTTGTTTTGTTGTCTACATTTTAAGAGTATTTTCAAAATCCAAACTAAGTTTTAAAAATTAAAAAAAAATAGTTTTTAAAATACTTGTTTTTGTTTTTAGAATTTAGCTAAGAATTCAATTGTTTATTTGGGGAAGATAAAAACTATGATTAAGAAATTCGAAAGAAAAAGAGAAAAAAAAAAACTTTAAGATCTTATTTGACAATTTTAAAATTCATAGACCTGAACCCAAAACTAAAAATTCATGGACTTTTTAGATACTTTTTAAAAATTCAATTGATTAGATAAAGAGTTGAAGAAATAAACTTGTAATTGGACATTTTTGTTATTTTCTTACCTTTTTGTTGGTTATTATATGTCATTCTTGGATTTGAACTTACTATTAAGTTCTGGTTTATTTTCTTAATAATTAATACATATCTTAATATAGCTGATTTCTTTTTTAGGGCTGTGTTGTAGCTTACATTTTTGTAGTTGATAAATAATTATTCTTGTCTTGTTTAATTAACCATTCTATGTTTTGTTTGATTTCCAATTATATATGTGTTTGTGTGAGAGAGAGTTAGGGATTCAACTTGAGATCAAGAGACAAATTAATGAGACAGAGATATTTATGAATGTTTGAAATTATATGTATTTAAAGGTTAATGATCATATATAATTAAAAAAAATCTTCGAATTGTCTAATCCTATTGGGTTTTCTAATACATTTTGAAGTTGTTATAAAGAATTAGGGAACTTATCTAATGGAATTTTCATACTAGATTTGGTATGAACCGTACAAGGCATCGTAATTTTAGTATTTTCTAATTTTATTCACATATTAAGTAGGATTGTTTATGTAATTTTGTTGCGATTAATGATGTGGTGTTATTTCATATCCAAAGAGTATCTTCTTTGGAAGGAGGAAATTGATGTCATATTTGATCACTACTACTATAGAGAAAAGGATAAAGTAAAATCGATTGCTTCTACATTTGAGGACTATGTCTTAACATGGTGGAATAATATGTTATCAAAGAGGAGTAAAAATCAAGCAATGCCTGTATGGAAGAGGTTAGGCTTCTTGTGATGAAACATTTTGTTCCTAAGTTTTTTTACAAATTGGAAACTTTGAGATAATGGACCAAAAGTGTGGAAAGCTACTATGAAGAGATGTTGCAATTATTTGAGCAGATGACCATATATGAAGATGAAGAAGCTACCATAGATTGATTCTATGTTGAAGGACTTAATGAGAAAATTGTTGATATGTTTGTTGATCGAGAAGAAATTCAACCTTGTGCAGATTTGGAAGAAATGGTGCATGTTGCCATCAAGATAGAAAGACAACTCTAAAGGAGATCATTAAGTACACTAAATCTAAGTCTAGTTCCAATGTCAATACATTAGTGGAAAAAAAAAATAGTTTACTTACCATGATATGACCATTTTGACAAGGTAAAAAGTAATACAAAGAAACTTGCTATTGTTGCACTTATGCATGATAATGGCATTTTGCCTAGTAAGGCATATGTTAATAATAGTGGGGTAGAGAGAGTAGATGGAAGGGAACTTGAAACTAGATTACTTGTGCTAACATTACTAGTCCATTAGATTCCAAAGTAACATTCGATCTTTCTCTTGTATCATTATTTCCAAGAGAAGTAAATCTTGATGTGTGTGAGTCGAAAAGCAAAAGGCATCAGACCGAGACAAAAGCAATAGAAATATATGAAGGGAAAAGGCATATGAAGAATACTCGATCTACAAGGAAAAAAAAGAGAGAGAGAGATAAAAGCCAAGAACATGAGTTTGAAAATTAGTGAGGTAAAATCTTTCTTGTTTACAAAACAAAACATTCAAGACCTTTTTTTTTACAATAAAAAATAAAAAAATAAAACATTGACTATGAAACAAAGCTCAAAGATTATGCCTAGTTTCTTTAATGGTAATAAATTGAATGAGGATTGGAAGGAGTAATATTCTTTCCAAAATAGATGGAATCCCAAACAGTGTCAACATTTGATATCTCATGACTATAAAGTTGTTTTATAAGGGAGACCGTCCAAGAGAAGTCTAAGAAAATTGACATCATTTTCTTCTCATGACTTTAAAACTACATTACAAGGTTTTGATTTGGTTCAAGGATGATGTGCACCATCCAAGCTATCGATTTATTATTTATATTTTATTTAATAATTTTGATGTAATTTTAGTTTTTTTTATTATTATTTATCCTCTTTATGATATATATATTAAGTAGGGATATTTTGTAATTTTGTTATAATTAATGATGTGACATTGGGATTTCATTGGGAGGTTATATAAAACCTTGCCATTAGACTGTGTTTGATAAGTTTTTACAATGAATTGAGTCTTAACTTTTATGCTTCTTTCAAGATTAGTAAGGAGAGCTTCTTGAATTTACAATTTATGTATTGAATTACATGTGAAGAGAATTAAATTGTTCGAATTTTGGGCTAAGAAACTCATTTTGTCTCAAGATGCTTGATCTTACAACAATCCATGTTTAACCCAAATCTTAGTGTTGAAATCAAATCAATTTAGAGGTTTTAGTGATTGAGAATTAGGAATTCTCATATTAAAAGGGTTTCTAATTCCAATATCGAGATTACTAAAACAAAAAAAAAAAAATCATAAATTATGGTTAATATTTTTCTTTATTCTTTTTACCTTTACTATATAATCAAATGCATTGAGATTTAATTAGTTAATTTAATAATTATTTACAAATTAATCATTTCCATGTTAATTCTTACCCTCACTTACTTGTAACACTTCAGACACTTGTAGAATCCATGACTCTCAATGTACTTCTGGACGAGAATTATCATTTTCTACATATACTTTTTTACCTATTTTATATATATTATCTAATAAATTAAAGCTTCAATATCTTAAAATGAATGATTATCAATAAAAATGAAGATAGAAACATAGATCCATAGTCAAACTAAAAAAGGATTAAACAAAAATTACACAAAATGCATTCAAGAAAGCTCAAATATTCATAATAAAAGCACAAAAATATTCTTAAAAATATAATTAGTTACTCTAGCCTAAAGTGAAGGATTAAACATGACTAAATGAAACCACACTCCTTATTTCAAGAACCCTCTATACCTAGACACACTCCTTTATTTCTTTCCATTCAAATATTTCAAAAAAAAACAAAAAACAAAACAAAGTGAAATTGTCATAAAGTGACCCAAAAAAAGATTATATGTATGTACGTAGGTATTGATATGATGGATTAAAGGTTTGGAACATATTGAGATACACATTCCACTGTTCTTCATATTACTGGATACTCAAAATTAAAATAAATAGAGGTACACTATTAAAGATATAAATAAGTTTACTAAAGTCTTTTAAAGAAGTAAATATTAAGATCAACGACTTATTTATAATTCTACATATCCAATAAGTTGAAATTATTAATATGATCGAAATTAAAGAATTCAATTAGCGTATATTGTCGCTTTTTTTAAGACTATGTAAACGCATAAATGTGTATATATGATGTATTTTCTAGAGTAATAACCAAAGAATTGTTTCAAAGTGAGAGCAATAATTACAAATATGTAAAGCAAGGATATTTTATTAATTGCATGTTGCTTTAGAATAATAAAACGGCAGAAATTATATCAAGTAAGTGTAGTTTTAATGAACAAATAGGTGGTGAAAAAAATGATCATGAAAAGGGGGGGAAGAGAGTAAATTATAGAATGTACGGTCACAAAATAATTGAAAGCGATGGAAAATAGGTAGAAAAATAATAATAATAAATAGTAGAAAAATATATTCTTCTTTTTTTTTTTTTTGAAAGAGATTATTTCCTGTGATTAATAATTAATCATTAAAGGCATTTGAACATATAATAATCTACAGTAATAAAGAAATAGAGAAATAATTAAGTAAACTATATATATGTATTATGTAACATGTTTCCCTTTCTCTTACAATAAAACCAAAAAAAACACACAACATAAAATAATTCATATAATATAAATTAAATTGGTAAACTTAGAAGGTATATAAATATAATATATATATATATATATTATATATATATATATATAATGTGCATCAAGATGAATATAAATTAATGGTTAGATTATTTTTATATATATCCAAATTGCAGTATAACTCCTCCCAATGCAACAAAAGTAAAATAAAAGGTCCATTATTAGCAAATTCTTTTTGAATTATACCTCAAGAAAAAAGGTACAATTGACCCATAAAAATCATAGTCTTAAAACAACATAATAATTCAAAAAAAAAAAAAAAAAAAAAAAGACTGCCCATAGTTTATGTCTTAAGGAAATTAATAAATAAAAATCCCCCAAAAAAAAATAAAAAGTACTACGGTTTTCCCAGAAAGGAAAATCTTGGAAAATCAGATGAAATCTAAGAGGTACAATTTTGGAATAAATAATCACTGTGAAAGATAGATATTGTTGAGATATTTACTCTAAAAAATGCCTGTTCTTTTTTTTTTTTTTTCTTTTTTTTTTCAATTTTTTTTTATTATCGTCCTTTTAATTCATGAATAAAAATTCAATTAAAATTGAAATTTATTTGGGGGGGGTTGGAAAAATTGAACTTACTCGGAGCTTGAGAATTCATAGAGCCTTCCTTTTTGGGAGAAAATTATGACAGAAACTTCAGCATCACAAAGAGAACAGATAGTTCTTAAGCTTTTTTCAAGAGCCCATTTCTTCTCTTTGAGAATGTCACTTGACGACTTGTCGAATTTTCAATTCGTTTCATTTCTACTTTTCCTCGAACCATATGTTCTTCTTTGAAATTTATCCCTAAAAGGGGGATATTAGATAAAGAAATTCAAGCTGGGATTAATTCCAAAAAAAAAAAAAAAAAAGAAAGGAAAGATGAGAGAAACTTCAGAGAACAATGATATTTGGGAATTTTTGAATTTTTTTGGGTAATTTTTGAAAACCAGAAGGGATTTTGGGGGAATAATGGAAAAGTAGGGGGTTTTAGTGCAGAAGAAGAAGAAGAAGAAGAAGAAGAAGAAGAAAAGAAGAAGAAGAGAAAGAAGAAGAAGAAAGAAGAATGTTTGTTTTTGGTGAAGAAAAGAGTTGAAAAAAAAAAAGAAGAAGAAGAAAAAGAAAGAATGTTGTTTTTGGTGAGAAAAGAGTTGAAAAAAAAAAAAAGAAGAAGAAAGAAGAAGAAGAATGTTGTTTTGGTGAGAAAAGAGTTGAAAAAAAAAAGAAGAAGAAGAAGAAGAAGAATGTTGTTTTTGGTGAGAAAAGAGTTGGAAAAAAAAAAAAAAAAAAAAAGAAGAAACCCTAAAAGTGGAAGGAAATGAGAAGACAGAAAATAGAGGAAGCCTATGATTGTGGGTTGGAATCTATCCCCATTTCTTTTCTATCTCTTCTCAACCAACAATAGCATTTTACTTTCTCTTTCCATGCATATTATTATCATTATTATTATTTATTTATTTATTTTTATCATTGACTTGACTAATTACCAAAAAAAACAAACAATAATAAATGGGCGATTTGGCAAGAAATTAGTTATTATAATCATAGATTATTGTAGCTAAATTATAATAGTTTGTGTTTTGGTATAGATTATTTTAATTTGAGTTATAATAGTATATGTTTGAGGATTTACTATTTTAGTTTGACCAAAAAATAATAAACACTATAATAAAGAATAAAAAAATGATTAATGTAAACCAGTAAAACTTGTAGTAAATAGTGAATACCATAGTAAATGGGAGTTTTGAAATAGTGTTACTGTAGCTAATTGAATAATACAAAATAATACAGATGTGATTATTATAGTCTTAGTATAGTTATCACTCCAAACACATCCTAAAATTAAAACAAACTTTGTATTTAATGAAGCAAGCAATGTAATCTCAATAATTAATAATGTAATTCATATTCATTAACATTTATCTACTTTTATTCAATTTCCAAAAATTGAGGGGAAAAACCTGTTACTTTGTCAACTCTCAATTATTATAAAGAACTTAAAAAAAAAAAAAAAAAGAAGAAAGAAAGAAAGAAAGAAAGAAAAAGAATACATTCTTCGCCTCGATTTTGAATCTAATTTCGATTTCGTCCTTGAATTTTAAAATTTTATAATTTTGTTTTTGAGGTTTGAGTTTTGTTTCAATTTGGTCCATAAATTTTAAAATTTACACTTTTAGTTAACCTTGATTTTTCACTAAATGCTCTCTTTCATTATTAAGTTTTAATGTCTATGAATTAAATTAAAAGAATTAAAAATATATATAGAATTAATTGAGTTTTACTTTTTTTCATCATTATTAAACTTAAACTAAAAATTAAGTCTCCAATTATTTTATTGATTTATATATGTAAGAAAATGCATTAAATCTTTAAAGTTATTTTTACTATAAGTGCCAAATTGTTATATATTTTAAAGTATATTGACTAAATTATTGCCTACTAAAATTTAAGGACTAAATTATTATAAAATTAAAAGTACACGAATTATATTATTAAAAATTAAAAGCTAGAGATTAAAATGTTACTTCTATAAAAGTTTAAGAACCAAAAATGATTTTTAAACTTTTTTTATTGATATTATTATTTGTTGATGGTTTGAACAATTTGGGAATGTGGAAATAACAACTCTTGTGTTTTTTTTCTTTTGAGTACAACCAATGAGGACATGAAGACATGTCACTAACCACAAAAGAGATAGTACATGACAATTAGCGTTCATTTATGCATTTTGATAAATAATAAATTATTGTCAATTTACTATGAAAAATAAGGTAAAAATGTCGCAAAAAATTTTAGTCCATAAATTTTGACTCGAAATAATTTAGTTCATGATGAACTTTAGCATATAACAAACTAATCCTTATACTTTTGACATTGTAACAATTCAGTCCATTTCATGAAAGGAAAAAAAATCAAACTTAATTATCAATTTTAATAATGGAACAACTTAGGGGTCGTTTAGGACAAATAGTTGGTTATTATAGTCATATGTTATTATAGTTAGATTATAATAGTTTGTGTTTGGGGTATAAATTATTTAGTTTTAGTTATAATAATATGTATTTGAGGCATGAACTATTTTAGTTATAGTAGGTATTAGTAAACACTGTAACAAAAAATAAAATAAAAAATGGTGAATGTAGAATAGTAAAAACTGTAGCAAATAGTAAATATTGTAGCAAATTGGAGTTTTGAAATAGTTTTGAAAGAGTTGGTTATTATAGTCTTAGGATAGTCATTGCCCCAAACGCTCACTTAGTCTTTATAATTTATAAACAAACTTGAACCTCAATTATTTATCAATAAACGCTCACTTAGTCTTTATAATTTATAAACAAACTTGAACCTCAATTATTTATCAATCACACGTGTAAAAAAAAACTTCACTAAATTCCAATAGTATTTTCTTACGATAGAGAGACTAAATCGTAGCATTACAAATTTACAGAAATTAAATTGTTAAAAATCTAAAAAGTACATAGACTATATTATTACAAATTTAGGAGTTTATAAAACTAAATCTTAAATATCCAATTTCCCCACGGGGATGGGGATTCCCTGATGAGGCGGGGAATGGGAGAGGAAGTATGAGAAAAAAATCTCCCATGAGCTAAACGGGGAGGGGGATTCCCCGTTCCGTCACCGACCCCGGACCCACCCCGTTCCCCGTACTCACCCTGATTAGTTTTTACATATTTATTTAGTATAGTTATCTAATATTATATTATTATTATTATTATATAAACATTACATTTAATTTCAAATTTGATTATTTATTAGGAAATATAATGAATACATTTAAATTGAATGTTTAAATTTAAATTATATATGTGAATAATTTGATTTATAATTATTTCTTTTTACTAAAAAAAAATAATTAACTTTTTTAGGTCGAAATTTGAGTAATTTATCTTTAAATTCAAATTGTCATATAAAACTAACCATAATAAATAATTTAATGATAAAGTTAATTATTTAATTAAAATTGCTTACATTAGTGATTTAAATTAATAGGCATTTTACAAAAAAAAATAATAACAAGGAAAAATTTAAAAGCATAAAATTATGATTGTAAAATATGCAACTTAATCTACAAAAAAAAAATAATAACAAGGAAAAATTTAAAAGCATAAAATTATGATTGTAAAATATGCAACTTAATCTACAAAAAAAAAATAATAACAAGGAAAAATTTTCCGCGGGGAATCTCCGTCCCGATCCCCATAGAAAATTTCACAGAGATATAAAATGGGAAGTAGGAAGGGAGATGGAGAATGACATCCCGACTCCACCTCGTAGACATCTCTAACTAAAATAGGTATTTAAAAAAATATATATGAGAGCAAAAGTAAACAAAAACACATAAATCAAGCACCTCAAGATGGATTTAACCTAGACAAGCAATGTATGAATTTGCGTGCATATAACCTCGGTGCTTCTCTCATTTTGGTAAAATTAACGCCCCCAAAAAAAGCACCCACAATTCAATTTTGACACTCAAATAAAATAAAATATAATATATATAAATATATTATAATTAAACTTTTATTTTATTTTATTTTATTCCTTTGGTTTCCTAAACTTCAGTTTGTAACCATGTAAGTTTAATTATCGAAAAAAGGCTATCGCCGTACAATTTCGTGCGTGACAACCAATCAGAATCCGACAGCACAATCGTCAATGTGGACCCCACATGTTACTTCATCCAATGAGGTGTGACCGTCACGTGATCTCCTCGTCCAGCGTGCTAACTTCCAAGCCCACTCTCTTCCTTGGAGAAATTGACTTTATCCTCACTTTTCAGTTATTATTTTTTTTTAAAAAAAAATATTGTAATTAAAGTGTAGGGTAGAAGAATCGAAAATCAAATTACGAGGTTAATAATATAAACATCATATCAATTGAGTTACGGTCTTTTTAATTAAATATTTATAATCAATTATTAATTATTATTATTATTTTATCCTATATAAAAAAAATTTAACCAAACTTATTTGCACAACCTTTTTTTCCTTACCCATATAACCACTAGGAGTTTTCAAAAAATCTGATGATCCGAAAAAATCGATTAATCCAATCCAACACCTTTGATTTGGATTGAGTTATTAATTTGTTTGAGTTGGGTTTGGTTCAAATAAATGAAAACTTTATGGGTTGGGTTGGTTCATGGGTCATCTAAAATAACTCAAACCAATCTAAATTTATTATTAATTTTAAAATGTATTTTTTTTTTGCTTATGTACAATTAGATATACATATATTTATTTTAGTTTTCTTTAATTTTATCATTTTTTGGATAATTTATTCTTCAACAACTATTGAAAATAGTTTTTTTTTTTTCACTTTGAAAAAAAGATTATGCATTATATAAATTGAAATTGAGTTGTTAATCTTAATTCATATATGAAAATAGTTAAATCGAATTTGTACGTATTAACATTTTACTTCCTTTTATAAATAAGTAAATAAATAAATGACTCGAGTAACCTGAACCAACCTAACCCAAATGCTTCATGGTTGAGTTGGATTGAGTTCATTTTTTAATAAGGGTTATTTGGGTTAAAGAAATTTACAACCCGAACAATTGGGTTGGGTTTAAAAAGCCCTTCAACCCAGCCCTTCAACCCAGCCCAACCCAACCTATGAACACATCTAATAACCACGTTTTTCGGTGTTTGGAAGTAGATTTGTAGAGACTTAGAATAAAAATACGAAACTAAGAACGGTTTTCAAATATAGAAAAATAAATAAATAAATAATTATAAATAATAGTAAAATATCACAGTCTATTTACGATAAATCGCAGTGGTAGTCTATCGCGGTCAATCCTATATAAAATGTGATATTTTGCTATTATTTATAAATATTTTCGATAATTTTATAATTTAAAATTATTTTTTTAGCATATTTTCTGTCTTTGAAAATTTAAATATTTAAAAAAAAAATTTCTATAAAAAAAGATCTTTGTTTCTTTAGTGTTTTTAATCTACTAAGATTAGCATCTTTCTTTCTCTTTTTCCCTTTTTTTTGAAAAAAAAAACCATTAATCATATTAGATCAACTAAACAATCTACATTATCAATTTATTATTTATGTTTACTGGGGCATGTGGTAATTGAATTATATTAAGAACACAAAGTAGATATTTGTTATTGATGTTGGAGATCATTTCGATTTTGAAGAGTAAAACGAAGAGTTCTTGTAGTACACGTAAATAACTCTGGCAAATTAATGATGTACTCATGGTTGGGTGGAAACTATGTAATTCAAGAATTCGTTTAAAATACGATTATACAATGCAAGTAACCTCGTGTTAAATGAATTTCATGACGTTTCAAATAATACTTAGATATCTTTATAATGGTATGATATTATCCATTTTTGGTATATACCTTTTATGGTTTTACTTTTAGTTTCACCCAAAAGATCTCATACCATTAGAGATGGTTTTCCTCTCTTGTAAACCAACAATCATCCTCTTATTTAGCAAATGTGAAACGTTGATCGTATTCCCAACAATTATAATGGTGTCTTCTGTATTTTGGATGGGGTTAGGCATGTTACATCAATGACAAAAAATCTATTTTTAAATGTGCTCGATATTAAGAGTTATGGTTTCAAAAGTAAAGGTGGAGTCATGTTATATGTCTACAAGGGGTTTTAGGTAGTTCTAGAGGTATGAAATACAGAACTTTGATTTTTTTGTTGGGTTTCATAGTAACAGGTTATGATATTGTTGCACCGTCCACTGTTGATAATGAGGATATGACCAAATTATGGCATATGAGACTTGGTTATATGAGTGAAAAGGGAGATGTATATTTTGTTAAAGAGGAATTTTTTTTGTGGGCATAAGAAGTAGGATCTTGAACGCTATGAATATTGTGTGTTTATGAAACTTCATTGTAGCAAGTTTCCAAGGGACGTTCACCAAACAAATGAGACACTTGATTACATCCATTCAAAGTGTTGGGGCCTTCCAGAGTTGTACTTCATGTCTATAATTGATGACTACTCAAGAATGGCTTGAGTATTTATGATGAAGCATAAAAGTATAGTCTTCAAGAATTTCAAGCAATGGGAGATCTTGATTGAAAAATATCAAAAGATTGTGAACTAATGACAGTCTAGAATTCCATGGGTCCGAGTTCCATGAGTTTTTTAAAGCTAAAGGGATTGTTAGTCATCATACTGTCAAGGATATTCCCACGACATAGTGAGTGTGCAAAACATATGAATCAGACATTATTGGAGAAAGTAAGATACATGCTCTCTAATGTTAGGTTGGCGAGAAGATTTAGGGCAGAAGCGATAAATACAACATATTATCTGATCAACCGTGGACCTCATACAAGTATTGCCTGTAAAGTGCCTAATGAGTCGTGGTCTGGTAAGCCTACAAACTATTCTTTATTAAGAGTTTTTTGTTGTATTATTTACTATCATGTCAATGAAGGTGTATGCTCAAAGTGGACAATATCAATACCATTGTAGAGATACGTGGACGGTCATTATCCCTAACAGTTTTCACGTATAGAACAATTCTGAAATATAAACAGAAGGATCAAGGATTCATTTATTTATTTTTCTAGTTTACACTCAATTGGGATCGATATTGAAAATTTTTCTAGATGACGTTGTTCGACGAGATCTTCGAAGAAATTTAATGTATTGAAATCCACTTTGTATTTGTATTAGTTTCAGTTTAGTGAGTGTAATCTCTAATATATAATCATTTGGTGCTTTATCTCGAGTGTTGAATGAAGTTTTTCTTCCAAATCTTTTAGGAGCTTTAACTTCAAAGTCTTGAACTCAAGAGAATTGTTTTTTTGTCTTCTCGATCTTCATTCTGTATATCTTTAGGAGAGTTATACTCTTCATAGCTTTAATCTTTTGATCTTCAAGGCTTCAAGAGAGTAATATTATTCATATAGTCAAAGATTCAATGATTAGAGTGTAAGAGCCTCATAGCTTCGCTCTTTTGTTCTTTCAGGATAAGACCCCTGTTTATAGAGTTCTTATAGATATTAGGTGGGTTTGAGCTTGATTATCTTTTAGACCCAACAATTGAACTTGGATTTGAGCCTAACCTTGGAGTGAGAGACATGTGACATCTCTTAATTTGTCATGTATTGGTCTCCAAAATTTTATTTAGAGACTAATAATTTTGTACACCGGTGAATTCCAATTTCTTTCTTCTTTTTTTTTTTTAATGAAATATTTATTTATAGTTTTCTTGTTTCATCAAGTAAACTTCATAATGTTTTTTTCCAAAAATTACTTTTTTAGCAGATTTTTAATAGAAGCATTTGGTCTTTTAATAATACTTAATATTACTTTTATGTATCATGGATCTTTTAAACTTATTTCTCAAAATTGGATCTCAAAATTGGATACTGAATTGACCAAATTTTAAGAATCAAATGTACATATCTTTAAAAATTTAGGGACTAAAAAAAATTGTTTTTCCTTTTTTTCTTTTTCACCAAAACGAAAAAGAACATACTCTTCTCACTGTTTTTTTTTCTTCTGCTATTATTATTAGTATTATTTCCCACTTTCTCTCTTTCTTTTCTTTTTCTTTAATTTTTGGGTGAATTTTATTGGCTAAATGTGGTGGTGGATTTATCAACCAATGAAAGACCCATTCCTTTTCTATACTAACCAATAATCTATACTATATTAATAGGGCAAAATCAGAAGAATCTTTGACTCTCCATTTTACCTTTACTTCTTTTTTGAAAAAAAATTTAATCCCCTAATTTTTCTTCTTGAACCCTCATCTTTTGCTCTTAAAAATAACTTTTTTTTAAGCCTCATAAACATTTCACGTATAACTATTTCTTTATATAACACGATGGACGTTTTTTATGAATAAGAACTTTCATAAAAGTAGTTTGTTGCACAATAATTTATATGTTAAAAGTTGTCGAATCCTGAGAACAACGTTCAAAGTTTCTGAAAGGTTAGTGGTCATTTCATTTGATTTCAAAGTTTTGAAAAGTTTGATAATGAGAATGAATGAATGACCATTGGATTCACTATCATTCATCCATTATCATGATTTATTTAGATTTCCTTATCATATCGTTATGTCGTAAATTTCCACAGGTCTTAGAATTTGTGTGAACTGAGGATTTTCGTGGATTTGATATATATATATATATGTATTTTTTGGCAAAAGTACACGATGAACAAATCATTTGAAATTTATGATCGTGTTATGAAGATTAGGTTAGAGTTTGATTTGACTGTTTTTTATTTATTGAAATGTAGTTTTTTAAGAAGATTATTTTTTTTAAAAAAAATTAAACTTTTATATTTTTGTTTATGTTAGAGAATCTCTTGCTTTTTTCTATTTTATACCATGGTTTTTTTTTTATTCGTCCACAATAATAATTTGTAGATTTCTATTTGGTATCTTGGTTGCAAATATATGTTACTCTTTTCATTGATATTTATGCAATTATTGAAGTTCTCGCTCTAATGATTAAAAAGGTACAACTATTTTTTCTTTTCATTTATACATAAAAAAAGATATATAAATCATTCTGTTTTTAAATTTGGGATTTAAAGGGCAATTTAAAGGATATTATGATATTTTAGTGTACAATTTTGTAAATTTTTTTATTCAGGTTGTATGTGACATACATATGTTCATCTTCATTTGTAGTTTTTGGTATATTATTAAGTAGATGTTTTATCGTTATTGATATGTTTTATTGCTTTTTTAATTACAATTTGAGATAAATTTATTTTCAATTGATATTGAGATTGGAAAGAGAAAAAAGAAAGTTGGTTGAGATGATAGGAAAAATTGGTTTGTTTATAGGAAAAATAAAGAGAAAATAGGAGAGTGGGAGATATTGAGAGCTATTTGAGAAAATAAGGGAATAGTGAAGAAGGAAGGGAGAAATTGATAGAAATAAGTAATTTTATTCTTAATTTAAAAAGTGTAATCATCTATCGGTTCTCCATCTCCATAATCTCATAATTTTAGGGTATTTGTTAACAAAATTAAATATTACTATTTAGTCATGAATAAAATCCATCGTACTATTTTGACATATCTATAAAATTGGTAATATTTATTGGTATATTGTATAGTTAAATCAAAATTAAATATTATTATTCAGTCATGAACAAGTTTCTACTTTTTAATATTATTTTTCAAATTTAAATATTAGTTTGTATCAATTCTCTTAACCGATCTTTTTTAGATTCCAAGTCATTGAAATTAAAGTTTTTTTTTGGTTAGATTTTAATTAGATGAAGATGCTTGAGAATCTATAATTAATGTTGTTATTTCAACCCTCGATCTTTTTTTTTCCGGTTAAACTTTCATTTTATCCATTATCTTAATTAATCTTTTTCTATATTTTTGGCCATTGAAGTTAAAGTTTTTTTTTTCAATAGTCATCCTTGAGAATTATAACAATTTCCCTTATTACAACCCTAATTTTTTTTTTGTTAAATCTTTTATTTGTATAATTTATTTTTGGGAATTCTTATAAATAGAAAAATCCAAAAAAATATTTATCTTTTATAGCAAAAATTCCAAGAGTTTTGTACTTGTTGAAGGATAAAATTTTGGACCAATCACAAGTCACCACGTCGTTTGCTAAATTAATGACGAATTTCTAAATCATTAACTTTGGGTCCAAGTTAAGAAATTGTACACATTTCCGAATTGAATTGAAGACCAGTTTTGATGACGTCACACGGTTGAATCAGATGAGATTAAATTGGCCCAATTTGATATTATTATTTGGGTTCAAAGTCCAAAACTACAAAAAAAAAAAAAATGAATTGGACCCAAATCTCAGATCAGGCCAAAACCAACTAATTGGGCCTAAGGGCCAGGCCCATGGACCAACCAAGCCACGAAGCCCGCTTGAGAAACTCTATAAATAGAGAAGTTCTCTTCATTTGTAGGGCAACATTTCTACATTCAGAGGATCCAGAGAGAATTCATCAACAATCAGAAGCCTCCCAAGACTCCTGAAGCTGCACACCTATAAGACAGAAGACTCTTGAAGACACAAAGACTTTTCCAAGACTTCTTACTCCAAGGACTTCTACTTCAACTTCCAAGACTTCACTTCAAGAACGTTCGGTGCTTTTCTTCTCCAAGTCAAGCACATTCACCCAACTGAGAGAGAATCAGAGAATCAAGTATTAGAGATCGAACCACATCACATCAAATCAACTTCAACATCAACACGGACCCGAGTTCAACTCCACGAAACACATTTCTTCGAAAATCTCGTGTGAACAAAATTGGCGCGCCCGGTGGGACTTCTCTACCTCTCATCTATTTCTCAACATTCAAACAAGGCGCCTAAGAAGGTGGCATCCAAATCTCCTAAGAGAATGGCATCTAAAGCTTCCTCCACAAATGACTCGTACAAGGGACCGGTCACCCACGACCGCTCAAGAGAAATCACACAGGAGCAAGAGCAGAGTTCCCCCATCGCCCACGACATCTTGAGGCAAATGATGGAATCCCCACAAAGTGGGATTGTCATCAAGGAAAAAACCTTGTTCGACAACTCTACTTTCGCATCCAGCAAGCTAAAAAGAGATTCACCGCCAGATGTGATTTCTATCATGATGGCGGATGTGACGGCAGAAGCGACCATGGCTGAAATAGAAAGGAAGATTAACTTTCTGATGAAAACCGTTGAGGAGCGAGACCATGAGATCGCTGCCCTGAAAGAACAAATGCAGTTTCGAGAGGTTCCTGAATCAAGCCAAGCACCCACGATCAAAGCAATCGACAAGGGGAAGACCGTGCTACAAGAAAACCAATTGCAACAGTCAGCCTCGGTGGCCTCTTTGTCAGTCCAACAACTGCAAGACATGATCATGACCTCCATAAGAGCTCAATATGGAGGGCTGGCCCAAACTTCCTTCATGTATTCCAAGCCACACACCCAAAGAATCGACAATCTAAGAATGCCTACAGGGTATCAGCCCCCAAAGTTCCAACAATTCGACAAAAAGGGCAACCCAAAGCAACACATCGCCCACTTCGTAGAAACATATGAAAATGCGAGAATAAGAGGAGACCTACTAGTCAAACAGTTCGTTAGAACCCTTAAAGGGAACGCTTTTGACTAGTACCAGACTTAGAGCCTGAGGTGATTGACAGCTGGAAGCAACTTGAAAGAGAATTCTTGAATCACTTCTACAGCATCAGGCGCACCATCAGCATGATGGAGCTGATGAATGCTAAACAACGGAAAGGGGAGCCAGTTGTTGACTATCAATCCATGGAGAGCTCTGAGTCTGGATTGCAAAGATCGACCCATCGAATTGTCTGCTGTGGAAATGTGCACGCAGGGTATGCACTGGGAACTTCTCTATATCCTACAAGGGATAAAGCCCCGTACCTTTGAAGAATTGGCGACCCGCGCTCACGACATGGAGCTAAGTATCGCCAATAGAGGAACGAGGGACTTTCTGAACCAAGAACCAAGGAAAGACAAGAAAAAGGTGAAGGGCACCGAGAAAATTGTGAAGGGCGCCACGAAGGAATCAATGGTCGTTAATACAACTCCATTGAAGTTCTCCTCAAAAGGGAAAGAAAAGAAGATAGAGAAGAAAGACCAAGAAAGCGAAAGACGTTGCCCAACCCTGAAGGAACGACATGAAAAAGTCTACCCATTCCCCGACTCTAACGTAGCGGAAATGCTTGAGCAACTACTGGAGAATCACCTTATCCAACTGCCAAAATGTAGACGACTGGAACAGACCAGCAAGGTGGATGATCCCAACTACTGCAAGTATCACAGGGTCATTAGTCACCCCGTCAAAAAATGTTTTGTACTGAAGGAATTAATCCTCAAATTGACCCGTGAAAGGAAAATAGAGTTGGATCTAAACGAGGTGGTCCAAACGAATCATGCTGCGGTAACGGTAACTCCAAGCGTGGCGCCACCAACCATATTTTATGAAGAAAAGGAGAGTTCGGTCCAATTTGGGACCTTCGAACCTGTGGTAGTGCGATTTCTATAGGAGGTCCAAACTACAGACCCTCAAAATGGAAGAGAGCGCATTGACGATGACGATAACGGAGGTTGGATCCTTTTGGCGCACCGTAAGAAAGAAAGACTAAACTTTACCTAGAAAGAGCTACGCTCTTATAGAAGTTACAAGGGAGGGAGCAAGGCACAAAAAAGTAAGGGTAAAAAAAAGGCTCAAAGACCCAAGGCTGTCGACGGGAGGACAATGATATTCCTCATCCCAGACGACAGATGACCTTAGTAGATTTCCTTCCAAAGAACTTCTGCAATTGGGGTTCAGAGAAGATACCAGAGATTGCCGCATGTCATGCTGTCAGTATCAGGGAAGAGGAAGATACAATTCCATGCCCATTAAAGTCGATAGAAGAACCAAAGGGTTCGTCACTATTCAACATAGACGACCTGCTTTCATTCCCGCCAGAAGCTAAGACGACCCTTATTGAAGCGTTGTTAGAATCCAACGCCTCTGGTGCATCGACCCCCGCAGCACGTGCTTATGCCTCGTGTTGCACATCCATAGGCTTCTCAGACGAAGATCTGCTACTGGGATCCAAATTGCATAATAGTCCTTTGTTTCTCTGGATAAATTCGAGAACAGAGAGTGGGTCAAATCTTCATCGACAACAAATTCGCCATCAATATAATGCCTAAGACGACTATGAAACAGTTGGGCATATTCATGGAAGAGTTATCAAACAGCAAATTAGTAATTCGGGGTTTCAATCAAGTAGCCAAAGGGCAATAGGCATGATACGCTTGGAGCTTCTCATTGGCAATCTGAAGGTCGACGCGCTGTTTCATGTGATAGACTTAAATACCACCTACAAACTGCTATTGGGACGCCTTTGGATTCATGGGAATGGTGTGATTACATTGACACTACATCACTGTTTCAAGTTTTACCAACATGGGATTAAGAAGGTCGAAGCAGATTCTAATCCCTTTTCTGAAGCCGAGTCTCACTTCGCAGATGCAAAGTTTTACCTAAAGAGCGAGAATTCCGGTGAGACGATACCGACAGAGAACTTGCTGACAAAGAAAGTGGGTGGATCCTGGTTGAAGTAGCCATTAGACACGGAGAAAAGGGCAGGTATCAAGGTACGAGCCTTCAGCCCAAAAGAGAATAGAATGTCCCTCGGCATTGGAGAAACACCCGTGGTGAGGGGCGAGGAAGCCTCAAAACCTCCGATTCTACGCTATGTCCCTTTGTCGAGACGAAATAAGGGTGAGACACCTTTTACGAAATGCTCAAAAGGTTTGTAGGTCGGCGACATAGAAATTTTAAAGGAGAGTTTCGTCACACCCCTCACGTCGATAACGAAGCAGGAAGTCCACAAGCCGGAGGCGGAAGTTCAAAGCGACTCAAGAGTGGCGAATGGAAGACGGGATCGACCAACGTACAAAGCTGTCTGGCGAGAAGGCGAGCTACGACTTCATAAATCACACTAAGTTCAAAAGTTTTGAAGATTTACGAGCAACCCCGACTCTCGCCAACCCAAAAGAAGCTTTTGCAAGAGGGACACGCTATACCCACGTCGAGGGCGGGTCTCGGATATGAGCTGTTAGAGCCACTCCACATAATCAGAAAGGCGAAAGGGAAAGTGGCCAACAACAATCATATCACTGCGGAAGAAGTTGATGATACAGGAGAGAAGGAGGGCAAAGATAAAAGAGCCTCAGACTTCGATCGTATTAGACCACTTGCCGCACGGGCCTTGGTCTTCGAAAGATTAAGCATGACAGAAGCAGAAAGGGGAGGCCCGCATACTACTCCCAGAGATACTGGACGCTCAGTCTTTCGAAGGTTAACTCTGCCAAATGAAGAAAATAAGGAAATCATCTGTCAATCGCCAATGGTGGTGTGACCGTCAGCCTTCGAAAGACTAGACATAGTTCCAAAGGAGAGTGAAGGAAAACCCCGCACTCTCATTTTTGATCGCTTGAAGCACGAGATGGCTAAATATCCCCTTGATCAATATGTCCCTAGTAAGACAAAGGGGAAGGGAAGAGCCTGCGCTGACGTTCTCGAAACAACTACAAGAAAGAGGGGGCTGATACCTCGAGCGTCCATCTGGCGGCAAATCCACCTTAAAAACGCTGAAGCGTTATCGGACCAAAAGCCATCAGGAGAGGCAAGAAGTGATGGAGAAATCTGTAGTACCATCCTCTCACGCAAGAAGAGAAATACCTTCGTTACTCTAAACACAAGTGAGGGCACGCTCAAAATAAAAAGGCGCGACGTTTTTTTCACCAATCCTCAGAATGGAAATCTAGAGCAGGAGGAAGGCGAAACTTTGTGCCACCACATCACCATCACCGAAGAATCCGAAGAAGGTATGACTGAAGAGGAAGTGGAGGACGGTCCACAAGGGCTAGAGGATGGTGGTCAATCCATGGTGGACGAGTTAAAAGAGGTGAATATGGGCACCGTAGAAGAGTCGCGTTCGACTTTCATCAGTGCGTCTCTCTCGGAAGAAGGGGAGGACGAATACATGAGTTTACTCACCGAATACAGGGATGTTTTCGCCTGGTCATACAAAGGGATGTCGGGACTAGATCCAAAAGTAGCAGTCCACCATCTCGCGATCAAACAGGGGTGTCGACCCGTTAAGTAGGCTCAACGACGCTTTCAGCCAGAACTTATCCCCCAGATTGAGGTTGAGGTCAATAAACTGATTGAGGCCGGGTTCATTCATGAAGTTAAATATTCAACATGGATAGCCAACATCGTCCTGGTTAGAAAAAAGAACAGACAGCTTCGTGTTTGCGTAGACTTTCGAGACCTAAACAGCGTCTGTCCTAAAGATGATTTTCCATTGCCCATCACAGAAATCATGGTTGATGCGACAACGAGACATGAGGCCCTATCCTTCATGGACGGATCTTCCAGATATAACCAGATACGGATGGCCCTCGCAGACGAGGAAATGACGACATTTCGAACCCCAAAAGGGATATATTATTACAAGGTAATGCCCTTCGGGTTGAAGAACGCCGGCGTTACTTATCAATGTGCCATGTAGAAGGTGTTTGACGATATGTTGCACAAACATGTGGAGTGTTATGTGGATGACCTTGTGGTCAAGACCAAGCGACGATAGGACCATTTGAAAGATCTAAGGACCATGTTCGATCGCCTAGGAAAGACCAGTTAAAGATGAACCCCTTCAAATGCGCGTTTGGCGTAACTTAAGGAAAGTTTTTGGGTTTCATTATAAGACATCGAAGGATAGGGATAAACCAATATAAGATTGATGCCATCCAGAAGATGCCAAGACCAAGAAATCTACATAAGCTAAGAAGTTTGCAAGGACGTCTGGCCTACATCTGGATGTTTATTTCTAACCTGGCAGGGCGGTGTCAACCCTTTCAAAGACTGATGAGAAATGAAGAGAAATTCGAATGGGACGAGGCTTGTCAGGAGGCCTTCACAGTTCATTTAATTGCGAAAGTCGATCCCATCAAATACGTTCTTTCCATGCCGGTCATCTCGGGACGTTTAGCCAAATGGACAATCATGCTTCAACAGTACGACATTGTTTATGTACCACAAAGGGCAGTTAAAGGGCAGACATNCAAAGACTGATGAGAAATGAAGAGAAATTCGAATGGGACGAGGCTTGTCAGGATGCTTTCGATAACATAAAGAGATACATGATCAACCCTTCTGTCTTAGGAGTCCCAGTAGCAGGCAAGCCGTTGATACTATACATTGCAGCACAAGAGAGATCACTGGGGGCACTATTGCCACAAGAAAGACAAAAGGGAAAAGAACGCACTCTCTATTACTTGAGTAGAACCCTGAATGGAACCGAGATCAATTATTCCCCTGTAGAGAAGACGTGGCTCGCGCTCTTCTTCGCCATAGATAAGTTGAGGCACTACATGAAGGCCTTCACAGTTCATTTAATTGCGAAAGCCGACCCCATCAAATACGTCTTGTCCAGGCCGGTCATCTCGGGACGTTTAGCCAAATGGACAATCATGCTTCAACAGTACGACATTGTTTATGTACCACAAAGGGCAGTTAAAGGGCAGACATTGGCTGACTTCCTGGCAGATCATCCGGTTCCATCGAATTGGGAGTTAAGTGAAGACTTGCCTGATGACGAAGTTCTCTTCACAGAGACCTCCGAACTGTGGGTCATGTTCTTTGATGGTGCAGCACGAAAAAATGGTGCGGGGGTAGGTATCGTCCTCATTTCGCCAGAAAAGCACATGCTGCCTTATAGCTTCGCACTTGCCGAGTCATTTTCAAACAACGTCGCCGAATACCAAGCTTTGATAATTGGCCTCGAAATGGCCTTAGAGATTGGAGTAGCTTGTATAGAAATCTTCGGCGACTCAAAGTCGATAATCAATCAACTCTTATGCCAGTACGAGGTGAAGCAAGACGACTTGAAACCCTACTTCACTTACGCTTGCCAGTTGATGGAGAAATTCAAAAGCGTGGCATTGGAACATGTCCTGAGGACAGAGAACAAGAAAGCGGATACCTTGGCAAACCTAGCCACTGCTTTAACGAACCTGGATAATGTACCCTTTAATATATCACTTTGGCGAAGATGGGTTGTACCTTCGATTGAGACCACATATGGGGAAACGAATGCGATATAAGTCTACCTAACCGACGAGGAAGACTGGCGGCAACCCATCATAGATTACCTTGAACATGGAAGGCTTTCAGATGACTTCCGCCGTAAAATCGAGGTTCGCAGGAGGGCTGCGCATTTCATTTACTACAATTTGAAGAACTTTTCCTTCGGTGCCTCAGTAAGGAAGAGTCAGTGAAGGCTTTGAAGGAGGCACACTCAGGCGTATATGGCGCGCATCAAGCAGGACCAAAGCTACAATTCCAACTGAGAAGAATGGGTATATCATTGGTCGGGAATGATCCAAGACTCAATGGATTATGCAAAGAAATGTGAAGCCTATCAATATCATGCGAATTTCATTCACAAACCGCCCGAGCCTCTACATCCGACCATAGCCTCGTGGCCTTTTGAAGCATGGGGGCTCGATCTGGTC
>NC_052360.1:21797094-21924181 GCF_009727055.1 Benincasa hispida
TGCCACTTGAACTTGCTAAGATCTTCGACGCTTCTCTGGGTTGGAGAACTCTTCCTACCACAGGCACCAAGGGGGAATTAGTTTCCTTGGCTACGTAATTTGAAGCCTCGATATTCCTGACGACCACTGCCTCCTTGACATGAGGGATGTCACCGGGGATAGCACACACTGGACAGGACCTTGGCAGGGATCCACCGACAGTACTTCAGAGGTACCAACGCCCTCAACGGCTAAGTCAACGGCAAAAGGGCCCACCAAAGATTCTTCGCTTCGTGAGGCTTCAAATCCTTGAAGAGAGAGGTTTAGGGATGACTACAGAAGGGGAGACTAAATGTAAACCGTACAGTTTAAAAAAAAAAAAAAAGAAAGAGGAAACGAGACGAGCGGACTTATATATGGGGACGACATACCAGTAGATTTAGAGCATTAGAAGCCACTAGATCATTCTGAACCCTTTCAAGAAAATTGACATCCGAGGCCCTATGTTTTTTGGAGGGTCGCTTCTAACAACGATCACCGGTACTACTATGACTGTCCTCCTCAACAGGTTTGGAAGCATATTTTTGTATGATCACCGCCACCTCCTCAGTCAGGCAAAGTTGCTTCCCCCCATGGGTGATCCCTCTACCTTTGGGTAATCTCGGCGACGCTGAGGGAGGAATAACACTAGTCATTAACAAATGACGATTCCCTTCGAAGTAGTTCCCGTGCTTTGCTAACCACCAATCCTTGAACCGTGGGGTAACATGAGTGTGTGAATCCAACGTACAGGCCGACAAGAATACCTAAGACGAAGGCTTGCGTCTCGTGCATAATCTCCAATAATGTAAAACATTATTCGGCGTAGGAGCGGGAGGTATTCCCCCTATATTATTCGGAATGTCCTGATGGAAGCCGAACTGTCGACCAAAATGAAAGGGACTATACGACTCTATAGTTCGAACGTTCCCACACTGGGAGGATATGTAGCCTGATCGCATGCTGGAGAAATAATTGGACTTCAGAAAAGATAGGTCTCCATCGTCAGTTAGGCGTTCATGCCTGCTCCTGTTCAGAATGCTTGCGTGCCACTGAATACTAGCGCCGCTATGGATCAATTCCCGTGCCTCGTGCTCGTCGAAGTAAATCGAGCTACCTTCGCCAAAAAAGCAGACCATCTTGGGACCTCGAACAGCGACAAGAACGAGGTAATTCGTGTTGAAGTAATGGGCCAGCTAACTATGGACATAATGCATGGGAAAGTGAAACGTCAGAGCGCCGATCGGGTTTGAGCCTCTTTTACTATCGCCATGGCCATGAGATGTTGGCCAAGACGGAACACAGTCTTAATATCCTGTGAGCCAATCAAACTTAGCTATTTTGAGACCCGCGGGCCACAAGTTAACGCACTTTTAGGCAGGAATACAAAAGCTACCAACGATAGAAGAACGACAGGTATGTTTGTCTTTTTAAACTCGTCTTATCGACCTCCTGGAATTCGCGAAATAGCATTTCTCCTGCTTGAACCAAATTCGTAATGCGCATTTGCGAACGTCAGGATTTTGCTGACTAGATCGAAAGGCTTTTTTAGCTTCGTGTAATGGGCTTGTCATTATTTTGTAGCCCCTAGGAACCAAAAAGCTCGCAGAGCTGATAGACCTAAGAGTCATGCTTCGAGGAGGTTTAGTGCGATTTTCTTTCTGCGAGCACACTATCGAAAAATACGCCTGAAAAGGTGTTCACACGTCTTCGGAAAGTACCTTCTTGTCGCGATGACCGTTAGCTTCTTTGAGGAAGAGGCCACTCCTCGTTAAAGCTTCTCTGACGGAAGGCAAGCTTCCTCTGATCGGAGGCCCCGAGCAACCAGAGTTATCACAAAGAAATCGATGCTTCCGCCACCGCGAGTATAGAGAGTGTATGTTGAAGGGCACCAGGCTTCACAGAAAGTCGAACTATATCACCATTGCGATCATACATGTACAAAGAGGCCGTCACTGCGCTAAGCAAACTGACATCACAAGGAATCGCTCGTTTCGACTACTGCAACCTCAAGCCACTCCTAGTAACAGTCAACGAACGAATTTCAAGAGGACTTTTGTCACGACGGTCCAACAGACTGACCCTCAATTATGCGACGTCCAAGAGTCAGCACTCATCGGGATTTGAGTCTCCTCAAGAATAGAAGATCATAGGATCCATGCACATAACTCTCGAGTCAACGACACTTCCATCGACATTTGGAAAGGATCATGTTGTCATCTAGACTTGGCCAACGATCAGCGAAAGGATCGACTAATGATTTTGCTACAGAAAGGCTAAGTCCCTTCCTTCATGGGCTGACTCGGTCTTTAAGAATCAGCGATGTCCTCTACCAGATGAACGTGCTCGGTGAAGTGAACCATTGTTCTGCAAAAAAAAAAAAAAGAAATATATTATATATATATATATCACTGAGATCCTTCTGAGATCGAACGGGAGAGTTGTAAGCCTTTGCGGAGCCCTTCCCATGACAACTTGGATGCACGAGCGGCGCATAAGGCAGAATTTTCCAAGATCCGCCCTAGGGTGACCGAATGGGAGAGTTGTATGCCTTTGCGGGGCTCCTCCCATGGCGATCAGGATACATGAACGGTGCTATGAGGAAAACCTTTCGAGGATCCTCCCTAGGGTGATCGAATGGGAGAGTTGTAAGCCTTTGCAGGGTCCCTCCCAGGACGATTGGGATGCAAGAATGGTGCTACGAGGCAAACCTTTCGAGGATCCTCCCTAGGGTGATCGAATGGGAGAGTTGTAAGCCTTTGTGGGGCCCCTCCCAGGTCGATCGGGATGCAAGAATGGTGCTACGAGGAAAACCTTTTGAGGATCCTCCCTAGGGTGATCGAATGGGAGAGTTGTAAGCCTTTGCGGGGCCCCTCCCATGACGATCAGGATGCACGAATACAAGGAAGAACATATACACCAAGGAGTTGATCACACAGATGTGAGAGAAAAAAAAACCACCCTGATTACTGACGGTCGGCGAGATTTAAAAAAAATGGTTGTGCTCTCTTAAGTTACGCTTCAACTCCTACAAAGAGCAAGAGGGGGCAAGTTAGTAAAAAATTAATAATAATAAAAAAAAGAAAGCAAAAAAAAATTAAGAAAAAAAAAAAGAAAAATATATTTATATGAAAACAAAAAAAGGGGGAAGCCCTAATTTCCCATCTTTTTTTTCCTTCTCTTTTCTTCTCCTCACTTACAGCCTCCTACCGCAATCCAAGGCTGATTTGCAAAGGACGTAAAGGACGTAAGAACAAAAGAAAATCACAATTCAAACTGCAAAGGACGTAGGAACAAAAGAAATCACACTTCAAGATGAAGAAAATCATGTGTCCTGCTAGTATATATATAGTTAAGTTCGGACGGGATCTTCTACTAATCAGTTGAAATCTAATAAAATCACGGGTTATCTGAACTGAATACTGTTTGTTTGGTTGTGGAATCCCGATTTTTGCCGAAATTGGTTAAGATTAAAAAAAAATCACACTCGATTGGATGCTGCTTGAATTGGGGGCAACGGTGGAGTTTTGAATCTTCAGATTAAACGACGAGGAATTTTGAGCTTAAGTTTTAAGAGAGTGTGTGCATAAGTAGACGGCTACTTGAAAAAAAAAAAACAAGCAAACAATTGGGAGAAGGAAATCTCGCTAGAAATTGGGCTAGTATCGCTGGTGGATGAGTATCGCTGGTATCGCTAGTGAACTGATATCGCTGGTATTGCTGGCATCTCTAGTAAACTGGTATCGCTGGCATCATTGTAGGGTGGTATCGCTGGCATCGCTGGCATCGCTGGTAGGGCTGTCTTACGATGCTTTGGCTCTCCAAAACTTCTTCCATTTAAGTTCAAATTCATATTCCATTCAAATTGGAATTAAATTCAAATGTTATCTCAAATTTCAGTCTAAAGTTGGAGGAGATTCCAATCCAAATTTTATTCTAAGTTCAAGCTAGCCAAATCGGGTGGTGAAATAGATGTCAAACTCGTCCCAAATTAAAATTTGGCCATATCCCAAATTTTATCAAAATCCAAATGTTTAACTTTGATAATGAATTATGAATAAAATGTCAAGTTAAAATTTGGTTATATTCCAAAGTTTATCCCAAATTCGAGTTAAACTTATGTACTGAATTCATAGTTTGACTAACACATCAGTTGAGGTTGAATTCAAGAACAAATATATTTGAATTTCGATCACAACTTCACATTTTTTTCGAGATTCACCCACCCGTAAGCATGCATAAATCTCGAAAGGGGGCATTTGTTGAAGGATAAAATTTTGGACCAATCACAAGTCACCACGTCGTTTGCTAAATTAATGATGGATTTCTAAATCATTAACTTTGGGTCCAATTATAAGTTGATACATGTTCCGAATTGAATTGAAGACCAGTTTCAATGACGTCACGCGGTTGAATCAGATGAGATTAAATTGGCCCAATTTGATATTATTATTTGGGTTCAAAGTCCAAACTACAAAAAAAAAAAAAGTTAAATTGGACCCAAATCTCAGATCAGGCCTAAAACCAACTAATTGGGCCCAAGGGTCAGACCCATAGACCAACCAAGCCCACGAAGTCTGTCTGAGAACTCTATAAATAGAGAAATTATATTCGTAGGCAACATTTTCTACATTTAGAGGACCCAGAGAGAATTCATCAACAAGCACTCCTATAAGACAGAAGACCCTTAAAGACACAAAGACTCCTCCAATACTTCTACTCCAAGACTAGACTTCTACTTCAAGAATGTTCGGTGCTTTTCTTCTCCAACTCAAGCACATTCACCCAACTGAGAGAGAATCAGAGGATTAAGTATTAGAGATCGAACCACATCGCATCAAATCAACTTCAACATCAACACAGACTCGAGTTCAACTCCATGAGACACATTTCTCCGGAAATCTCGTGTGAACAGTACTTTTGGAACTTTTTGCTATAAAATGTAAATATTTTTAAATATTTTTTTATATTTAAAAAGGCCCATTTATTATTATTTTTTAATTCCTAACCATTAAAATTATTCTTTTGTTGGATTTTTAGTTAGATGAAGATTTATTTGATTATAAAAAGTCAACACACAACTAAATTCATTAATTTATTTTTCACCATATGTCAGCAATGTTATCATTTCAACATTGAACATTTACACATTTTGTTTAATTTTTTTATATTTCATTTTCTTTTTCAAATTTTCATTATGTTCTAATGATTGTTTTCATTCTTCCTCTATTTTTCATTCAATAATATAAGTTTTCTTGCATTTGTTTTCCATAACATAAATTTACAAATATGTTAAAATGTTTTTAAATTAATGAAATAAAATAACCTTATATTTTATTTACTTAGGCATTGTATTATTTAGAATTCAGGACACATATATCAAATCATTATTATAGATAATTTAAATCAAATACAACGAAAAAAAACTTTGATGGGAGCGGGAGGTTTTATAAAAATTAAATAATTAAACAACCAACAAAGTTCTTTCCCTTTTTGATCTGAAAAAATCTCCTTAAAAAAAAAATTTGATTTTAAAAAATATAAAAATTTGGCTTTATTTTTTTTCCTCCCTCATGAAATCACACCTTTGAAAAACTATAAAAGAATTACTTCATGAAACAATAATTAAGATATGTTATTATGTCACTTTTATATTAATTTTATTTTACAAACTTTATTTACATCATATTTTAATTTTATTCATCCATATATTTTTATATATTTTTCTCTGTTTATAGTTTAAATTTCACATCAACTATTTAAATCTTAAATTCAATTATAAGTTTATTCATTCAAAAATATTATTTACTTCTAAAAATTGTCTCAACAAATTTCAACAACATAAAAAATATCTCATATCCATTGCCAATTAACTTAATAACAAGAAATATATAATTTTCTACACTAATTTTAAATTACTACTTTTCATGTCAAATATTTACCAATTAAACTTAATAAATGTTAGATGAAAATTTTAGGTTAAAAACTATTAAATTATATTTTAAAATTTATTCTAAATATTTATGTGAAAAAAATTTAAGTCACGTGCATCAGACGTATCTCTCAACTAGTTAAAAGGAAATAGGGGCAGTGGCCAATTTCTATAAAAGAAGAAAATTAGAAAGAAAAGAAACGGCAAGAAGTGTCATGTGGGCCTTTCTTTCTATTCAATGCCACTGAAGAATAAGTAAATCCGAGAGCCTAGGTTTTCCCCCTCTTTTCCAGCATTTTAGTGTGACAACGATGGTCCGTTTGGTTCATAGGAATAAGAGATAAGAATGGAAAATAATATTTTGTTACCATGTTTGTTACAAGTTTTCCATCTTGGGAATGAAAATATCTTATTCCTAGGCATTTCATATTTCAAACCATCGAATTTTTTCATAACCATCAAATAGGTGGGTTTTCTCCATTTCCTGTTATTTTTCCCCCTCTCACTTTTTATCTTTTCACTTTATTTGTTTTACTTCTTTTTTTATATTGTTTAATTTATTCAATTTTTATTAAATTAAATTTATAATTGACATATATAATTAACTTTGTTAATAATAATGCTAATATAATAATTTTCTGTTATTATGAATTAATATGAAAAATCATATTATTTTTTTAAAAAATATGAATAACCATAATTATATTTCCTTAAATCTCTTTTTATTGGTAATATATATTGACATTGTTTGATGATTTAAAATCAGTTAGTTTATATCAACTTCTTTTGTACATATATAAGGCTTATAATTGACAGTAAACAATTAGCTAGTTAACTCTTCAATTAACAAAACTACAGAAAAAACAAAGAAAGAAAATAGATATTTAAATTAATTTACCAATTTTTTAATAAAAAATTGATTATATATATGTGCAATATAAAAATTTAATTGATAATAAATATATTAAACTGAAGGTAAGTGAATAAATTTAATTAGATTTTAATGGTTTAAAATTAATTTAATAACTTAATGTAATATATTCCCAATCATCCTATTTGCATTCTCATACATAACGAAACATAGTTATTTTTAATTCTAAGACATATTATTCCCAGACATTTTATTCCCAAGTATACTTTATTCCAAAGCATTTTATAAAACCTTGAACCAAACAACCCCAGAGTGTATTTCTAGATAGAATAGAGTTTGTTCTCTCTTGTTGGAATTGAATGTTTCTCTTATTGTTTATTCTAAGTTATCGGGTTGTAGTACTGGAAATTAAATAGTTCGTGTTGGGTTATTTGAGAGAAATTTGTAGCACAAATTTGAAGATCTTTGCCATCTCAATCATAGTAGAACCTACATGCACAAAAGACTGCATGTAGTCCTGAGTTTGTGGCGAACCAATATACTTTTTTGATGTCGTTCTCCTTTTCTCTTATCCATCTAATTTTATGATTCATTACTTATTTTGGCTATAACATGTGAAGTGGAAATTTGAGATATAATTTAGTTTATTTCGTATTTATTTATCATTACAAGAATTTTTACATGTTCTGACATTTTTTCCCGACGCATCAGTTTTCGTTGGCATAAACTGGTTTCTCGCGACGTAATTTTAATTCGTCGGCCAAAATGAAGCAACACCTACATTTTTTTTTACATATTTATGCCAACATAACTAGTCACTTATCTTGACGCACAACGCGTCACCCATAGTTTATAAAAAATTCTGCTTTTCCTTTTCCCCCATCTTTCTCTCCTCCCATTTTTCCTTTCCCCCCATCTTTCTCTCCTCCCATTTTTCCTTTCCCCCTTTTTCTTAATTCCCGCTTTTCTTTTCTCCTCATTTCCTTTCCCCCTCCCCCGGTTTTTTCCTCCATCTCCCTCATTCACTTTTTTCTTTGCAAGCTTGGAGGTCTGGAGGTCGAATGCTCCTCTGAGCTCGCAGCTGCACACTCCTCCAACTCCGACAATCATATGCTGTAAGTTTACCAATTGTGTTAACATAATGCTCTTTTTTGTTGATTAACATTGATTTTTCTTGAAAAACCAAGTTAAATTGTGAGGTATTAGAGTGTGATCGACTAAAATAAAGACCTAATTAAAACTTCTAAACGGTACATTAGCTCATTTCCAACAATTTTTTCCCCTCTTTTTCAAATTATTAAAATGAATGCATTAGGAAAGAAATAAAAAAAAACACATTTTTTTACATTACATTAGTGTGTTTAACTAAAGGTAGTAACTTGTAACTTGTAATTGAATATACTCTTTTTTCTCTATCTTACTTGTATTTGTAACATAAATTTTAAACACTTATCTTGTTGTTATTGTTTTTTTTTTTACAAATAGTTGAAAAAAGTGGGTTGAAAAGATTTGAGCTATATGGATGATGATTAGAATTTTGACATTCCATTAGTATGTGATTTATGTCAAAGGAAAAAATGGAAAGTAAAATTTAGAAAGTTAGAGAGAGAAACTCAATTACTTATTTAATTAAATATACAAGGGTGTGTTGGAACTTAATTTGTTTATAGATTGTGGCTAGAGGAACTTTGCGACCATTCGCTAGAGTTCAAAAAGCTTGTAAAAAAATGTTGTGTATAGAAAACATGTCAAAAACTAATTTTGTGGACATGGAGTTACAAGATGAGTTTTAATTGTTATCTAGTTTCTTTGGATAATATGTTTGTTATTCATACTTTTTAGAAACTTTTTAGGTTGCTTTAAGAGTCAAAGTATCATTTGAACATTTTTTAAGAGTTTTTTAGTTTGACTTTGAGAGTGAAAGTGCCTCTTAGATACTATTTAGAAACTTTTAAGCTAGTTTTGAGAGTGAAAGTGACTTACAAGAACTTTTTAAGTTTTTTTAGAGTCAAAGTGTCACTTAAACAATTTTTAGGACCTTTTTAGTTTAAGTTGGAGAGTGAAAGTGATACTTAGGAACTTTTTAGTTTGGGTCTGAGAGTCAAAGTGACACTTACCCATTTTTAGATTGTTTTGAGAGCGAAAGTGTCTCTTAGACACTCCTTAGAAGCTTTTTAGTTGGTTTTGAGAGTTAAAGTGACTTTTAAAAACTTTTTAGGTTATTTTAGAGTCAAAGTATCACTTAAACACGTTTTAGGAGTTTTTTAGTTTGGGTTGGAGAGTGAAACTGACACTTAGGAATTTTTTAGGTTGTTTTGAGAGTCAAAGTGTCACTTAGACTCGAGTTTTTTACTTTGAGTTTGAGAGCGAAAGTTATACTTTGGAACATTTTAGGTTGTTTTAAGAGTCAAAATATCACTTAGATACGTTTTAGGTACTTTGAGAGTGAAAGTTGTCACTTAGACACTTTTTAGGAGTTTTTTAGTTTGAGTTAGAGAGTGAAAGTGACACTTGAGAAATTTTTAGTTTGGGTTTGAGAATCAAAATGACACTTAGGCATTTTTAGATTGTTTTGAGAGTAAAAGTATTGCTTAGACACTCTTTATAAGTTTTTTTAGTTGGTTTTAAGAGTCGAAGTGACTTTTATATACTTTTTAGGTTTTTGCGAGTCAAAGTGTCACTTAGGCACTTTTTATGAGCTTTTTAGTTTGCGTTGGAGAGTGAAAGTGACACTTAGGAACTTTTTAATATGGTGCCAATTCATTGTTGTTTTATCATTATGTCATTATGTCTGACTAATAATTTTTTATTGAACTATAGACAACCAAAAATGGTGAAGATGTTAGCCTAGTGTAATTATTTCACGAAAGTCACTTCTCAGAGAAGGATGGGTTGGTAAATGAAGCTGCCAAAGATGCAAATGTACATTATATTATATTATACATGTGTAGATTTATGTTAACTCTTCGAATATGTGTGTTTTAGTGGTTTTAGGAACTTGTTACATTGTTATGTGGCTATCTTGCAGCTATTGTACCTAATATAGATACTTTCACTTCAACATTCTTTACGTTTTAGGTGTGTTTAAGACAAGTTTGTAGTTTTGCAGAATTTTTTTTTTTTTTTCTTTTGCAACTTTGTAGGTTTCAAGAGAAAAATTCTAGGATTTCAGGATAATTTGCATTGGAAAGACTAGAAATTTTTGTAAAATTTGTTAGTTTTGTGGCTACCCTGCAATTATGGTTGCTACTTTAGATTATCTAGAAGCCTAATTGTGCACTTTAAAGGAACTTTGCTCTTGGCTTATTTGTAGGGATCCGAGATTTGAGTTATACGCTTTTAGAACTATCGAATGACGAGTTTAGTCTTGAAATAAATTTAGGTGGATTTAGGGGGGAGGGATTTACTTCGATGTTTTCTATGCATTTGTTGCTACTTTGTAGGTTTAATGGGCATTTAAGTAGAACTAGGAAACATTCATAGCTTGGAACAGGGGATGTATATGTTATAATTGTAATTTTTTTTTAGATATATACTTTAGGAACTATCGAATAATTGGTTGGGTATTCTGTCCTAAAACTCGCAGTTTGTAAAGTTAAACATATGCTATTATCAATAAAGATGTTATTCAATATTTCTTCAATAAACATGTTATTGAATTTTTAAATTGCATTTGTTAAGTCTAAATCCAATAAACTAAGATCCATGAATATTACATGAATACTTGAACTTTATGTAGAGGCATAAAGATGGATCAAAGTTCGAGTAAATAGCCAAAACGGTCTATAGTATATGATTACCTTATTTTGGTAACAATATTGGATGCGGCCTACTCTGTAGCTATTACAAGTTGTTATAAAGGTGCTACAAATGAAGTGATCCTTATTCCTTCATGTATTAATATAAGGAGTGGGGGCGGCCAATACAATGAGTTTGCATAAGATCAGACCAAGAAGTAGTCACTCTTAATATATAATGTTGTTTATTGTTTAAGACTGACTATTTCGCTTAGATGACCTAGGTAACTCGATCTTAATCCTGAGCCAACTGTCTATTCGGGATTATTCTTAGATTTGCATGGGTGAGGGTTGGCTCAACAGTGCCGTCTCAATAAGCCTCCCATTTCAGGGGTAAGACCGGGTAGATAGCTGGGGACATAGGGTGCAAGACGGAATTCACGCCTGCCCAATTTAGGGATAGAAGAAAGGTTGTTTTTTTAAGTACTGAATCCATGTCTTGAGCAAGGAGCCCCACCCTCTCACTGGCCCGAAAAGGATTTGGTTTAGTGATTGGATCATAAACCAATTGTTCATTAGAGGATCAGTGGGAACTTAAGGAACAAGACGTAATATTGGGGGTAAAACAACATATTGACCCAGCTGTTATTACGAACAACCTATGAATGATCGATTTACTAGTTATGGTTATATCATGTGCACACAAATATATCTACAATGAGGAGAGTGCAACTATTTAGCTATAGTGGTGTGACTCGATAGTTAACGAATATTGATTAATTCGGTCTAAAGAGTTTTAGCTAATTAATCTTAATCGTTGGAGCTCATGATCTGTAGGTTCATAAGGTCCCTCTACTAGCTCGTAAAACATGAATACCTTGAATTATTAAAATGAGTGAATTTGGAATGATATTAATTTGAATTGTTCAAAATGAAATTAGGGTTTTGAGTTTGAATAAATTCAAAATCGAATTAGGGTTTATTTAATTATATTTGATATAGTTAACGTTTAATTTGTTGAAATTAAACAAAATTGGTGAGTTTATAATGTTTAAATATTGATTTAAATATTAATTACATGAATAAGATTCATGTTGGAAATTAGATGTGTGATTAATTTGATATTTGATATTAAATTAATTAATTAAATAAATATGTTTAATTAATTAGAAATCAAATTAATTTCAATTTTAAAATTCAATTTGAGAAATTGAATATTGAAATATTGAATTTGATTAATTGGGAATTAATCAAATTGAATTTAATTAATTTAGAATTAATTAGAATTTTGGAAATTAAGGAAATTGGAAATTTGAGAAAGTGGGTTTTTCCCACTTTTCTTGAACATGAGGTGCTTCTCATGCACAATCACATAATTCCCACTTGAATTGGGAAGTAGTTGTTGGCCATCAATCAGATTGAAGGTGGTTGCATGTTGAGATTCAATAAAAACTCTCAGATTTGAAGAAGAAACTGATGAACTAGAGCTGGAAAATCTTATTTTCTACACTTCTTTTTCTTCCTCTTAAAACCCACATTTTACCTTCACAAATTCACCCAAATTGAAGTTCACCACTTAAATTCAAGTATGAGAATAGTAGAAAAGATCTTTTGGTGGTTTACTATCAATTTGGAGCTGAATTCACATGAAGAGCACTTGGATTTGGGAGAATTCATCAAAGTAATGTTCAACTTGAAACCCTATTCAATTTTCTACAAAAGCATGCTTTTAGAACTCAAATTAAATGTAATTAGAGTGTTTATTGATTCTGTTTGCTTCTGTTGCTTGCTTGTGGTCCTATGAATGTTAGACCTAGAGGAGGGTATGAATATTTCATCAACTTCGTTGATGACTATTCTAGGTATAGGCATATGGGATCTTTTAGGGACACGTTTCTGTTTTATTTTATTTATTAAGGACGGATGGGTTTGAACATGAAGTCATGTGTTAGACATAACTGATGCGTCTACTCCCATGTGTCCGAGGTTATGCGTCTGAATGATGATGCGTTAATCTTAGCATGCAATAATCACGCATTCCTATCACAAGTTTTCTTACGCTTGCACCAAGTATAACACAAATGCAAGTTTCTCGGGTAATCCGAGGTCGAACACGGGGACTTGTCACTCAATAATATTTGTGAGGTGATGCGTTTGAGGCGATGAATAAGAATAAAAATAAAACGAAGAAGGTTTAAATGTTTTATACACTACTCCTATTTCTAACTAAACAGATTGAGCAATAGAAGACTTGCAATGAGAATAAATAGAGACACAACAACCATTAACGCATAGTAATGTTTATTATCTTAAATCGCCCTAGTAATCGCAGCTCGTTGCACTAACGCATCACACCTCTAGGTGGTCAGCCACATGACTATATCTCTATAGTGCATGGTTGCGTCGAGCATAATATTGTGCCTATCTCTAAGAACAATATGAACCTTGCTTAATGCATTCCATCTCTTACTTTCTCAGGCAGTTAGATGTGGCTATTTAACTTATAGACAAGCAATGCAATATCCCATAGATAGGCATTGCCACAGCCTTTCACCAAGCAAAGAGGATTAACTCATTATACTTGCACAACACACACCTCTCGGTGGGTTGCTACATGCATCCTATCTCTAGGCTACACGATTAAGCATGCGATTGACTTTGATAAATAAACTATGACAGAGATGAAGATGACGAAGAAGACGATAATGAAGGAGTAAGATTTGCATTGATCACACAATATCTTAATATCTCAAGCTAAAATATAATACAATACAGAGATTAGAAGAGAGATGAAGGACTCTATGTCAAGGCTGTCGGTGGTGCCATGGTTGAATGGTGGAGATGTCTTTCTCGAGCTCTATCTCCGGCGAATGCTTCGATCGTCACTCGGTCTGGGCTGTGGAGATGAAGAATTCTCACTAGACATCTCTTTCAAGCTCTCATCTATGATCACAAACTTCTGCCTTGAGGCAGAAGCTTGGATGTCTCAAAATGAAGGTCTCAAGGGCTATTTATAGAACTTGGACGCCGACAGCTGTAATGATGGAGGTATGGCTCACTGCTGCTTTTGTTGTGGTATGGGCGTTGTCACATCGCCTTATCTTGTTGATACTTCCAAGGTATGCGTCCAAGCTGAATTTAGCTGAAGTTATCAATGCGTTCTACCCATCTTGCAATCTTCTATTATGGCTGTCACTTCGTGGCCGCAATCTCTATTTTTTCACCGCGTTCTCCATGCGTTGGACGCATGCGATTACTGCAACTTCCATGCGTTGGACGCATGGGATTGCCATCTGCGTTCGTCTTTTGCGGTCACCTGGCTTCAGTGCATGCGTTTGTCTGTGATTGCTTATTACAAATGCATGCATTTGATTCTTGTGATAGTTACAAAAATAGATACTTTGGCATGGAATAACGCATAATATTGGATCAGTAAGGTTTTAGGTGCTTATCGACGCAAAACTCGATTTTTCACAAATTCTAAGTATTATCACTACGTTTTCTACCTGTTAGCCCTCATAATTCTAAATAAAAGGCTTATAATAACAAACATTTTTGCCAGTTATCAGCATATTTACCTAATGCACCAAAAGTCTTAAATATTTGGAAAGTTCAAAGTATATAAGGTTGAGGTTGAAAACCAATTAGACAAAAAGATTAAATCACTTTGATCAAATCGAGGTGGTGAGTACATGGACTTAGAATTCTAGAACTATTTGATAGAACATGAAATTCAGTCTCAACTCACAGCCCCTGGCACACTTCAGCAAAACAGTGTGGCAGAAATGAGAAATAGAACCTTGTTGGATATGGTTCGTTCCATGATGAGTTATGCTCAGTTACCAAATTCTTTTTGGGGACACACAGTTGAAATTGCAGTGTATATTTTGAACATGGATCCCTCGAAAAGTATTTGAAACACCTTACAAGCTCTAGAGAGGACGTAAAGGAAGTTTACACTAATTCAGAATTTGGTGCCCAACACATGTGTTGGTACAGAATCCTAAAAAGTTGGAATGTTGCTAAAATTTGCCTATTTGTAGGCTACCCAAAAGAAAAGAAATGTGGTTTCTTTTACGATCCTCAGGAAGACCAGGTATTTATATCGACAAATGCAACCTTCTTGGAGGAAGACCACATGAAGAATCATCAACCTCACAGTAAGCTAGTAATAGAAGAAATGACCAGAGACGACAGGTCCATCAACAAGAGTTGTTGATGAAACTGATACTTCACATCATTTTCAAGAGTTGAGAATGCCTCGTTGTAGTGGAAGGGTTGTACAACAGTCTGAGTGCTACATGGGTTTAATTGAAACTCAAATCATCATACCAGATGATGGCTTAGAGGATCCATTGACTTTAAAAAAAGCAATGAATAATGTAGACAAAGACCAATGAATTAAAGCCATGGACCTTGAAATGGAATATATATATATATATATATATATATATATATATATATATTATATATATATTTTCAATTCCATCTAGGATCTTGTAGATCAACCTGGAGGGGTAAAACTCATCAGTTGTAAATGGATCTACAAGAGAAAATGAGACCAAACTGGTAAGGTACAAACCTACAAAGCTAGACTGACGGCAAAAGGGTTTACCTAAAAAGAGGGGGTAGACTATGAAGAAACCTTCTCTTCGGTTGCCATGAGAAAGTCAATTAGAATACTCTTGTCCATAACTGCATTTTATGATTATGATTATGACAAATGGATGTCAAGATAGTCTTTCTAAATGTCTATCTTGAAGAGAGTATCTATATGTCTCAACCAAAAGAGTTTATTGAACGGGATCAAGAGCAAAAGATTTGCAAGCTTAATCGATCCATGTATGGATTGAAACAAGAATCTAGATCCTGAAATATTAGATTTGACACTGTGATCAAATCTTATGGCTTTGAACAAAATGTTGACGAACCTTGTGTTCACAAGAAAATTGTTAACAAAACTGTCGTTGTTCTGGTGCTGTATGTTGATGATATTCTATTCATTGGAAATGAAGTAGAATTTTTAACTGATGTTAAGAGAAGGCTGACTATGCAATTCCAAATGAAAGATTTAGGAGAAGCACAGTATATTGTCAGGATCCAAATAGTTCGAAACCGTAAGAACAAAACCTTACCACTATCTTAAGCATCTTATAGACAAAATGCAATCTAGATATAAAATGCAAAATTTCAAGAAAGGAACATTGCCTTTCAGACATGGAATTCATCTATTTAAGAAACAAAGTCCTAAGACACTCCAAGAGGTTGAGGATATGAAACGAATTCCATATGCATCAGCAATAGGGAATCTTATGTATGCCATGTTGTGTACACGTCTCGATATATGCTATATAGTTGGAATAGTCAACAGGTTTCAGCCCAATCCTGGATATGATCATTGGACTACTTTTAAGAACGTTCTCAAATATATTCAGAGAACGAGAAATTATATGCTCGTGTATGATGCTGAGGATTTGATCCTTACTGGATACACTGATTCTGACTTCCAAACCGATATTGATTCAAGGAAATCAACTTAGGGGTCAGTATTCACTCTGAATGGAGGAGCAGTTGTGTGGAGAAGCATCAAGCAAAGTTGTATTGCTGACTCCACAATGGAAGCTGAGTATGTAGCTGCAAGTGAAGCAATAAAAGAAGTAGTTATGGCTCAGAAAGTTTCTGACTGACCTGGAAGCAGAATATGCACCTGTCTGTCACCCTTTATTGTGACAACAGTGGAGTAGTTACAAATTCAAAGGAACTTCGAAGCCGTAAATGAGGAAAGCACATCGAGTGGAAGTACCATCTCATCAGGGAGATTGTACACAAAGAAAATGTGATCGTCACATAGATAGCCTCACAAGACAACCCCAGCTAATCCATTTACGAAGGTCCTCTCGGCTAAAGTGTTCGAGGATCACCTAGTAGGACTAGGTTTACGAGACACTTATAACTAGGACAAGTGGGGGAATTTATGGGTATCTGATACCCTAGTTTATTGTTTTTATTCTTTAGTATTTATTCTCTCATTGTAACTCAACATTGTGTGTGTGTATATATATATATATATATATCCATTGGAGTTTTAGTCTAAGTGGGAGTATTGTTGAGTTTTATGTCCTAAAACCCGCAGTTTGTAAAGCTAAACATATTTTATTATCAATAAAGATGTTATTCAACATTTCTTCAATAAACTTGTAATTGAATTTTTAAATTGCATTTGTTAAGTCTAAATCCAATAAACTAAGATCCATGACTATTACATGAATACTTGAACTTTATGTAGAGGCATAAACGTGGATCAAAGTTCGAGTAAACAGCCAAAATGGTCTATAGTATATGATTAAGATTGGGTACCTTATTCTGGTAACAATATTGGATGTAGCGTACTTTGTAGCTATTACAAGTTGTTGTAAAGGTGCTACAAACGAAGTGATCCTTATTTGTTCATGTATTGACATGAGGAGTATGGGCGTCCTATGCAATGAGTTTGCATAAGATCGGATCAAGAAATAAGTTACTCTTAATATATAATGATGTTTACTATTTAAAACTGACTATTTTGCTTAGATGACCTAGGTAACTCGATCTTAATCCTGAGCTAACTTCTATTCGGGATTATCGTTAGATTTACATGGGTGAGGGTTGGCTGAACAGCGCCGACTCAATAAGCCTCCTATTTCAGGAGTAAGACCGGATAAATAGCTGGGGACATAGGGTGCAAGACGAAATTCATGCCTACCCGATTTAGGGATAGGAGAAAGGTTGTTCTCTTAAGTACTGAATTCAGGTCTTGAACAAGGGGCCCCACCCTCTCACTGGCCCGAGAGGGATCTAGTTTAGTGATTGGATCATAAACCAATTGTTCGTTAGAGGATCAGTGGGAACTTAAGGAACAAGACGTAATATCGTGGGTAAAACAACATATTGACCCAGCCGTTATTACGAACAATCTGTGAAGGGTCGACTTACTAGTTATGGTTATATCATGTGGACACAAATATATCTACAATGAGGAGAGTAACTATCGAGCTATAGTGGTATGATTCGATAGTTAACAGATATTGATTAATTCCGTCTAAAGAGTTTTAGCCAATTAATCTTAATCGTTGGAGCTCATGATCTGTAGGTCCATAAGGTCCCTCTACTAGCTTGTAAAACATGAACACCTTGAATTATTAAAATAAGATGATATCAATTTGAATTGTTCAAGTTGAATTTCAATTTGAAAATGTTCAAATTGAAATTAGGGTTTAAGTTTGAATAAATTCAAAATCGAATTAGGGTTTTTTTTTAATTATATTCGATATAACTAACGTTTAATTTGTTGAAATTAAACGAACTTAGGGAGTTTATAATGTTTAAATATTGATTTAAATATTAATTTCATGTTGGAAATTAGATGTGTGATTAATTTGATATTTGATATTAAATTAATTAATTATATTTAATTAATTAAAAATCAAATCAATTTCAATTTTAAAATTCAATTTGAGAAATTGAATATTGAAATATTGAATTTGATTAATTGGGAATTAATCAAATTGAATTTAACTCATTTGAAATTAATTAGATTTTTGGAAATTAATGAAATCGAAAATTTCAGAAAGTGGTTTTTTCCCACTTTTCTCTATCATGATGTGCTTCTCATGCACAATCACACAATTTTCACTTGAATTGGGAAGTAGCTGCTGACCATCAATTAGATTGAAGGTGGTTACATGTTGAGATTCAATAAAAACTCTCAAATTTGAAGAAGAAATTGATGAACTAGAGCTGGAAAATCTGATTTTATGCACTTCTTCTTCCTCTTAAAACCCACATTTTACCTTCACAAGTTCACTCAGATTAGAGTTCCACCACTCAAATTCAAGGTTGAGAATAATAGAGAAGATCTTTTGATGGTTCATTATCAATTCGGAGCGGAATTCATGTGAAGAGGAGCTTGGATTTGGGAGAATTCATCAAAGGTATGTTCAACATGAAATCCTCTTCAATTTTCTGCAAAAGCATGCTTATAGAACTCAAATTAAATGTAATTAGAGTGCTTATTGATTTTGTTTGCTTTCTTGTGTATTCCATCACGAATGACAAGTTTAGTTTTGAAAGAAATTTAGGTGGATGTTGGGGGAGGGATTCACTTCGACGCTTTCTATGAATTTGTTGCTACTTTGTAGATTTAAATGACACTTAGGTGGAACTAGGACACATTCGTAGTTTGGAGAGGGGGAGGGGAGAAAGGAGATGTATATGTTGTAATTGTGTTTTAGATTTTCTTGAATCCTAATTATGCACTTTAAAGAACTTTGTTCTTGCCTTATTTGTAGGGATCCGATAGTTGTAGAGATTTAAAGGGCGCTTATGTATCTGTTTAAGTGGATTTACGACATCTCCTATCATGGGAGAAGGGTTCACGTCTTAATTATAACCATTTTAATCATTTTTTAGATAGTAAAATGGTTATTTGTGGTGTCCATGTTTTGATTATGAACATTGACAACATGTTTGTAGCTTGAGAGAGAGATTATTCCTCATAACCATTTTAAACATTTTGTTTAAGTCTTTGTGTGATTGTTAAGATCTTTTTGTGCATTTTTCTTTGTTGATTTTAAGAAATATTTCATAATATTTGTTTTTCCTATTTCAAGTTGTTCGGGTAAATTCTTAAAGATTATTTTTTGGAGATTGGGAGAAGATTTTTAGATGATTACTTATTTTGGTTTAGTATCTCACCTATTTGGGCTTATATTTTGGCTTAGGTAAGATTAACCCTTTTTTTTTTTTTTTTTTTTATGCAGGGGATTTGTAAGAAGCTATAAAAGCTAAAATTTTATTGTATACACAGTTTTTGTTCCTAGAATTTTATAGCTTGTATATTGAATATTAGTCTTATTTTTTAATATATAAGCTTACTTTTATTATATTTGTCCCCAATTGATTTATTTGAAAATTAATTTTTGTGTATGCATAATTAGGTATTCAAGAAATAAAAATTTGGTTATTTAATTTTTATAAAAAATATATAAAATTATAAACAACTTATGCCGACGCAATAAACATTAGTAGAAATTTGTCTATTGAACTGAAAATTTTTGTTGTTTAGAAATAAATATGCTTTTGTCGACGCAAATTGTATTTTGTTAGGAAAACACATACAGCGAAGCAAAAAATTGTGTTGGCAAAAATGGTATTTATACGACAAAAATAGTTTTCGTTTGGAGACACTTTTCTCGACATGGATACGACGATTATACCGACGCAAAAAAATGTGTTAGGCATAATCTATCCCAACGTTTTTAGTACTTTGCCTGACGCTTTTTTGCGTGGGAAAAGATGAAAATTCTTGTAGTGTATATCTCGTATAAATTTCCAACACCTTCAATACTAATTTTGTTGGAGTGTCGTGAAAAATCATATTAATGGTGGTCATTTTCAAATGAATACTTCTGCGTTTCATTTTATTGTTTCAATTTGTCGGGAAATAAAACAAAAAGGCCCTTCCAGCTAACTCTGTTGTCGTTCCTCCAATGGCAAATAATGACGATGGTAGTTTAGAAGAGAAAGGAGGAAGAGAAAAAGAGTTGGGTCGTCGGCACCAGAGCTATAGGTGGGAAAAAGGAGGTCGAGGGAGAAGAGAGAGAGAAAATAGAGAAATGGGAGATCTTTTTTATTAATTTATTTTAGAGAAAATATCATTTTATAATCTAAACTTTGATCGTTGTATCAATTAAGACCCAAATTAATAATTATATAAATTTAAACTCTGAACTTTCATAAATTTATCAATTTACACCTTCCTTCATGTTTTGTTCGACCAATGTCATGTGAAACTTATTACTTGAGTCAATTAAAATCCAAAATTTTCATAGGCCAATCAACTTAGAGCATCCATTATGTTTATTTTTAAAAATTATTCATGCATTAATTCTCAAACACGTGTAGATTTCTTTAAGTTTTGATTTTAAAAAATGGACAATTAGAGTAAATGCATGGATGATTCTAAATTGATCCATTTATAAATGTTTAAGGATTTGCTATTAATTAAAGTTTTACACAAGATTTTCTCAAATGAAATGTAATTGAATGGGTAAATTAATACAGTCACTTACTAAAGTTTAGGGTTTAAATCAATGCAATTATTAATTCAGAGTTTAAATATAACTCAAGTTTAGAAGTATAAATTGATATTTGTCATTCATTTTATTTTGTAACTTTCCATGAACAATAAAACTAATAATAATAATAATAATAAAAAAGAGATTAATGTGTTACTATAGCAAATGAAAAAATAACGACAAGAACCCTTTAAACCTATTTTTTTAAAAAACACATCTTTTAAAAAAAAAACCTATTTTTTCAAAAGCATACATTTTGAAACGTCAAAACCAAACACCTCATCTTAAAAACTAAAACATTAAAAATGAGAAAATTGTATAAAAGCCAAAAGTGGTCTTTTCCCTTCATTTTAAACTTAAGATTTTTTCCCTTTGGCTAACCTCATCCGCCAAAATTACAAAATTACTCTTAATTTTCTTTTCCCTCGTCTTCTTCCCCTTTTTTCCTTTCTCCTTTATTATTTTTTCAATAGCAGGGGTGTATCGTCGATCATTGGAACATTACAGTGGGGACGCTAGAGTGGGATTGACATGTATGATGTGTGGGGTTCGAGAGCGAGAGAGAAAAATGGAGAAAGTCAATCAGTGAGAGGAGATCGAGATGGAGTGTCGCCGACGAGAGCAAGAGGAGATCGAGATGGAATGAGCGTTAAATGTTTCATTAGAGAGACATAGACCTCTTTCGATAATTTCACCTGGATATGATGTAAGTAAAAGGACAAAAATCTTAAAAATTTAGAAAGAATATTTTAGGTAATATTTTGAGTCATCCTTGTACTCCCATTTGTCAGATTCTCAAAACGTTGAAGTAAATATTCAGAATTTTGCCCATTTAGATATAATTTTATTGGCTAAAATATCATTTTGGTTCCTATACTTTGAATTTTATTCTATTTTAATTCATGTACTTTCAGTTGTCCAAATTTAGTTCTTGTATTTTTAATAAATCTTAAATTTAGTCCATCGAAATTAATATTTATTAAAATTGGTCAAACAATAATAATATTTTATATATGAATATGTTTTTAAAATTTATAGTAAAAATACTATAGGATAATGATTTTTTTAAAATAAAAAGGATCAATAAACTAAGATTAAATTTAAGATTGACTGAAAGTAGAGAGTTATAATTGAACAATTGAAAGTATAAAAACTAAAATTGAACCATTGAAAGTATAAAAACTAAAATTGGACGATTGAAAATATATGGATTAAAATTAAACGGAGACCAGAATAGTATTTTAACCAATTTTATTGTTTTGAATTCCATTCTTTCTGAAACATGTTAAATAAGAGTGTTTTTGCCTCATTTTGCAAAGGATCTACTTTGCTATGGTCTGCATATACAATTTGATGGGTGCTTCATAACCTAAAATTGAATTAGACAATACTTAATAAACTAAATTTAAAATATATCTGTCAAGCTAAATATATCACAATTGATTAAATCATATATGTCCTCCACCTAAGAAATAAGAGGTTTTATGATCCATTGTTGAATAATAAATAATAATAGATAAATAAATAAATAAACCAGGAAACATACAAAGTATGAACTCACATGTGATTTGTACCTTAATTTCTCTGATTTCATCACAACTACATCATCCATAACAGAACAAATCAGTCCATAAACTGTCTGATATCTTTGAAGGTTCCAAGAATTTATTACATCTTCAAAGAATATAAGGGAAGATTTTGGAGGTTTTTATACGGATGACCCAATCTCAAAAGCGTTAATACGGAATGATCCATTTCTAAAAAAGAATAAAACGAACCTTCTACTTACATCATAGAACACTCCATGACCCCATTATCGCATTAAGGATATCTCACCTATAGCAAAATGGTCGGAGTTCTAACGGGATTTTCTAGAATTAGGTAATTTCGCATTAACACTTGTGAGATTAGGTGATCCGAGCAAAAACCTTGAAGATTCTAACTGAACTAAAGCACTTCAATAATGGTCCTTTGATTAAGAGCAGTATATCTCCAGCGCTCTTTCTCCACAAAATCTGCATCCAAAAACTGAGCAACAAAACCCCAAAGCTTGTAAACATCTTCAAAATTAGTCAAAAAACCAAGAGCAGCTGTGACCACACTTATCCCCAAATTCCCTTTACCCTTCTTCATGATCTTCTCATCTTTTCCAAATTCTTTCCTCTCAAGAACCTTCCCTTTCTCCTCTCCATACTTATCTGGGAACCAAATGTTATGTAAAAATCCATAGCTTAAAGAAATGTTGTTTCTATCAGCAAGCTTCTGTACAAGAACAGGCTCAACTTTCTCCCCTTTCCAATCAAACACATTGAAAGCTAAAGCTGGTCCTCTATCAAATTTCACTTTTGGGCCATAGATTTTGACTAAACAAACCCCTTGTGAATTGGGATGCTTGAGCTTTAACAATGAACTCACTAGCCAGTTGATTAAGCATCTTGCTCTTGTTGAGATCAAAACCAAGCCTAATGAATCCACTTGATCTAAGCCTTTGCATTTTGTCTCATATTGGTTTGAAACTGTTTGAATTTCTGGAACATTTGATCCCAATTTCTGTTCTTTCTCTATTTCTCTAAAATGGGTTGTTGTTTTTAAAGATTGGTAAGAAATTGGACCTGAAAATGAGCTTGTTGATGGAACCATATGATGTTGTTGTTGAAATTCAAGGTCTGTGTCAGTTCCTGATGAATCTTCATTCAGCTGCAATAACTTATCAGCAGGAACAAGATTGACAATCCCAATATTAGATGAAGAAGAATTGCTTTCAAGAATTGAAATGACAGATTTTTTAACAAGAAGACAACCAAATCCAGATGGGTTTTCACCAAAAACTTTATAGAATGAAGAAACAAGAAAATCAGGACGAAGCAATGACAGTCCAAAGCAATCCATATCCTTTGGTCCTAAAGCACAAGCATCCACAAGAACATGCCATCGATTCTCCTGTGCTATACTCATCCATAAATAAGGATAACGAGCTCCAGTAATTCTTGAATGTAATGGAAAAACAAAAAGACCCTTTTTAGATTTCTTCTTCTTGTTCTTACTTACAATCATCTCCTTCAATTTCCTTGAATTTATCCTCAATCTTGGCCAGGAAAATTCAGCCGACATGGTTAAAGCTCCCCTGTTTTGAGAGGTACTAACCATGGCTTCCACTGCCTCACTTTCGTAATCATAAACAGTTAAAACCTTGTTACTTGTTTGAAATGGGTATGATTCTGCTAAGAGTTTGAAGGCTGAGGTTCGATTTGCAGTGAAAATCATGGCGTAATCGGAATCGGAAACGTTGAGGAACCGGAAAATTCTTCGTTTAATGGCGGATTCTAGGTCAGAATCGAGGCCATTTTCGAGGAGACGAGATTTGAGATTACCGGTTCGGTAAGAAACGCCGAAGAAAGGGAAATTTAGATTGGAAGAAGGAAATGGGTTTGAATGTTTTTGGAATTGGTGATAAGAGAAAAGGCCGATGCCGATGTAATCGAGACAAATGTGGTTTGAGAGATTGAGATGGTAATATTGTTTGTTTCTGATTTCGTCGATTTCTTGGGTTTGATGGTACTGAGGAAAGGCGGCGAGGAAGAGGGAGAGGGCCTGCGGCGGCGACGGGAGGCATTCTGGGTTTGTGAAGGTGGTGTTTGGGAAGACGCCGGCGCTGGCTTTTGCGGCGAAGTCGCGGCGGGAAGCGGCGGAGGTGCGGGGAGTGGCGGTGGTTGAGTTTTGGGAGGAAGGGAAGTGGAGGAGTGGAGTTGGGCAACAGCTGCTTCCGCCGCCGCTGCCTCCGCCGCATGCGGCGGAGATCTCGCTCAGGCATGGCGACGGCATCTCTGTTTTTAAGATACTCTGTTTTCTCTCTGGTTGTTGGTTGCTTCCAAGTTCCTATTAATCGGGTGTTGGTATTATACTTGGGTTTGACCGTTGAAGTTTCTACTTTCTTTTCTTTAATAAAAAAATATTTTTCGTAAATAATTGTTTATTCTCAAGAGATTTAAGTATTTTTTTTAGTAGAGTAAAAATTATTGAAAGATATGTTCAACATGAAACCCTCTACAATTCTCATTAAAAGTGTTGTTTTTTGGTCAATAGTAACTACCACCTCCATTTGTTAAACATAAAATGGGAAGCTCTCCAACACAAATGATACTTTTAACCGTTAGTGAATCGACTACTTTAAATGTGACTAAATGCATTTTTAATAAAAAATTGCTGCATCTTTGAATAACTAACCACTATCCTAAAAGTAATTGCAGTATAACCTCGGTGCTAATTGTTGTCCCGGCTACTCTCCAATGTTAACCCAACTTCCAATTTCAAGCGTGTACTCATTGGAAAATAGATTGAAATCAATGAAAATTATGCCTAGAAAATAGTAGATCTAAATGAAAAACATATGAAAGGAAAGATAAAAATTGCTCTATCTCTTTCTTTTCAAAACCAAGAGCTATTTAAAGAAAATGTAAAGTCAGTTTCTAAAAACAAAAAAATCGTTTTTGAATATTAATATTAAAAACAATGTCATTTGAACTATAAATTTATAATCTAAGTCTCCCATGTTTTTTTTTTTTACAAAGTTTCATATTAATTAAAATAATTTTTTTTCTCCCGTTTTCGTTTTTAAATTTGTGAGATGGGAGGATCGAATCTTAGACATAAAAAATGATAGTACAAATTCATGTTAAGTTAAACTATACTCATTCAACGAGTTTGTGATAACTTAACTTTATTCAATAATCCGTTCATGTCACAAATTAGCCAAAATGTATTTAAATGCCTTGTGACGTAAAAAGATTGGTATTANATACTTCAGAACAAATTTGTTTACATTGAAAAGGTCTGCTAATCTCAGCTTTAATTCTATGCTTTTTAATGGCCATTTCTACTCTAAAAAAAATAAACAAAATAGGATCAACTCTTTCATAGAGCACAAAATTTGACTAGTCTGTCGAGTCTTCTATCAAGTTTATTAAAGCATAATCCATGTAATATAATATAAAGTTTAAAAAAGTTAAGTTTTCATTCCACACGTATATAATATAATTAGCACGAGATAAAAATATATATTTTTTTAATCTTATGCCTTAACTTTAATTTCAATTTAATCTTTTTTAATTGCAATGCAATGAGTTACACTTTATAACAACAATTTTAAACCCCGGTAAATATAGTAAAATTTATCAATAGACTCTATTATTGATATATAGACTTTTATAAATATTACCGTGTGTGTTTGGTTTAATTTTAAAAATAAGTTATATTTGAAAAATTGAAGTTTTGGCAATTGAAACACTTTCAATATGTATTTTAAACAGTTTTTTTTATATTATGATAGACTATGAGAAATGAATCTAAATTTAGCTATATCTGCAAATTTGTTATATTTATTAATATTTTGAATCTAATTACTACATTTACAATTGTCCATTTCTTAGGTAAAAGTACACGTTTGTACTTTAAAATTTTAAATTTATGACTATTTGATTCCTAAACTTTTAAAAATGATCAAATAGGTCCATAAACATATAAAAAGTGTCTAAATAGGTGCCACGGGAGGGGTGGCTAAGGGAGGAACGACCAAGTAAGAGAGAGAATTAACTTTATTTTTTTATTCATATGTAACACTTCTTAAAATAATTTAAAAATACCAATTTTTTGCACATCAATTTCATGAACTTTTCTAAAATGAAAAAAAAAAAATCAAGCCAATAATCGTTATTAAATAATGTTAGAGACTCAAATAAAACTATGTAACAAAATATAATGGTTTAAGTCACAACGTTTGAAAAGTCAATCATGAAATCTTTCAACTTTATTCTCATAATACATTTTTCTAGATAACTTTCACAAAATAACTTTGAATATTTTCATCTTTCAATAAAAAGAAAAGGAAGTCATTTCTAAGCTAAATCTTAGTATGTAAGAAACAAGGACTTTAATTTGAAGTTAAAGCATGGTTAGAAAAATGGAGTTGGAAAACATGGAAAATAGGTTTTGAATGCATGTTTGTGAAAAAGGGGAAAATTTCCTATACAAAGGAACAAGAATATAATTTTTTTTTTAAAAAAAGTAATAGAGTAGTACCTATTATTTTTATTCATAATTTGGTACATTATCAAATGGTATATTAATTTATTATTCTTCTGCTGTCGACCCACATAATTCTAAAATCTTACTTTTGTAGCAAATAAATAAATAAAAGTAGTAAGAGATATTAGAAAACTCGACAACCCAAACAATTCGGATTATACCCAACCCAAAACTATAAAGGATGGATTGAGTTGGAATTTTTCTATTTTAGTTGGGTTGAATTGGATCTCGGATTAGCTAAAAAGAAAATACAGGTCAATCCAACGTAACCTGAATTTTATATTTATATATATATATATACTTCTCTCTATTTAAAATTGGACTATTTTTTATAGATGAATTTGTGAATTTTTACAATTTTTCTTGGAATATGGTATGGTGATTGAAAATGTGCTTGAAAAAAAAGTGATTTATGGGACACTTAGCATAACATACGGCTTTTGAGAAAAAGACAATAGCAATAAATAGTGGACTGCAAAAAGTGCTTTCATATTGGCCGGCACCATTCATAGCTTACCAATAAAAAGTGTTTCCTCCAATCCTTCCTTACCTACTTAAGAATAGACCAATTCAATACCAAATTAAAGGTTTAAATAATATTTTAATCATTTTTGTCTAATTTTAGTTTTTATATTTTAACTCTCATACTTTTAATAAATTGTAAATTTTTTCTTTCAAAATTATTTTAATACTAATAATTTTTCATTAAGAATATTCAATATGCGAACAACGTTTCCTAAATTTATAGTGAAATTGTTAATAGAGGAAAAAAAAATGAAAAAATCAACTATAAATTAAGAATATGTACTAAATTTAAAGTTCATTAAAAGTATAGACATTAAATTTAACATTTGAAAGTACATAAACTAAAATTGAACAAATTTCAGAATATAAAGATGAAATGATATTTTAACTAAAATGAAAACACATTGGTAGATTTAAACAATATTAGACTTTATGTAATTCTATTGGTTTAAACTTCCGTCTTGTATATGCATATATGTACTTTATGCGGTGTGTTTATTTTGGTCTCTATGCCATTTGTTTTATGACAATTTCATTTTTAGGTTTTTTATTTTGAAATTTATGCTTATTTCCTTAAATTTTCCAATTATACGTCATTTGTTAAAGAGACATTTGAATTTTTAGTCAAATTCTAAAATCATAAAAATATTTTTAAAAAATATATTTTTCTTTCAAAACAAAACTTTGTTTTTGAAATATCAGTAGAAAATGGACAATGAAACCTAAAAACTTATAAGTAGAAGTAGTATTTATAAACTTAATTTTAAAAAACATGATTATCACACGAGATTTAAACTATTAAAATATCGATTTTTTTTTTTGAATATATAAGAAAAAAAACCATTTGAACTCTAATCAATCTATGTGACTTCAACTTGTGTTGGATTGTATACATCACAAAATATTAAATAACTTTACTACACCAACTCAAATTACATAAAAGTCTATCTTAGAATTATATTTCAAATCTAAACCAAAATTTGGATAGAATCTAACATTTACTTTGTATTAAAATTTGGATGTATTCCAAACTTTATCACAAACATTATAAAAAATATATAAAATCCAAATTAAGTCATCTAGAGTTGATCTTAAATTAACAAAATTAGTTACATTTATATTCAATCCCAATTAAAATTAAATGAAATTGAAAATTAGCTAAATTTGAAATCAGTTTGTTTTTATTATCGAAAATTTTAATTGAAATAAAAGTGTCAGCATATACAAACTTCAAAATTCCAGTAATTTTTAAACTCAGACTAAACAACTTTACATCCTAAATATAAATTATTTAACTCCACATACTAATTAACTTCTCAAATTAAACAATTTTAAGCTTAATAATTCACTAGCTCAGTGTACCAAAAACCCTCCAAATCTTGTATTTAAACTTATGCTTCAAACCTTTTGTTTGAAGAAATAAAAGCGTCAATACCTAAAATGATTAATGTTTGAAAGTTTGAATCAAAATATATATTGGATTATTCTTAGATTTATTTAGAAAGGTTGGTGGTTGGAGAAACTCTATTTCGTACCATCATCTTTGAAGTCGATTGTTTGATTCTTCCGCTCTGTATATCGTAAAAAAATCATTTTTTTTATAAAATAAAAAGGTGAGTAAATATAAATTAAATAATTATTTTTTAATTAATGTTTAATAGAAAAGGTCTCCACATTAGATTATAACAATTGGATTATGTGGAGTTGAACACAAGGTGGAAAAAATTGTTCAAAGCATAGCCATCTCCAGCTGCATCCCAACTTTAATTTGTACTAAAAAAGATGATTCCCTTCTCATTTGAGCTGGTAACCTCACAAGGACCTAAACTTTATAATATTTTTTGTCATTTATAAATGGTTTTATTCAAATATTTTAGGATGGATTAACAAATCTATAGTTTAAAATGAGAAATTAATTTAATACTATTTTCTAATTTCAAGTTATATAATTTCATTTCGGACTCTATAGTCAATCAATTCTAATTAATGTTTAAATGTTTCTTTCAAGTTTCAAGTTGGTTGTTATTTAAATCTTATTTGGAGATTAATTTTTTTTAGATTTTGGAAGAGGTTACATTTTATTGACAAAAAAAAAAAGAAAAAAAAATTCAGAATTTTGATTTCTTAGGACCCTTGATAAATGTTCTCTTATTTTAAATTAAAAAAAAAATTAAAGTCATTTTTACGAGAAAAAGTTTTTTTTCTTTTTTCTTTTTTTTTTTAAAAAACAATATATTATATTAAAAAGTTTGTTTAAATAGCAAACACAAGCAAGTTACGAGGCCTTAATTTCTTCGGTTCAAATTTGGGATAGAATGTTGACTAGAAATTTAGATCCCATGTCTACCAAGGGAAAATTTTATAGTATCAAGGTAACATGAACCTTTCGTCTATTACTTATCATTAAAAATAATAATAATTAAAAAAAAACATTTAAAAATGGTGTTGGATTCATAGGATAAAATAATACATTATTTACGGGTTGTTTGAGGTGTTGAGTTGAGTTATGATGTCTAAAGTTCATATGTCTATGAAATTCATATATGTAAACTTTATATGCTTGTGTTTGAGGTGCAAAATTGTTCAATTTGAGTTCATATGTCAGAAATATTTGATACAGTTTTTTGAACTCTTCATAATATGCTTTTATGATTACTATTTTTGTTTTAAAACTTTTTTATTCAATAATTTGAAGCAATTTTTTATTGAATAAGACTCTTCATAATGAATAAATTATGGAATTCAATTTTTTCCTTTTATTTTTCTTTCTTTCTTTTTAATGAACAATAATTAACCAATTACATTTCTCGGAAGAATATGGTTTAATAAAATGGGAAACCAAAGAGAAATAAAATTTTTTGATTCTTTTACTCCATGAATTTCATCATGATCACGATCATCTTCTTTTTCTTGATCTTCTTCTTCTGTTGTTGCTTTGTACTTTTCCTTTGTCATGAATTTTTTTATTGAACCTCTCCCATTATCTTAGCAACCAATGAAATGTCACCACATTTCTTCAACAATTTCACTTTCAATTCTTTCAAATTTGGAGGATTTAGAGATCAAATCTCCATTTTTTTTTTACTAATTCTTGTTAGAAAATGTTCCAGAAAACAAATCTTCATTTTATGTTTTTTTTTTTTGTTATTTGTTATTTTTGTTTTGTTTTTGTTTTTGTTTGTTTTTCTTCCTAACTTTTTGTTCCACTATTCAACTGCATACATATTTTTCTAAATTCTTAATACACATTTGATATATGAATTCAATTAAATAAAAATATGTTCTACAATTTTCTACATATAAATATTACGCTTAATGTTGACAACATATTATAAGTTATATAATCAACAACCCTATACCATAATTTAACAATCATGGAACATATGAGTCGAACATGCACAAAAATAGGATTGTCATTAGGGTTTATTTACATATTCACAAATAATAGGGTATATAATATACCCTATTATTTGTGAATATGTAAATAAACCCTAATGACAATCCTATTTTTGTCATATATTATCATAATGTAAATACCCTATTGTTCATGGCCAACTACGAGCCAATTTCATGCATATAAAAAATATTGTTCATTAAAATAGTTAAGTTGCTAAGTCCTACCAAGTAGCCATAAACAATACCTCTTCTTAGACTGATGGGATTTTTAAGAGGCAACAATCTTATAATAGTTGGAGGTACTTGTTGAAACTGATTATTAAAGGCGATTTTCGCTGGATTTTGTAGTAAGAGGTGATTATCGGAGCCCAAAGTTGGTCGTACGAAGGTAGTATTGGAGTTAATTGACAAAGTTTGTCATTGGGGTAGTTTTGGAAGCCTAAAGTTAGTCATCATAATTGTTTCACGAAGTGGTTGTCGAAGCCTGGAGTTAGTCGCATGAGGGTGGTCGACGAAGTTGGTCACTAGAGTTTGTTGTTGGAGGTGGTTCCTAGAGCCTGAAATTGGTCGTCAGAGTTGGTCGCCAAAGTTTATCATCGAGGTGGTTGTCGGATGCAAAGTTGGTCGTTGTGAAAATGGTTCTTAGAGTTGGTTCTTAGAAGTGTGGCAGCTATAATTTACTGACAGTGGTCGATCGACGAATGAAACCATTTGAAAATATAGGAAGAAGGGAGAGTTGGTAAATATACCAACTCAATCCACCAAAAATTTATTTCAAATTTTTCTCAAATCAAATTATGTTGGGGATGATGCCTTGAACTCTCCGTTGGTCCTGTAAGTTTGTAAACACTGTATTGAATAAACGCTTTGTGATGTAATAACTTATGATATTTTATTTCACTGTTGTCTATGGAACATGAGATTTTTTAATTTCTTTACCACAAACCAATAGACTAAGATCCCTGGTTGCGTTGTAACTTAAGCATGTATGTGGAGACATATAGGTGGATCATGCCTTAAGTGATAAACCAAAATGGTCTGTAGTATATAGGATATAGGAGGGAACCTTATCCTGGTGACACCACGGATGCAGCCCGGTTTGTAGATAGTTACAAGTTGTTATGACGTACTACAGATGGTACTGATCTGATTATTCATATGGAGCATGCGAGCTGGGGTGCCCTATACATAGGAGTTTGTATAAGGCCAGACCACGAAGTGTTATAGTCTCGTTATTAATTCGTTCATGATAGAACTTCACTTCACTAGGATGACCATAGGTAACATGACCTTCAATCCTGATTGAGTTGGGAAACTCTTATCTTGAGAGCGGTCCTTTGATTTGCATGGGTGCGAGTTGCAGATTGCCGAATCAAACCTACTCTACTTTGGGGATTCGTATGATTTTAGGAGCGGGAACTCAGTTACACAAGATAGAATTCACTTCTTTCCCAAAGTAGGGGCAAGTAGATAGATTACTCCCTTAAGGGTTGATTCCGGGCTTGAACGATGTGGCGTCACACATCTTCTCATGGCTCGAGAGGTGTCACTCAAGTAGACTATGAAGATATTGTTCATTAGAAGGTTTCAGTGGTATTAGAAGTTTAGTGTAACTACAGGGGCAAAACGGTAAATTGGCCCAGTTGTACTTATGAGCATCTGTGAAGGGTTATCGTACTGTTGACTGATTATATCCGATAGACACAGAAATATATATGTGGTGAGAAGAGTGCAGCTGCCAGTCTTTAGTGAAGTGTCCGACAGTTAACGGATGGTGAATCTCGTGATTAAAGAGTTTTATCAGCTATTGACGTACTGTTGGAGCTTTAAGCTACAGGTTCATAAGGTCCCCTTGGTAGCTCAATGGATTCAAGTTGAGAATCACTTTTTTGGTCAATTTGAAGTGTTCAAATTGACAAGATGAAATTTGATTATATATGGTATGCTTAAATTGGTTCAGTTATATATGATGTAATTGACATGATGTATGGGATACATTAATTGGAGGAAAAGGATATAAATATGATTTATATATAGTAGAGGAGAAAAGTACTATAGTTTAAATATTGCATATGATGTGATATTAAAACTATAGGTTATAAATATGATAAGTTTGTTATTATATTTATTTATAATTAAACAATTATAAGATAATTGTTGGTGGTTTTCTCCATAACCGTATGTGAAAGTGGGAGGTTGCATTCAGTGTTCATAACTAAAGGATAAAATGAAGATAGTTTTCATTTTGCAAGAGAATCGGATAATCGCTTCACTAATTGTACACGGTCCATCGTATAGCTAACGAGAGCCTACACGACAGCTCAAGTTTTCCTAAAAGATCATGTACACGCGTAGTCTTCCTAAACGATCGTATAGTTTTTACTAAACGATCGTCTAAACGATCATACCTGATTACCTAAATGATCGTGTACCTTTTCTAAATGATTAAGCACCCATCTATACGATAGACTCTAATCTATCCCACTTGCTTGGTCATTGAATATGATCGTGTTTTTTCCTTCCCTCTACCAAATCTAACAGAGCCCACACCTCCTGGATTCTCACTCCAAGAATATCAAGGTCACTGAGTGGTGGTGTCCAAGTTGCTGCCTGTTTATGTAGGAGACCCTTTGTTTGCTGAGCGATAGCGAGATTTGGTAGACGATTGGCTTGATGATGCAGCGACAACGAGAGGGGCTATTCTTGATGAGGGCGAGAGATAAAGAGAAGAAAAGTTCTTCAAAGGTGAGTCTCTTGTTCTTTTGTATTTAAGTTTTTAAAGCATGCTGTAATTTGTTCTGAAATGCATAATTTGTGTGTATGTTTGTGAATGTTGTATTTCTGTCACAATGAATTTGGAACGATCTTGCTTCCGCTCATAGGTCCTCTTCGATAGGAGTTTCTTCAATTAAATGGTCAACCGTCGGGTCCTTTTATTTTATCTTTTCAATTTGCATAAATAGGGATCTAATTTTGTCCTTTGAGAAAAAAAGTTTAATGAAAATTTTTAATTGAGTTTTAGTCCCTCTCAAACTTTGTCTTCTTCGTACTTATGCATGTTTTAAAATTTTCAATCTAATTTGATTAGTTAGATTATGATGGTTCAAGATCTTGAATGTAGGAATAAGTTTTTTTTTTCTTGATTATTGATCATTTAATTTTCTTGAAGTTATTTATTATGTTTTTAATGAAGAGGTTATTCTTTATTGTTGTGAGGAATAATAAGAGGAGTTTCGCATGGAATTTACATAATAAACAGTATGGATTTTATCTAAAACTCCATACAACTTCGTCATTTGGACAAAGGAAATTCCAAAAATATTTAAGATCTTTTGCCACTTCTGAAAAGTTCTCTTTAACCAAATTAAGATTCCAAAGTCCATAAGTTCTCTTTAACCAAGTTGTGTTTCCAAAGTCCATGTTCATCTATTAGCTAAGCCACATTAAAGTGGAAAATGTTCGATTTTATGTTTTAAAGCCTTGTAATTAAGATGTATTCTTAAATACAATACGTAGTTGATATACGAGAGATTCATGTTAAGGAAATAGTCTAAAGCATCTATATTGTATGGACAAAGTAGAGTGACTTATCATGATATCACTAATAATACAACAAGCTTTATAACCAATTACGCATGATGACTTGATCCAAATCATTCACGTGGAAACATATGAGTGAGAGTATTTTATACAATTAATTTGTATAAGATCAGATAACATAATATTTAATCTCACTTTATAAATCTATTAGTTGAGAAGATTAATATTTCATAGGATGATCTATGTGATTCGATCATAATCTTTGATGAGTTATGAACTCTTATTTGGAAGTACGTAACTTTTCATTTTCATAAGTGAGAGTGACTTATAAGTTACAGTCCATTCGAGTGACTTATAAATTACAGTCCATTCCATGAATTTAATACTTTAGAGACTTGAGGAAATAGTAAAAGGTGAACATAAGCTTCAACATATGCAATTCACCAATCCTTCTTGAACAAGATAAGTAGACGAGTAATTTCTTAATTGTTTATTTTGGGATGATTTGAATCATAGAACTCTATCATTTTACTTGCTCGAAAAAGACTTAATTAGCTTATGATTGGATCTAACCTAGATAAGTTCTTACCGATTTAACTTAATGTATTCACATATTGTATTTCCTTGCATGAAAATTATTATTATTGTTTAACCAATTTCGGCTAGAATTAACCTTGAGAGACTAAATTTTTAAGATCTATGAAACGTATGGAGACTAAAATTAGACAAATTACATTGACTAAAATTGAACAAACTTCAAAACATATGGCCTAAAATGATATTTAACCAATATTTATCTTTTATAAGCAATTTGGAAAAGAAAAAAAAAACATATTTGGAAGAACATTTCATTTCTTCTAAAAAACTATATTTTAAACATGTTATTATGATTTTAAAAATAATTCTTAACTATCTAGTTGCTAAGCCAGATAAAGTTCAACCACGAATCGCACCATGACTACTTCCAAGGCTCCATCTTTGTTCGGCACCAAGGATTCTACCTTGAATGGCTCTGATACCACTTGATAGTAATAACGACCCTCAAACTATCTCTACAATGGGTATGATATTGTCCATTTTGGGCATAAACCCTCATGGCTTTGCTTTTGGTTTTACCCCAAAAGACCTCATACCAATGGAGGTAGTCATTCTCACTTATATACCCATGATCCTCCTCTTCTAACCAATGTGGGACTTTAGTCGCATTCCCAACACCATTATTCCTTTCAATTGAAATAATCTTCACCTATTTTCAATAGGTTTGTTAACCTTACTCGACTCTTCAATGTTTTCTTTTTCTTCTTATTCTTTTTTTTTTGGTTAGTACAAGTTGAGGGTAGGAGGATTCGAACCACGGACCTCTTGGTTTGCAATGTTAGCATAATTACTTTAAATTTATATTGAATAGATTAACCCTAAAATAATTCATGCCAAATTACCAAGAACAATAAAAAAATTGATGATAGCTTTAAGATGACTATTGTTTTCTTCGACCAAAACTCCGAATGTTCTTAGTGGTCAGATCTTTTTATATACTAGTTCAATTAGGGTCCTTATTAAACCCCAATCAATCTAAAAATTGGTCTTCTACCCACTTAATCCATACTTAATTAAGAATTTAGCGCCTTAATTAAATAGATCACATAATAGGACTCAATCTAATAAAATAATCTAATGCGATAAAATATTGATCTAATTATATAATCCATACTTTCATTTTACGTATTATTATTCAAAATATGTCTAACATATAACACATACAGATATCAGTTGAACTAAGTTCTTGTTGGCTACTCTTCAATGTTTTCTTGATTGTATAACAAAATAATATAAAAACTTGAAAAAGTTTAATTGGGTAAAAATATTTTTCACTTCGATTTTGTAAAAAATAGAGCAACCAAGATAATTTTATCCATATCAATTTTCGCTCTAAACTTTTAAGAAGATCAAATTGAGTTATAAACTTAGACAAGGTTGCAATTTTCTACCTTTTAATTTATTCTATTTTCGATTAGTTAGCCTAATTGGTAAAATCTTGCTTTAACTCATTAATTGCAACAAAAATGAAGACGGTCACAAAATTAAACTTGATTACATTACAAAATTAGTCATTTAACAAATCTACCAAAATTCGCATATATTTCACCCAACAAATTTTACTTTACTATAGAAATTCCATCAATCCCATACCCCAAATAAATGCTATATTATTTGTTAAAAACACATAATATTTTTCCTCATGTTCTTCAAATGAAAGAGACCAAAAGAAACAATTCCAACCTTTATTTAAGTTAAAAACTACAATACTTATCCAAAATTGAATGTTTAGATAAAAAATTGAGGTTAAGTTAAAAAATAATGTAATTTTTGAAAGTAATGACAAAAATAGGGTATATAGGAAAAAAACTTCAAAAGTAGGGTTAAAAGGGAGGTCAATGGAAGATCAAACTCGTCGACCACTCCACAATTTCGCATTAATTTTTTTTGTATTTTTCTTTTCTGATTTAGATTTTTTTTTTCAAAAAAATTTTCTTCCTTGATTTAGTGTCTCAAGATAAAAGATAATTTCATTAGCTCTTTTATTTCAAAATAGAAGTTCACATGAAGCTAAAAGTTCGAATTACAAGCCAAAATTATCCCTCAATTTTCCATATGGTGGTCATCGTCGTGTTCCTCTAGATTAGTTTCCTCTTGTTGTTGTTGTCGTCTACAATGAATACGTCTTTGATCAGTGTCAGTAACATTGAATCGTGTTTTCTGCTGAATAATATTTTATATTTTACATTTACTAAATTTTGTTTACGCATTGAACTCAACTCTGGTAAATTGTGTTGTACTGAATACTGTTGTACATCTTGGATAAAATTATTCTGTATGATGAAAAAAATTAACACTGAATAATGTTCATACCATACATTTGATAAACGTAAGATAATAAAGCTTTTATCATGCAGTAATAGTAAGCATCATCTGATGTAATAAATCGTCTCATGATTGAATCGTACCAGAAAAAAAGTTTGTTTTTTATAAACCAAAACAATAAACCTGTCGCACACCACCAAACTCGAATACAAGAACAATCCAAATCTTTTCTTTTCTTTTCTTTCTTTTTTCTTTTTTTTTTTTTTAAAAAAAACCAACTACAACCCAACTCCAACATAGTTCAAATCATAGACAAAGTAATAATAAACTACAAATCATAGATACTTTTTGGACTCCGCATATCAGTCCACATATCAGTCCAAATCTTTAGTCCATCTTATAATATTAAACTACACAAAAAAAAAAAAAAAATCAAATCATAGACAAAACAAACTTTACACACTAGATCTCCTAAATTTTCAACCAAAATAGTTCAAAAACTGTAGTTTTTTCATGCATACATCTAAATAAATACTAGATCTATGGATATTCAAGGCACAATCTCATATATTGAAGGAAAAAAAAGTTTATCTACAATGACGGCGGCAGGAGAACAGGACCATTAACTTGTGTACCTACAGTTGGGGTAGGGTTTTAGGACCGGTAACTCGTATACTTGGTACACAAGTTAGGAAGTTGTGGACCTGGTCAACATTGCATGTCATACATGTGGTAGTTTGGCTAGCAGATGCTGACTTGGTCATATGATGCGAAAGGAAGTTGTGGACCTCATCTACGATTTAATTGCTTACTCAGTAATCGTGTACCAGGTCCACAATTTTACTACCTTATTTTTGTCAATTCTTTCAGTCCAATCCTATTTTTGTCAATGATTATTAAAAATAAAATTATTTTTTTAAAAAAAATCTAAAAATCGCTATACTTCTCCCAAAGAAGGAAATTTGATTATAAATAAAAAGAAAAAGAACTTTAAGAATGTAAGTAACAAAGGAGAACTAGGTTTATACTATAAATATGTTAAATTAGATGTAATGTAGATGTCTATTATTAGTGTTCATTGGCCACATGTCACTTATCCATTACCCCATGTGTCTCAAGATTACAAATTATTAGTGTCTATGTAATTCATCTCATACTTACCAAATTGCCTGGCATTTGGTGGATTTTGAAAGATACACACATATTATTGATCAATCCAAAAAGATTGGAGAAAGTGGAGAAATCCATTCTTTGTTATTTTATTTACTTTNCGAAAGCGAGGGGACTGAGGGGAGACCGGACCGGAATCGTAAGGCATGGGCCAGATCGACCAGGGGACTAAGGCGGAGACCAGATCGACGTTTATTTTAAAAGACACATATTGATCAATAAAAAAAATTGGAGAAAGTGGAGAAATCTTGAGAGTTTGAGTTTCTTTGCTTTTTGTTATATATATATATATATATATATATATATTAATCGTAATATATATATATATTATTACTATATCATATTTTCTCCATATCATGTTCTTGTTATGCTCCTCAAGTTTTATCAGCACGAGATTCTATTGTTTTTCTCACTAAAGGTAGGCCCTAAAGGTAGGTTGATTTTTTCCTCTTCGTTATAATTAATAAATTTAACATTATTTTTTATATTTAATATTTATTAAATTTCTATAAATGCAATATTTTATGATAGTGCTACCATAAGAAATTTCACACAACTAGAATTTTCACCCTTGATATTAATGGCAATAACTATTTGTCATGGGTATTTATGTTGAAATCCACCTGGATGCTATGAATCTTGGAGAGACTATTATAGAAGAAAATACGACATCTAGTTAGGACAAAGCAAAAAAAATATGATTTTCCTTTGTCATCATCTTCACGAGGAATTGAAAATGGAGTTTCTTACAATAAAAGATCTCTATATCTTGTGAAAAAAATTTAAAAGAGAGGTATGATCATACAAAATAGTTATTCTTCCTAAAGCTCGTCATGAGTGGATGTACTTGAAACTACAAGATTTAAAATAAGTAAGTGATTACAACTCCACCTTATTTAAAATCAGTTCAAAATTGTTGTTATGCAGAGAGAAAATTACTGATGCTGATATGTTAGAGAAGACATTTTCTACATTTCATGTCTCGAATATGCTCCTGAAGTAGTAATATCGAGAGAAAGGTTTTAAACAAAATTATAAACTAATTTTATATCTTCTCGTGGTCGAACAAATAACGAGTTATTGAAGAAAAATCATGAATCTCGACCAACCAAAACAACACCATTCCTTCAAGTGAATGCTATGAATTTTAATAATAATCACGGTTGAGGTCATGGTCGTGATCGAGGTCGTGACCATAGCAGAGGAAGAAATAATTACTTTGTGATGGTCGTTCTAATAATTCAAATTTCAAAATAACCACAAAAAATGATGATCACAAAGGAAAAGCTCCACAAGATAAGAGTTTAAAACGTGTTAAAAATAAATGCTTTCGATATGGAATGACTAGGGATTTGTCACATACCTGTCATATGTCAAAGCACTTAATTGACCTCTATCAAGCATCCTTGAAGGAAAAAGAGAAAAATATGAAAGCAAATTTTACATACCAAGATAATGACATATTTTACCTATCCCATATGAAAAATTTAGATGTGACGGAATTCTTTGAATCTCCTGAAGAGAAAATCGGCATAATTGATGGAACATCAAGTGTTTCCTTTGACTTTAAAAATATATAGACTTAATGTTATTTTTTTAAAATTCATCTTCATGTTTTTTTCCTCTTAGTAGAAGTTAACCTTTGTATATTCCAAATGTTGTTTTTCTTATTGTAATTATTTTCTTGTAATGAAGAAACCTAGATCATTTTCATATGTTGAGTGACTAAAAAATGAGTAAAGAAGATCCATGTCTAGAAGACAGTGCAACTACACATACAATACTTACAAGTAAAAGATATTTTTCCAAATTGACAATGCTGAAAGCATAAGTCAATACAATATCTGGTTCTGCAAACCTAATTGAAGGGTTTGGAAAAAGAAACATTATTTTGCCTAGAGGAACAAAATTTACAATTGACAATTCATTGTTCTCTAGTCAATCAAAGAGAAATCTACTTAGCTTTAAAGATATACGTTGCAATGGTTATCATATTGAGATTAATAGAAAGAATATTATGGAGTATCTTCATATCATATCTATTGCCTCATTTAAAAAACATATACTGGAAGAGTTGCCTGCCTTATCTTCTGGGTTATATTATACTCATATACGAGTAATTGAAACATATGCAACAATGAACCCGAAATTCATGAATCCAGACATATTTACAATTTGGCATGATCGAGTGGGTCATCCAGGATCTATAATGATGAAGAAAATTATTGAGAATTCAAATGGACACCCATTGAAGAGTCAGAAGATTCTTCAATCTAATGAATTATCATGTGATGCTTGCTCTTAAGGCAACTTAATCATTAAACCATCACCAGTCAAAGTGGGGATTGAATCACCTGCATTTTAAAAATAAATTCATGGTGATATATATAGATTTATTAACCCACCAAGTGGACAATTTAGATATTTTATGATATTAATAGACTCATTCAGTAGATGGTCACACGTGTGCTTATTATCAAGTCGAAATCTTACATTTTCAAGATCACTTGCTCAAATAAGTTAAGAGCACAATTTCCTGATTATAAAATTAAAACCATTCGTCTTGATAATGTTGGTGAATTTACATTCCAAGCTTTTGATAATTATTGCATGTCAATTGGAATAAGTATTTAACATCTTGTAGCTCATGTTCATACACAAAATGGTTTAGTAGAATAATTCATAAAAAGTTTGTAGATAATTGCTAGACAATTACTTATGAAAGCTAAACTTCCTACATCTGTATGGGGACATGCTATTTTGCATGCAGCGTCGCTTATACACATTAGGCCAGTATCTTATTATAAGTACTCGTCATTACAATTAGCTTATGATCATGAGCTAGATATTTTCCATCTGAGATTTTTTGGATGTGCAGTATATGTTTCAATTGCTCCACCACAACGTATTAAGATAGGTCCTCAAATGAGGTTAGGAATATATTTTGGATATGATTCCCTAACAATTATCAAATATCTTAAACACTTGACAGGTGATGTATTTACTACACGATTTGCTGATTGTCATTTTCGTGAGACAAATTTTCCAACATTAGGAGAATGAATTAGGAAGTTGGAAAAAGAAATTACATGGAATGCATCGTTATTGCCTCCTTTAGATCCCCATACAGATCAATGTGAACTTAAAGTTCAAAAGATAATTCATTTGCAAAATATAGTATATCAGTTACCAGATGCATTTATAGATGCAAAGAAACTAACTAAGTCACATATACCAATTGCAAATGTTCAATCAAAAATTGATATCCTAACACAACAAGTCGTCATTAATGAGTTTGGAACATGTTAGAAACGTGGTAGACCAGTGGGTTCCAAAGATAAAAATTCTTGAAAAAGAAAAATAATTAATAGTCAAGAAGACTTGATTGAGGATGTAAGTACCCAGGAAGAAATTCATGACTTGACTAATGAGGAAGGTGGAACACATAAAGATAGTAATGAGATTTTAATAAACTATGTCATGATAGGAAAAAGATGGAACCAAACTCATATAGTTATTGATAACATTTTTGCGTATAATGTTGCTCTTGATATTATATCTAAAAAAGAGGATTATAAACCAAAATCAATTGAAGAATGTCGATGTAGAAAAGATTGGCTTTAGTAGAAAAAAGCAATTGATACATAATTAAATTGACTTTCAAAACGTTAGGTTTTTGGACTAGTGTCTGAACACCAGAAGATGTCAAACCTATGAGATATAAATGGGTATTTGTGAGGAAAAGAAATGAAAATAATGAAGTCACAAGATATAAAGCAAGACTAATTGCACAAGGTTTTTCACAAAGACTTGGTATTGATTATGAGGAGACATATTCTCCAGTGGTGGATGCAATTATAATAAGATATTTAATTGGTCTGACTGTGTATGAAAATCTAGACATGCATCTTATGGATGTAGTCACAACATATTTATATGGATATCTTGATAATGATATTTATATGAGAATTTTATAAGGATTTAAGGTACTTGAAACATATAAATCAAATTTTCGAGAATTGTATTCAATAAAGTTATAGATGTCATTATATGGACTGAAACAAGGACAAATGTGATGTTTGGTTCTATGCACTAAAACTCGTAGATAGTGAATGTAATTCAACGACTGTCATTAATAAATAGTTATTAATGTTTTTCTCAATAAGTGTTATTGATGTTTTATTTAATTTTTTCGTATTAATCCTAAAATACAATAAACTAACATCCTAGGTTGTCTTATGAGTCTTGAACTGTATGTAGAGACATATAGAGATCAATATTTAAGATATAGCCTAAAGGGTCCATAGTATAGGGGTAAAATTGGGTACTGCATCCTGGTAACACTATGGATACGACCCACTTTGTATTTGATACAAATGCTGTAATCCAATGCGTTCATGTAGGAGACACGCAAGTTGAGGTATCCTAGGAAATGAGTTTGCACAAGACCAAACCGCAAAATAGTAACCACTAGATGTAACTCCGTTGACTAGTTAGGTTTCTATTTCAATAGGATGACCTAGGCAACTTAGTCTTATTCCTAAGTATATTATGAACTCCTATTCACGAAGAATTGTCCTTTGATTTGTATGGATGAGAGTGACTAGTTCGCCGACTCAATATGCCTACCATTTTAGGGATAAGACCGAGTGGTTAGCTGGTAACATAATCATACAAGATGGATTTTACTCATTTCCAACTTCAGGGTAAGTAGATGAGTGTTCCCTTAAGTGGTATCTCCGGGACTTGAACAAAGGGTCCTACCCTCTCATTGGCCCGTGAGGGATTTCTGTTTAATGGTTGGACCATAAACAGGTTGTCCATTAGAGGAACACTGGTACTTAAGGATGTAGAGGTAACCATGGGTAAAACGGTAATTTGACCCAATTGGTGTTACGAACACTCGTGAAGGACTAACTTGCTGTTATTGGTCTATATCCATGGACACAGAAACATATATGTAGTGAGAAGAGTGCAACTGTGGATCTTTATTGAAGTGTACCCACAATTAACGAATATTGATTAGTTTGGTTAAGGAGTTTAGCCAATCACATCGTTGGAGCTTCTGATCTGCAGGTCCATTATGTCCCCTTCTTAGCTTGTAAAGGGTATTGAGGTAATTTTTCATTAAATTGAATTTGAAATATCAAATTCAGAATTGGAAATTTCTTAATATATGATGATACATTTTAATATAAAGTTTAATTTTCAACTTTATTATTAATTTTGAATGTGATTCAAAATTAATAAATGAGAGAACGAAATATTTGAAAGAAGTTCAAATATTAATTTAGTATGAAAAGATTTATATTGAAAACTATAGGTTAAAAATAATGTGCATTGGATACCATTAAAACTATAGGTTAAATGAGAGAAATATATTTGAATATGATTTAAATGGAAGATTTAAATTGAATATGTAATATTTAATTGGAGAATTAATTAATTATTTAATTTAATTGAATTTTGAATTTAATTAAATTGATTAAATCAAAACTATAGATTAAAATTAATGCATATTAGATGCGCATTAACTCTATAGGTTATGTGAGAGGACACTATTTAAATATGATTTAAATAGTTATTGATTTTTATTTATTTAATTAAATTAAATAAATATTTTCATTTAATTTTAATTAAATAAAATACAATTCCCTATGTAGGGGAGTTACTAGAGACGTGGAGCATCCCATGTCTCCTCACTTTCACCCTCTCTCCCATTCTCCCTGTATCAAAACAAAAGAAAAAAAAAAGCAAATCAATTTGATCGATGAGAAAATTCTCTGCATTCTTCCTTATTGCTCTCAATTCCAGAAAAAGAAAAAAAAAAACGAGAATCCCACAATTCTCATCTCCTCAATTTCCCTGCAAGAATAGGGAGGACTCCAAGTGGTTGTGCTCATTTCCAATTCATACGAATTCCACAGAATTCCCAGAAGGTTTGCAATATAGGTTTTTTCCTATATAATTAGGTTTTCAAGAATTGCATTCTTAATCTATTTTTCTTGTTTTATTCGAATAAAAAATTGTTCTATTTTAAATGCCAAATTTAAATACATTTAGGTTCTGCATTTTGGCTTCTGCTGTGCTTAGGATTTTCATCCCATCATGTGGTACAATTGCTTGAATGGATAATTGTTGAAAGAAGGATATCAAAATAATTCAATATGTTCATGTCTTTTAATAAAGAAATCATAATTAGGATTTGTTATTAAAACTGTATAGGTTGATGATTTAAATATAATTGAAACTCCTGATGAGTTTTCAAAGACAATAGAATATCTTAAGAAATATTTTGAGATAAAAGATCTAAAAAAACAAAATTTTGCCTTGGCTTGCAAATTAACATTTAGTAAATGAGATATTTATTCATCGGTCAACTTATACAGGAAAAAATTTGAAAAGATTTTATAAGGACAAAACACATCTATTGAACATTCCAATGGAAGTTCGTTCACTAGATGTGAAGAAACATATATTTCGATCTTGAGATGATAATGAAGAACTTTTTGGTTCTAAAGTACCATATCTCAGTGCAATGTATTTATATATCTTGTTAATAATATAAGATCAGATATTGCATTTTTAGTAAATTTATTAACAAGATATAGTTCTTCTCCAACAAAAAGACATTGGAACGGAATTAAGCATATACTCCGTTATCTCCAAGAAACAATCGACATGGGTTTGTTTTATTCAAATAAATCAAATTTTGATCTAGTTGGCTATGCAGATTTTGGTTATTTATTTGACCCACACAAAGCTAGATCTCAAACAGGTTATCTATTCACATGTGGAGAAACTGTTATATCGTGGCGATCGATGAAGCAGACCATAACAGTCACTTCCTCAAATCATGTTGAAATTCTTGCAATTCACGAGGCTAGTTGAGAATGTGTATAGCTAAGATCAATGACTTAGCACATTTGTGGAACATATGGTTTGTCTTCTAGTAAAAATCTTCCAACGATATTATATAAAAACACAACATGCATATCTCAAATCAAAGGAGGATATATTAAAGAAAATAAAATAAAGCATATTTCACCAAAACTTTTCTATACTCATGATCTTGTAGAAAATTGCAACATCACTATGCAACAAATTTGTTCAAAAGATAACCTGACGAAATTATTTACAAAGGCATTACCTACCGCAACCTTTGAGAAATTGGTGCACAACATTGGAATGCGGTAACTCAGAGATATCAAGTATGTTTCCATGAGGAGGAGTAAATATATTTTCTAAGAGTATCAGATTATATGAAATGTGTACTTTTTTTTTCTTCACTAAAAGTTTTTTCCCAATGGATTTTTTCATAGTAAGATTTTAATGAGACATATTTCATATAATGGGCATCTAAAGGGTAGTATTATGAATATGTTAAATTAGATGTAATGTAGATGTCCATTATTAGTGTTCATTTGTTGTATGTCATTTATCCATTATCCCATGTGTTGTCCATGTGTCTCAAGATTACACATTATTAGTGTCCATGTAATCCACCTCCTATATCTCATTCATCCAATTATTTGTTATTTTATTTACTTTTTGTTATTTATTTATTTTATATATTATATCATATTTTCTCTCTATCTGTATTCTCGTGGTGTGCTAGTACTCCTCAAGTTCACACCAACTTATAAATTATATAATATATATAATATATAGTATTAGTGTTTGAAAATTGAATTAGTATTTTGTTAACATACTTTTTGTTTTTGGCCTTTAAAATGGGTCAGAAATGATTTTATTTTATTGCATTTGGAATGAAAAGTCAAGATCTGAAGAAAAGAGATGTTGAAAAAAGACCGAAAAATGATTGTTGCGAAGAAACTGATGAAAAAGGAAAAGTTGCACATGTAGACCAGCATAATTTATGATATTAAAAAAAGTGAAAAAAGAAAGAAAGAGAATTATATACATATTTCAAAAAAGAAAAGAGAAATAAAAAGAAAAAGAAGGAATTCTTTGACTGTCCATCCAATCATATCTGAACTTGTTCATCTTTATCAAACATAGCTTTCATTTTATTAGCTAATCAACCTTAAATCACGTTTTCATTTGAAATTGTACTCATTTTTCTTTTACAATATATGTTCCAAAAATAAATATATGATTTCACAGCAAAATTTCAAAAAAAAAAAAAAAAAAGAAAGAAAAAAAAAACACACACCTTCAACAAGTAGACAACAAAACAAAGAAGTCATTGTTGGAAGAAATAACATTTAGGAGCCATTAGTTTCGCAAGCATCCTAGATTTTCATAGAGTAGGTGTTGAATGAGAAATTTTGTATCAATCACAAATTGTCACATCATTTCTTAAATTAATGGCGAAATTACAAATAATTAAATTTCAGACCAACTAAAGGTTGACATATGTCCCACATTGAAGTTAAAGACATAAATTGACCAATCATGATGATGTCACGTATTTTCATTGTGACCATTGAATTGAATCAAATTAATTTGGTCTAATTTTATATTAATATTTAGGCTAAAGTCTAATTGACTTCATAAATAGGTTTAATTTGGCTCAATAGCCAACTAAGGCCCAATTTAATGATCTCATCTTTTTTTATTAAAAAAAAATGAAATTGAAAAGATTTAACGGGAAATCAAATGGTAGAGTTATTCAGATTTATCTAAGACTTCATTCAACCTTAAATGTTATCAAATTTTAACCCAAATTCAAATGGCTCAATTGGGATTCAATTCTCAAATCAAATCAAATTATGATAAAATCTCGAATTTATCTCAAACTAAAATTTGATCGTATTCTAAATTTTATCTCAAATTCAAATGATCAAGCTTAGGCTTTTATCCACATGCCAAATTAAAATTATAGGGTAAAATTTCAAATTTGTCTCAAATTAAACTTGGTTATATTCCAAATTTATCTCAAATTCAAATAATCAAGTTTAGGCTTTTACCCTCGTGCCAAATTAAAATTGCAAGGTAAAATCTCAAACTTATGTCAAACTAAAATCAAGTCATATTCCAAAATTTATCCCAAATTCATAGTTTGATTGACATGTCAAATGGAGTTAAAACAAGATCAAATAATTTGTACTTTGATTCTAACTTTATATTTTTTCGAGATTCATCCACCGTGCATAAATCTCGAAAAGGGGCATTTGTTTGAATGAGAAATTTTAGATCAATCATAAATCGCCACATCATTTCTCAAATTAATGACAAAATTACAAATAATTAAATTTAGAACCAATTAAATGTTGACATGTGTCCCAAAATGAAGTTGAAGGCATAAATTGACAAATCCTTATGATGCCACGTGTTTTCATCGTGGTCGTTGAATTAAATCAAATTAATTTGGTCTAATTTTATATTAATATTTGGGTTAAAGTCCATTTAGCCCAAAAATATGCTTAATTTGGCTCAATGACCAACTAAGGCCTAATCCAACTAGTTGGGCCTAAGGGCCAAGTCTATGGACCAACCACACCTAAGACCACCAAGGAACTCTATAAATAGAGAAGTTCCTTTCATTTATGGGAGTAAGAAATTTTATACTTCAAAGAGCTTAGAGAGAATTCTCCCAACAATAAAAAAATCCCTGATTCCTGAAGATTAAACCACTCCTTGAAGCTTAAGTTCTGAGGATATAAGTATTCTTCCAAGACTTTGACTTCAAGAACATCATGCTCTCCGCTTCCTGAAGTCAAGCATACGCATTCAACGGAGAGAGAATCAGAGGATCAAGTACTAGAGATAAAACCACATCCACATCAAATCTACATATACATAAGTTCAACTCCACGAAACATGTTTCTTGGAAAACTTTGTGTGAAAAATTTGGCACACCTGATGGGATATCTTTACATCTCATATCTCTCTTTACATTCAAACAAACAAATGACACCAAAGAAAGTCACATCCAAAACCACTACTGCAAAGTGACTCCTACATGAGACCTGTCACCCGCGGTCGTTTAAAGGAAACCATGCAAGAATAAGAGCAAGGCTCTATCATCACACATAATATTTTGAAGCAATTAACTAAGTCTCCTAAAGGTGGGATCATCATTAAAAAGAATCCCTCGTTTGACAATTCTGCTCCTACTTCTGGACTCAAAGAAAGAGACACACCCTGACGTGATATATGTCATGATGGAAGATGTAACAGCCAAAGCAACCATGACAAAAATGGAGAGGAGAATAAATATTCTGATGAAAGCTATCGAGGAGCGAGATCATAAAATTGCTACCTTAAGAGATCAAATATCAGCTTGCGAAACTACTAAGTTGAGCTTCCATTGTCAAAGCCAATGACAAAGAGACAAATGTGTTGCAGGAAAACCAGCCCCAACAATCCACCTTTGTTACCTCCCTGTCAATCCAACAGTTGTAGGATATGATCACAAACTCTGTAAGAGCTTAGTATGGAGGATTGATGCATACTTCTTTTATGTACTCCAAGCCGTACACCAAGAGGATTGTCAACCTGAGTTTGTCAATTGGATACCAACCTCCAAAGTTCCAGCAATTCGCTGGAAAGGGCAATCCAAAACAACATGTTGCTCACTTCATTGAAACCTAGAAAAATGTAGGAACCAATGGAGACCTGCTAGTCAACCAGTTCGTCTAAACCATGAAGGGTAATGCTTTTGATTGGTACATAAATCTAGAGCTAGAAGTGATTGACAGTTAGGAGCAGCTGGAAAGAGAATTCCTAAACCGCTTTTATAGGACAAAGCGCACTATTAGTATGATAGAGCTGATGAACACCAAGTAATGGAAGGGAGAGTCGGTCATCGACTATATCAAATGATGGAGAGCTTCGAGTTTGGATTGCAAAGATAGACTCACTAAATTATTTGTGGTGGAAATGTGCAGCCAAGGCACATGGGGGCTTCTCTACATCTTATAGGGTATAAAACCTCGTACATTTGAAGAACTGGCAATTCGCGCCATGACATGGAGTTAAGCATTGCCAACAGGAGAACTAAGGACTTTTTTATTTTTGAAGTGAGGAAAGAAAAGAATGAAACTAAAGACATTGAAAAGATCATGAAAAGTTCCACAAAAAAATCTATGCTTGTTCATGCGACCCCACTAAAATTTTCTTCCAAAGGAAAAAAGAAAAACAAAGGTTGAAAAGAAAGATGATGGAGATGGGAGGCGTCGCCTAATCCTAAAAGAAAGAAAAGAAAAGGTTTATTCATTTCTTAACTCTAATGTTGCAGGCATGCTAAAACAACTTCTAGAGAAGCAAATTATCCAATTGTCGAAATGTAAGTGACCGAAACCGTCAGAAAAAATAGATGATCCTAATTACTGAAAGTATCACCGAGTAGTTAATCACCCTGTTGGAAAGTGTTTTTGTTGAAGGAGTTGATTTTAAAGTCGGCTCATGAAAAGAAGATTGAGCTAGATCTTGATGAAATAGCTTAGACAAATGATGTTGCAGTGACAATGATTTCAAATATTTCACCACCAACACCGTTTTATGATCAAAGGAAAATTTTGATCCAATTTGAGACTTTCGAGTCTGTAGTTGTTCGGTTTCAGCAAAGGATCATGATGAAAGACTCTCAAAAGAAGGAAGAACCAATCGAGGAGAAAAGACAAAGGGTGGATAATTGTAACTCGTTGAAAAAGAAGAGAGTCAAATTTAACCCAAAAGAATCGCACTTCTATCAAAATTATAGAAGAATGAGCAAGACTTCGAAAAAGAAAGGAAAAAAGAAGGCATGACAAGCTCATGCAGGAGGAAGACGAGGATTTTCCTCCACTTCGACATGCAATCACTTTGACAGACTTCCTCACAAGAAACTTTCACAATGATTGTTCAAATGAAGTACGAGAAGTCGTTGCATGTCATGTTGTTAGTACAATAGAGAGCTAAGGCATTCCTTCAAGTTCACTGGAAGATAAGGTAGAATCAAAATACTTGCGGTTATTCAATATAAATAACTTGTTGTCACTCGCTTAAGCAACCAAGAGTTTCGTTACTGGCGCGTTGTTATATTCGGGAGTAGCAAACTATAGGGTTGGCAACGAGGCAGGGGAGGGGCGGGGGAGGGTCCCTCATCCCCGACCTCGTGGAGGGAATTCAATCTCATCCCCGTGGGGATTCCTCTGTTTATTCCCTGCGAGGATTCCCCTATTAATTTTCCGTGGGAATTCCCTTGTTAATTCTCTGCGAGGATTCCTTATTAACATTTTTTAATCAAGTCACTTTATAAATTGCACTAATTTAATAGGCTAATTCATGAAAGAAAATAATTTAGAAGCTCACAAATCAATTAAATAAGTTTACAACGTATATTAAATAAAGTTCGAGTGTTGGAAGTCAATTAAGGTCATGTCTTATACAATTACAAATATAACAACCACAATCATAAATTACTCTTGGCCGATGTCTTCACTTCAAATTTTCTCCTTTCTTGACATCGTCTCATCCTTAGTTGTGAGTATCATTTCTATATTTAAAATAGAATTAACAAACAATGTCACAAAAAAAAAAAAAAAAAACTAGATAACATATTTTAAAATTGGTCATAAAAAATAATGTTAATCCTTGAACATAACTCAGTCTTCATCTTCATCAGAGTCATTTGCATCTTTGAAAACAATTGTTAAATATTTAACCATTTCTTTTCCCATGTTAGTACCTTATATTGTCACATCAGATATTTATAATAAAATTATATGTTTTAATATATTAAATGTTAAAGATAGGTAAAACAACATATACAAACTAACATACATGTCAAAACTTCAGTTGCAATCCAATTTTGAGTGCACATCAAAGCCTTTATTATCTTCGGATGAAGTTTGTTACGATGTGGACCTACAATCTTAGTATAGGTACTAAAAGTAGATTCTGATGCAACACTAGATAAGGGAATGACTAATATGTCTCTAGCAAATTCTTATAAAATGAGATACTCAACCCCATTTAATTTCCACCAACTCAAAATGTCAAAATTAGATGATCGGGGTAAGTCATTTTCATCCAAATATGCGTCAAACTGTTGCTTTTGATTCATCTTATTGGAATTTGATACAAACAAGTCATAATCATTAAAATCATCAAATTTTGCAATTTTTTTATGTTCCATCCAAATTTTTAGAGTGAGAATCATCACCTTCACTTTCATGCTTCAACTGATATTCTTTTTCCAAATCTGAACAAAACTTTTTAGTCCTTTCCACCTCAAGGAAAAAAGTATCTCCATAAATTCTAGGTAAATAAAACTCAATCAACTTCAATTTGTAATGAGGATCTAAAACTGCAGTTATGACCATTACCCCATGAATTTTCTTCCAATACTTATCAAACTTTGAAATCATATTTGCAGCCATGTCTCTTATCTCTTGAAAGCTAGAATTCATCCACTCAGAAATAGTCAATTTCAGTTTACAAATTTTCGGAAAAAAAATTAGCAGTAGGATATTTGGATCCAGAAAATATTTTAGTCACATGATGAAATATTTTTAGTTTCTCGCATACCTCTTTAGCTAATACTCAATCTTGATCCAAAGACAAACATTTGTACTTTGGTTCACGTTATTTTAATTGATAAAAAATAGCCTTGTACTTCAATGCATGGTTAACATAAAATATGTAGAATTTCACCTAGTACAACAATCAAGACTCAACATCCTACCATCATAAACATTCAACTAATGAGCAGTTTCCTCAAATTTCTCTTTCTTTTTTTGTATGCACCCAAAAACCCACACTACTACGAACTCTTTCAATCCCATCTCCTATCACTGCCAACCCATCCTTCACAATTAAATTCAGAATATGAGCACAACACTGCATATGAAAGAAACTCCCATCTAAGATTAAGTTTGCAGACAGACTATCAACAAGCATATTAACCATGGAGTCATTTGTACTACAATTATCTACAGTTATAGATGACAACTTTCGATCAATATTCCAATCTAACAGACATTCTATTATTTCTTCATGAAGCATCTCAGAAGTGTATGGAGAAGGGACATATATAAACCTGATTATTTTGTTACGCAAAACCCAACTATCATCAACAAAATGTGCAGTGATAGCCATATAACATTTTGTTTGGTGGTTGGAAATCCACATGTCCGTCATAAAGGCAAATTTTCTATTAATCTCATTCAAGAATGTCATAGTTTACAACTTCCCAATCTCGTAAATTTTCAAAATTTCCTTCTTTATTGTGTTTCTTGATACTATCTTAAATAATGGCTGGATAACATTACAAAATTCCCTAAAACCGTCATGCTTAACTATTGAGAGAGGATATTCATGTTTCATTATCATTCTAGCTAATGCTTTTTTTGCAGCTTCCTGATCAAAGTTATATAAACCCAATGTATTATTCTTCTCTCTATTAGGATTCAATATGGATTGTCATATGTCTTTTTGTTCTTTATAGGGGCATATCTTAATATAGTCATGCAAATGTTTGGTTCCATTTTTACTTTTACCTCTAATTTACGTTTGCAATAATTATAAAGAGCCTTGTCTACTCCATTTATTTTTTGCTTCTTAAAATGGTTCCAGGCAACGGATGTCAATCTCTTTTTTAAAGACCCCTTCTCAATGTCCTCCTCACCAAGAATAATACAATCCTGAACATTCAAATTATCGTCATTTGAGGAACGTGAAGTTAAATTTGGGGTTGAATTTGGAATTGTACTTGAAATAAGACTTGGAAAATCTTTATTTGTAGAAGATGATAAAGACGTTGTTTTTCAGAAACTACCCAGTTATACAAAATAAAGCAAAAATAAATTATAAAGTCTATCTATATTTGAAGACATAATTTTAACTTTTTAAATTATAAAAATTTTAGCTTTTTAAATTCTAAAATTTATTTAATTTTAAAGTCTATTATAAACTCTCAAATTCATAGATTTTTTTTTTATTGTTTTACTATTCAATTTCATCATTTTAACAATGTAACAGACAAAGAATAAACAATGTAACAAACTTAAAAAGTTCCAAATATATCAACAACAACTAATTTCATCATTTTAACAAAAATAAATTCCAAATATATCAACAAACTTACAAATAATTTCAACATTCTAAGAAAAATGTAACCAAAATAAGTTCAACATTTTAACAATTTTAACAACAAATAATTTCTACATTTTAAGAAAAATGTAACCACAAATAATTTCAACATTTTAACAATTTTAACAACAAATAATTCTATTTTTTTTAAAATATAACCACAAATAATTTCAACATTTTAACAATTTTAACAACAAATAATTTCAATATTTTAAGAATTTTAACAACAAATAAATTCAACGTTTTAATAAACAAAGATCTAATTGAAAAAAAAAGTGCTAGTAACTTACACTGAACGACAAACCCAACTTGAATGGACGTGAACACAAACAGGATGAACGACATAACCAGCTTGAAGAGCAGACGGCTTGAAGAACTGGCTTGAAGAACGGAAATAGGGCACGGGCTGCACGGGCTTGAGAGAGTTGATGCTTCGTAGATCGGCCGGTGTAGCCACAGATTAGCCGATGTAGTCAGCAGATCGGTTTGTCGTGTGACGTCGACATGAAAATAGGAGGAGGAAGATTGATGTCGTGAGGAAGATTGACGTCTGAGGAAGATTGGCCTGTCGTGACTCGTGAGAAAGATTGAACTGAATGAAGGCTGACGTGAAGGTGAAGGTAACTTGGACTTGGAGTGGGACTTGAGAGTCTCACTGTGACTGTGAGGCTGAAGGTAAATTTTTGGAAAAAAAAAAAAGAGAAAATAAAATTATTACGTAGGTTAGGATTTTTAGATTTAAAGATGGGAGTCGAGCTTAGACTTGCAGTTTGGATTTTGGGCTTTTGGGTAGAATTTTTAATTGGGAGTTGTATTTTTATATTTTGGGCTTTGGGTTTGGGTAGAATTATTAATTGAGACATGAGAATTATATCTAAATATATATATAAATATAAAAATAATAAATCGGGGACGGGGTCATGGTCGGGGATACTGTCCCCATCCCCGCCCTGTTCTCGGATGGAGACCCGAATAATATTCCTGATTTGACCCCGTCCCTGGTCAAACCAGGGATTCTCCGATCGAGTCAGGTTCAAAATAGAATTAGAATAATGTGTTTAATAAATGAGGTCACGTGAACTGTACGAAAAAACACGTGCCATTTCTTTAATAATATGTGATTTTAGTAAAAATAAATAAAATAAAATAAAATAAAAATGAAGGATCCAATTATATAAATTGCTTTTTTGCTAAGCTACTACACCTACCATATCTCATTATATTATAGTTTCTATCATTGATAATATATCAGTGATATATAAATTGTATAAATTTATATTACTGATAGAAACTTATCACTGATAGAATTTTACAGTTGGTATGCTTTTATCATTGATAGAAGTCTATCACTTATTGAAGTTTAGCATTGATAAAAATATATCTCACTTCTATCTCCTATGTAATCGATCATATAACTGATAATATTAAGAACGTATGTAGTCTATCAGTAATAGAAATTTATCTGTGACTATTGTTTGTATTGTACCAATTTTGGGGGTTCTGATCCCGTGGGTTTTTTTTGCCAACCCTAGCAAAGTCAAATTCCCCAGCCTCTGTGGTGCACACGTGTGCTTCTTGCTGCATAATCATAGGTTTTTCAAATGAAGATTTATTGTTGGGGTCAAAGGTGCTGGGATGTATGCCCTAAAGCCTCGTAGTTATATGTTATTTGAATTAATGGTTGATTAGTTTTATATGCAATAATCTATTATACTAAGATCCAAGATTTTCTAGTGTAACTTGAACATGTATGTGGAGATATACAGGTGGATGATGTTTTAATGATAACCTAAATGGTTTATAGTATATAGATAAGATTTGGTGCCTTATCCTGGTACCACTACTGATACGACCTGCTTTGTAAATATTACAATTGTTCTAAGTGTTACAATTGTTCTAAAGTGTTACAAATGATCTGATCCTGATCATTCATGTGGAGACATGTGAGTGTGGGTATCCTATACAAAGAGTTTGTATAAGACTGGACTACGAAATGTTGAGTCTCTCATTATAACGTCGTTACTAGAAGAGACTTACATTTTACCAAGATGATCATAGGTGACTTGACCTTAATCCTGAGTGAGTTGTGAACTCCTCCAAACAGCTCCCGAGCATAATGAGGCTACTCTGGGACCAAATTTTTGTGCGCAAACTTTCTACCAGACGAAAATTCAAAAACGAACCAAAGGGTTCAGAATGATGAAAAAAGTTGGGTGCCAGACGGTTCTGTGAACGAAGTTCATTTGGTGCCCCAAACGGCACCTGGGCCCGACAGGATTGCCCTAGGGTCTAATTTTTGTGCGCGAACTTTCCGCCAAGTGAAAATTTGAAAACAGACCTAGGGATTTAGAACAATGAAAAAAACCGTGCGACAGAGGATTTTTGGAACAGAGCTGATTTGGTACCCCAAACAGCTCCCGAGCTCGGCAGAGCTACTTTGGGGACCAATTTTTATGTGCGAACTTTCCGCTGGGCAAAAATTTGAAAACGGACCAAGGGGTTCTAAACGATGAAAAAAATTCGTGCGCTGGACGGTTTTGGAAACAGAGCTCATTTGGTTCCCCAAATGGCACCGGGGCCTGACGAGACAGCACTGGGGCTCAATTTTTGTGCGCAAACTTTCCGCCAGACGAAAATTTGAAAATAGATCTGGAGGTTCAAAATGATGAAAAAAATGTACACCAGACGGTTTTGGGAATGGAAATCATTTAGTGCCTAAAACGGCTTTCGGGCTCAGTGGGGCTGCCCCCGGGCCCAATTTTTGTGCACAAACTTTAGGCCGAACGAAAATTTAAAAAGGAACAAAAAAGTTTAGAACAATATAAAAAGTCATGTGCTAGACGGTTTTGGGAACGAAGCTCATTTGGTGCCCCAAACGGCACCTAGGTGTGACGAGGTTGCTCTGGATCCCAATTTTTGTGCGCAAACTTTCCATCGGACGAAAATTTGAAAACAAACCAGGGGGTTCAAAACGTTGAAAAAAATGGCGTGCACCAGACGGTTTTGGGAATAGAGCTCATTTGGTGCCCAAACAACTCTCGGGCCTGACGGGGCTGCCTGGGGGCCTAATTTTTGTGCGCAAACTTTCCACCAAGAAAAAAATTAAAAACGAATCTAGGGGCTTGGAATGATGAAAAAAATCTGTGTGATAGACGGTTTTGGGAACAAAGCTCATTTGGTGCCCCAAACAGTCCCCATGCCCGACGGGTCTACCTGGCGGCCCAATTTTTGTGCGCGAATTTTCCGCCAAGCGAAAATTTGAAAACGAACCCAAGGGTTCAGAACGATTAAAAAAAGTCGTGCTCCAGAAAATTTTGGGAATGGAACTCATTACCCTAAACGGCTCCCGAGCCCGGTAGAGCTAATCCGGGGCCCTATTTTTGCACGCGAACTTTCCGCTGGACGAAAATTTGAAAACTGACCCAAGGGTTCAGAACAATGAAAAAATGTCGTGTGCTAGACGGTTTTGGGAACGAAGTTCATTTGCTGCCTCAAACACCACCGAGGCTTGGTGGTGCAGCCTTAGGGCCCAATTTGTGTGTGCGAACTTTCTACTGGGCGAAAATTTGAAAATGGACCCAGGTTCAAAATGATGGAAAAAAGTTGTGCGCCAGACGAAACCTCCAAGTTTAGGAGGGGAGGTGGTGTTGGAAACAAGAAAGTTGAAACAGGGGAGCAAAAACAGGGAATATTATATGCTTTGACTTAGGATGAGGAAATGCTCGATGCTGGAAGGAACAAGGGACAAACTCTAGAAGAGTAGCGTAAAGTAATTTTTGTAAATGAATTCTTGTTATTAAATATAATTGTTGTCTGGTTTATGTATAACTGCTCGTCAAATTTCGAGGACAAAATTTCACAAGAGGGAAGTAATTGTGAAATTTGAACCCTACCTTCTCGACTTAAATATGTTTATTGTTGAGACTAGTAAAATTGGGGGTTAAATATTTAAGTTAATGTGAAATAGTAGGGAAATGGGTAAAGGATAAGGAAATGAAGAAGGAAAATAGTTAAGTATTGGAGACTTGGCTTTCGAGTGCTTATAAGTTACCCTAGCAAGAAGAAATTTTGGCTAAGTGTTGGTCGTGAAAATGGTGGCCAAGCATCGAGTAAAGATTAGGTAAGCATCGAGTAAACACTAGGTGAGCATCGAGTAAAAGTCATGCATGATCGAGGAAAGGATCGTGCATCAAGTATGCATGATCGAGTAAAAGGCATCATGCATTGAGTAAAGGCCATCGTGCATCAAGTAAAGGTCATTATTCATTGAGTAAGGGTCATGAACGAGCAAGAAAGTGCTCGGTTGTGCGCAAGGCACTGGGTGAGTGTCAGGCGTACGATTGTGAGTTGAGCGTTGAGGTGTGTGACTGGTAGGCTATGCGATGCCAAGACTATGCGATAAGGCTGAAAGCTATGCGATGAGGCTGGTGAGCTATGAGATGCCAAAGATGTTAAGCCAAGCTTTGAGATGGCTATGCACTGATGAAAGCATTGGTGTGAATCTTGTGGCCAAGACACCAAGTAAGGGCTTTTGTGCTTGGCAAGGCCACGGAGAACGTATGGTGAGAGTGGCCAAGACAAGGGACCAGTCATTGGCCAAGGTAATTAGAAGTTGATCCCATGAAGAAGGCAAGGCAAGGCCTATGTGATGGCTAGGTTATTTTGAGACTAGGAGAGACCTCATGAGCGCATATAGCAAGAGTGGCATAGGCGTGAAGTTTGGCGTTGAATGTCTGGTATGCATTGAAAAACCATGCGATGGCTTTGGTATAAATGAACGCATGCGCCAAAGGAAGAGCTATGCGAGGGGGAAAGAGTGTACAGCCAAAGAAAGCCATGCAAAAGACTTAAGACTAGTAAGAGCCAAGGAAGAGTCAAGCGTTGGATGAAACCATGCGATCAAGAGAGCATGCAATCGTTGGATGAAGTATATGTTGACAAGTTATGTCTTGGAGAGCAAGGTTAAGATGGCAACTCATCCAGACATGTGGCTGAACAACGGAGAGTTAGGAATTGAGCCAAGGAGAGTTAGCACATGTGGCTGCCCTGGGGCAAAATTTTTGTGTGCGAAGTTTTCGCCGATCGTAAATTTGAAAATGGACCCAGGGGTTCAGAACGATGAAGAAAATTATATGCCAGACGGTTTTAGAAACGGAGCTTATTTGGTTTTAATTTGATTTTAATTAATTAAATAACAATTTAATATCAAATATTAAATTAATCATACACTTAATATTTAAACATGAATCTTGTTCATATAATAAATATTTAAATCAATATTTAAATATTATAAACTCTCCAGTTTTGTTTAATTTTGATAAATTAAATGTTAATTAATTATATCAAATATAATTATACAAATCCTAATTTGAATTTGAACTATTCAAATTCAAAACCTAAATTAAATTTGAACATTTCAAATTGAAATTCAATTTGAAAAATTCAAATTGATAACATTCCAAATTCATTCAATTTACTAATTCAAGGTGTTCATGTTTTACGAGCTAGTAGATGGATCTTATGGACCCATAGATCATGAGCTCCAATGATTTGAAATTAATTGGCTAAAACTCTTTAGACTGAATTAATCAATATTCGTTAACTACCGAGTCACACCACTATAGTTCGATAGTTTCATTCTCCTACTATAGATATATTTGTGTCCACTTGATTTAACCATAATTAGTAAGTCGACCCTTCATAGGTTGTTTGTAATAGCGGCTTGGTCAAATGTTGTTTTACCCCCGAAATTATATCTTGCTCCTTAAGTTCCACTGATCATCTAATGAACAATTGGTTTGTGATCCAATCACTAAATCGGATCCCTCTAGGGCCAATGAGAGGGTGAGGTCCCTTGTTCAAGACCCGGATTTAGCACTTAAGAGAACAACCTTTCTCCTATCCCTCAATTGGGTAGGCGTCAATTTCGTCTTGCACCCTATGTCCCTAGCTATCTACTCAATCTTACCCCTGAAATGGGAGGCTTATTAGCCGGCGCTGTTGAGCCAACCCTCACCTATGAAAATCTAAGGATAATCCCGAATAAACAGGAGTTCATAGGTAGTTCAGGATTAAGATTGAGTTACCTAGGTCATCTAAGCAAAATAGTCAGTCTCAAACAGTAAACAACGTTATAAAGTAAGAGTGACTTATTTCTTAATCCGATCTTACACAAACTAATTGTATAGAAAGCCCTCACTCCTCATGTCAATACATGAACGAATGGGGATCACTTTGTTTGTAGAACCTTACAACAAATTGTAACAACTATAGAGTGGGCAACATCCGATAGTGTTACAAGAATAAGGCACCCAACTTTATTCGTATACTGTAGATCATTTTGACTATTTACTCAACTGATAACTCTAAAAAAGAGCTATTATTCCTAGCTTAATTCGGGCTTGTTATAGGATTTTACTTGTTTATTTTCCTATTTTATAGGTACCGAGTGATCAAGAGGTAGAATTAATCATTTGATGAAGAACGGGGTTAATTTGAAGCAATTTGGAGTTGATTTGAACATCTGGGCTTCAAAGGAGTCAAAATTACCAAACACTAGAAGAAATTCGGGCTTTAATGTTGGTTGCAACCGACATTAAAGATAGTGTTATTAAAGCCCTTTAATGTCAGTTGCCAAACCGACATTAAAGGGCTTCAATAACAGAGCATTCAATGTCGGTTGCAACCGACATTAAAGGTCTTCAATGAAATTTCCAACCGACATTAAAGCCTATGTTTTTTTTTAATTTTAAACCGACATTGAAGCCCGAATCTGTCCCTTTTTTTTTAAATTTCGTTGCCGGAATAAGTTAAAAAATGACATTATATGTCTCATGTTGGATCAGGAAATGTCCGTCATTGTTTTATATTAAAAAGTATAAAAAAATTTACATGGTGAGCCCATCAATATTTGTCTTCCACCTATGAATTTATCCATAAACAAGAATCAATATTTCCAATTCATTACATATACTCATCAATATTTGTCTTCCACCTATGAATTTATCCACCAATATTTACATAACAATACCAGAACCAGACTTTCATAGAATACAACTTACACCAAAGCCATCATTTCTCTCATTCACAAATATCAATTAGTACTAATTCCATGAATACTTAACACCGAATACCCCATGAACACAAAAAATCTATTATGGACAAATCTTCCAATAATAAACAGATCATGTCTTTCACCTATGAATTTATCCACAAACAAGAATCACAATACCAGAACCAGACTTTCATAGAATACACTACACCAAGCCATCATTTCTCTCATTCACAAATATCATTAGTACTAATTCCATTCAAAGATCATGGTTAGATAAATTTACATTCATTCTAAGCTCGTATTTATATTCTATTGAGACAAAAAAATAAGAATTACATCCTTACACAAATCGGCCAACAAAACTTGCCCATTGGGTTCGAATTACGTCAATCTCTCCTTGCGTATATGCATCTTTTGTATTGAACTACAAAAAGGAAAAAAAAAAAAAGAAGATAAATTCAACATAATTTTACGTCCATTTATTAAATTAAAGCTATAAAAAATAAATAATTTACGTACGAGGCTAGTAATGGGAGTAGTAGGATTATGCACTATTTCGTGTATATACTTTTGCACATAGTACCTACATCCTACAGAATCTAATTGACTAGGGTATTGTATATAAAGAAGTTGAAAACAATTGTTAAATTGTTATAAAAAAGTTGAATGAACATAAATTGTTAAAAAGTGAATGCAAATTTACCTTTACAGGTTTCCATTTTGGAGAAGACCGATGGTGTTGGAGATCGTGTTTGGCTTGCCATGTTTTCAATCCACTAAATAGTTTTAAAAAAATTAGTTAAACATAAATACTTCAATTAAGAGCTAAATCACACTTATATATTTATAACTCCATAAAAATCCTCTTGAACCTTACTTCGAAGAGAGTCCAAAACATAAACACAATTTTCTTGTAGATTGATTACAATCAATATCCAATGATAACTATAATAAGCAATAATTTTGAAATATTACTACGTGTATAATGTAAATTAAAAATAACTTAAGAACTTGTATGTACTTACCCTGTGTTATATGGAATGAAGACTAATTGGTCTAAATTAGCCAATTCTAGTTGATTGGCTAAATTTTTGGATCGGATATCTTGAGACTTCACGTGTGACGATATTCTTGCTTGATCAATTATAAAAAAACTTCTTCGTAAGATCATGACCACATTCATCCCAAAGATACCTAAACAAAGTAAAAGTTATTATTTATTAACATGAAACAAAGTATACATGAGTGAATCTAGATGAGTAATACTTACGCAATGTATGTAAAAAATACACATGTAGCCTATTTCAACCATATTGCAATATTGGATCAGATCATCGCGACTTAAATAAATAAATTTGTCTCTTCCAAATATATGCTCGTCCAGAGTGATACGGATCATGTCTACATCGTTTATGTTATGCATGGCATGTCTGTTCAATAGTTTGATAGTACCATTGGCATTAGTATATTTGGAGGACTGGCCAAAGCTCTTAATTGGTGAATGGTTCTACCATAACCAAAGTTACAAAAATTCAAAGTAGGAGAAATAATAAATAACCAAACTCATATACTGAAAAAGAGATACTTTTTTCTCGTCAACCATAACTACAAGTTCACGAGACCATTTTACGAAGTTACCTATTGCTTGCTTTAAGAACTCTATTGTACCCTTCACAGGAATTGGTATAGGTAAATTTTCTCCAATGACAATGTCAATCAAAACTTTAACAGTTAAGCACGATACATCATCATCAAATACTGTGGCTACTGCAACAATATTATCTACAGTTCCTATAGCCAAGTGCCATAGTGTCCCCTTAACAAATTTAAAAGAACTTATGGCATGCATAGTTAAGCATGTACAATATGATTAAAATTTAAAAGTCACAAAAAAACTCAACTTCTCTTACGAGATGCACTACAAGGTGTACCATTATTGTGAAGAATGATGGAGGAAAATACTTCTCTAAGAGGCATAGAGTGACAACGATATCCTCTTGCATACCCTTTAACTGAGATGAATCGATCGCCTTGCAACATATAGCATTAAAGAAGAAGCATAGGCGAGTAATTGCAAGTCTTACATGTTTGGGTAAAATATCACGAATGGCTACCGGTAATAATTGTTGCATAAGAATGTGATAGTCATGCGACTTAAGTCCGTAAAGTTTCAAATATGTGAGTGACACTAAACTTTGAATGTTCGATGAATATCCTTCAGGTACTTTAATTTCTGATAGTATCTTACAAAATCTCGATTTCTCAGCTCGTGTTAATGTATAACATGCGAGAGGTAAAAAGAATTTTTTCTCTCCTACTTGAGAGGCTAACTCTGATCTAATGTTCAGTTCCACCAAATCTAATCGAGTCTTTATTCCATCCTTCGTTTTACCAGAAATATCAAGCAATGTGCCTATAAGATTTACACATACATTCTTTTCAATGTGCATCACGTCTAAACAATGTCGCACGTCAAGATACTTCCAGTATTCTAACTTGAAAAGAATAGATTTTTTCTTCCAGTAAGTTGAAGTGCTATCTCCATTGTTCTTTTCTTTGATACTTTTCTTACCAAATGAATATTGATACTTGTTTCTGCAAGAATTCCTTCTCCACTCAATGGTTCTGGACCAAATTCTAATTCTTGTGCGCCATTAAAAGCTTTCTTTTGTTTCCTATATAGATGATGGTAGGTAGAAACTTGTGATGCCCGATGCTATCCTCTTCCTTTTTGGTAAATAAGTGGATGAAGTATTCTATCCACAAATTGGACATGCATGATATCCTTTAACCGTACAACCACACAAGTTACCATACGCAGGAAAATCCTTAATGGTCCATAATAAAATGGCTTTAAGCATGAAACTTTGTTCTTCATATGCATCGTAACATTCTACCCCACCTTTCCAAAGTTTTTTCAAATCATCTATTAACGTAGCTAAATAAACATCTATGTCATTTCCCGGTTGTTTAGGACCAAATATTAATGCAGTCAACATAAAAAAAATTTGCTTCATGCATAACCATGGAGGTAGATTGTACGTCACTAACATCACTGGCCAACAACTATATCTCCTACTAAGATCTCCATGTGGATTTACCCCATCTATCGAAAGAGCAAGACGAAGATTTCTAGGTTTTGACCCAAACTCTGGCCACAAATTGTCTATTTTTTCCAAGATAGGGCATCTTTGGGATGTTTTAATAAATCATCTATTTCTTTTTTTTTTTTAGCATGTCACGTCAATAAACTTGCTGTTTCTTTACTTCAAAACATTCTTTCAAATATTCGAATTTGGGGGAAATACCACATGACTTTTGCTGGGATATTCTTAGCCCTTTCGTTTAATTTTTTTTTTAAGTTTCCATCTTGACGTACCACAAATGGGGCATACATTTGCATTAGAGAGTTCTTTTCTAACAAGCAACAATCATTTCTACATGCATGAATCTTCTCGTACTTCATTCCAAGAGTACCCAACATCTTTTTTGCTTCATAAGTAGAAGTTGGAATTTCATTAGGACTAGGTAATATGTTATGAATTAATTCCAACAACTTAATGAAACTCTTATCGCTCTATCCAAATTTAGCTTTTAAATTAGATAACTTTACCAATGTAGATATTTTGGAAAAAGTTTTACAATTTGGATACAATGGTTTCTTCGCATCATCTAATAATTCTTCAAAATTATCGGATTTTCCACTAAAATAGTTATTGTATGCAGCCTCAAACATTTCAATTGTGTCATCAACATCAACATCATCCTCATCAACTTTGTCTCTTTCACTAGTAGACACATTTTCATTGTTTATCTTAATCAGTAATGATTCATTGTGAAAAATCCATGTCTGATAAATTTGATCTATACCATTAAAAAATAAGTGGCCTCTTATTTTGTTCACATCTAGAGTCTTTGCATTCACACACTTCAAACATGGACAACCCATGACATTCGGTATATTTGAATGTTGTAGACTATTTTTAATAAACATCTCGACCCCTAAGCCATACTCAGCTGACATTCTATTCATTTTCATCCATGACTTATCCATGATTGTAAAATACGCAACTTAATCTACAAAAAAAACAATAACAAGTGAAAATTTAAAAGCATAAAATTATGATTGTAAAATATGCAACATTAAGAAATTTAGAACAAATAGACTGTTAAGATAAGCATCTTATAAATATTACCTTGTACTTGTTATTAATGTTGTTATAAAGTCACTTTTGTGTTGGGTGCACCTTCTCCACTTGTCAACCTTCTTAAAAGACGTCTAATGCAATCTTCCTATCTTCCTTCCAAATCCCCAAGAATCAAAATTTAGCCTTACACGTCAAACTTGAACCTAACAAATGAAAAACTTCACTCAAAATCAAGTATTGAATCCAAACAAATATCACAATTAACCGTGTCCTTAGACCGTGTTTTGTATGAGTCAATATCAAGGACTCAGTTCCTATCAATGAAAAGAAAAGCCAAAAAACAAAAGCTCAGCAAAGTTCAAAATTCCACCAATCCAAACAAATATCACAATAAACCGTGTCCTTAGAGTTAGACTCTTTCTATAAATACTTCAAGCAAAGCTAACAATGAATAAAATACCTAATTTATGGAAACATATCACAAATCTAACATGTAGTTCTATGGAGCAATAACAAAATCTACATCCAACAATCAATCTAACAAATTTTAGGATTTACACATTTAAACATTTTTTCTTCTCTGAGCGATGTTCTTCAAGACCTATAGTATTCGGAAAAAGAGATTAATCTAATATGAAATCAAATCTTGCCTCTTTCTTCTTTGAAAACAACAACACAATAACAAAAGTATGAGTACAATCTTAAATCATACAACATTTCAGTTTTAGGTTCTGAAAGTTAGTATTTTACTACATGGGATATGCACAGTATGGAACAAAGCATGAGATAGAACTTCTTTAAGTAACTTCATCAATGTTCTTGTCCAACAATGCTTACATCCATCAGCTTTAAGGCTTATATCACACAATAATTGCAGTAAATATTCCAAAAGCTTATTGACAAAATTGTGAAATCCTCTTTTCTTGGTTAGGTGAATCCACAAAAATTTAGCAAAAGCTTCAAGCATTATGCACGAAAATTTAATAGCAAAAATGGCTACATCTCCACCTTCAGAGTTATTTACATAAATTATGTGAAGAAACTCGAGCGTTGCATCAATTGTAGAAATCCAAGCATCTAAATTATAGGGATTAAGTTCTAATTACAAACCATATATACTAAATTTTAACTATATAACATTGGTTCCACTATGTACAAGTAAAACTACAACAACAAGAGTACTGGGATGGGTCACTCCATTTTTCAAATTGAACCCAAATTTGTGCAACAAAAGTAGTAAAATAAACGACAATGAACTCAATTAGGCATCAATTCATTTCAGTCAAATAATACAATGAGGTAACCGATTCTTATGTTTCATCAAAGAGAAAATACATACAAATGAGAAAATATGTACTTGATTGGAGTTAAAATATCCTTTCAAACTTCCTTTGGACCATTTTCTCTCTTTGATATTGGATCTATGGTTAGGGATGAAAGGGCTGACAGTTTATTAGATCTTGTGAGAATAATATATCACAAGTTGAAAAAAAATGGATATAATAACAATATACTAACGGATGCGATGGAGATTGACCACGATAGAGACGACCCACTGGCAGACGCAGCCGATGACTCACTGGCAGAGACAACCAACGACCGACGACCCACTGACAAATTTATACCCACGACTATAGATCTGAACACTAACGTGATGGAGATCGACGGAGACCGACGAAAAACATGATAGATGTAAATGGGATGGAAATCGACGGTTGGAGACTGAAGGACACCAGATGAAAAACTTGATGGAGACTGACAGAGACCGACAGATGGCTGACGGACAACCACAAATGGATGGACGGTGAAGGAGATCAATTAAGGTTTGGATAAGAGAGAAATGGAGGCCGGTGCGCGATAGGGTAAAGATGAAAGGGTAAAAAGCGAACCGCGCGAGTGTGTATTGNAGGTTTGGATAAGAGAGAAATGGAGGCCGGTGCGCGATAGGGTAAAGATGAAAGGGTAAAAAGCGAACCGCGCGAGTGTGTATTGTTTCATTTTTTAATAAAATAAGAAAAAAAAAATAATTACACCTTTAATATCGATTTAAAACTGACATTAAAGCCCATCTTCAATGTCGGATTAAAACTGACATTAAAGATCCATTTTTTTTAAAACCGACGTTATACATCCGATTTCACTTTTTCAAACCGACATTAAAGCCCAAAATTCTTCTAGTGAAAATTCCATCAAGTTCCACCAAGTATGATCAGCCATCAAGCATCATCGAGTACCATCGAGTAAAAGGCTATCAAGTAATCAAGAAAATGCTATCATGTCAATGAGCTTTGAGTATGGAGTCTTCGAGCATCGAGTAGAGTGTATCTAACAGAAGACTCAGCGTTGCAACACTTCACTCCAACATTTGTGCCCTTTCCTGTCGAGCGTTGCAACCCTACGATGATTTCTATAAATACTCCCCTTCTCCCCTAGGTCAAAACATGCTAAATTTAGGAGGCTGAATTGATGGAGGTCAAGACTTCATCCTTCTTCCTTTTCCTTCAATTTTCAATATCTTTAGCTTAGTTTTTATTTTATTTTCGGATTATGGATGTGTTTTGGATTGTATCCCGTCGGTTTGTCTATGAATCGATGAGGTAATCTTTCATTTAGTTGTTGAATCAAACATTCTTGTATTTTGATGAGTTTTCTGTTCAATTCTGTGCTTTAAATCAGAGTTATGTTTTTTTAATCTTGTTTAATTTAGACTTGCTTTTATGTGTTGGATTGGCGCCCCTATCATGATCGCATGTCTTAACTAGTTAAATTGAAGCTCGCACGCATCCTTGTAATCGTCCATGCTTTGAATTTACCCTTGCAGCACAGATTAGATGAGCATGCTTAGGTTCATAGGTTGTCCTTGAATCTTTGCATCGCATGTTTATTCCAGATTTAAAGAATAAATTGATTATTTAGACATGGCTGTCCCGACACTTAATCAACATAGTTGAATATGGAATCTTAATGAATGTGTTTCTAGTTCCTTATGGCTGCTGAGGACCCAATTTCATCTAGGAGCATGTAGATTAGTTGAGGCATGGTCTTTCCAGCCTTAATTACTAATAAGGAAACTCGGTTGATTCGGATTAATTGATTTTCGGCCTTTGTAGAGCTTAGTTAATTTGCATCGATTGGGTAGCTATGCATGCATAATTCAAATACATGATATTTTTGTAGAAAACAATGATTTAAATTACATTGAATAGCTACTTGATCCGAGAACTAGATGAATCCATTACCGTTCCGTATATCGCTTGCATTTCCTTTTCTTGTATGTTTTCAATTTTAAAACCAAAAACTATACCCCTGTTTTTACTATTTTTCTATGGTCAAATCTAACCCAAAAAGAAATTAATTCTTCGCTTCTCTATGGTTCTACCCCGCACTTACCATTGTTGCTATGTTTTAGTAGTAATAAGAGTAGTTCAATATTATAAATTTTCTTTTGACCAGACTCGAAGCTTATTAATGACGTAAGTTTTAGGCCTATAAGAAATGGCGCCATTGCCAAGGAGGCAAGCCAATTAATATCTTTTAGTTAGAGTTGACTTTTAAACTTTAAAAACCAAAAAAAAAAAATATATATTTTCTTTCTTTCGTGTCTACTTGTTTTTTCAATGGCAGGAAATATAAACATTTATGCTTCAAGCGAGCTACGCTGAACAACAGGAAACACCAGAGGTAAGAGAGATTCTTTAGATTAGAGATCAAATTTCTGAACTAACCTCTATTGTTCAAGTTATGGCTAATATGCAGATTCAGAATTCGCATGATCCTGAGTGCGAATATTATCCTCCTTGGGAGTGGCCTAGCTAAACACCGTTGTCGATGTCGTATCAGTCTGCCAATCCAGGTATTTCTTTAGAGGATATAGTTAGGAAACTTTCTAATCGTTTCAGTGAGTTTGTGCAGGAGTGCCCCTATGATTATCAAGAACCCATCAGTTTCCAGCAAGATGACATCTATTTCGAACGTGGGGTTAGAGTTGAGCTTCAGAGTCTAAGTGACCACATCACTCAGATCACTGAATCAGTTAGGAGATTAGAGAAGTCTTAGGAATCATCTTCTGAGGATGCCGAGGTGAGCACAGGAGATACGGGCATCAATAATTTCACAGAGTAGCTGGTCACTCAAATTTCTGATCAGGGTAAGATGTTGGATTACTTAATATGTGAACATACTAATGATCTTTCTGAGTGTGCAAAAAATCATCAGACCCTTCATACGTTTGTGGCACTGAGGCCGACCTTGTGATGGAATACGTGTGGACCAATTCAGATGAAGATGTTTATCCTCTACCATCCCAAAAATAAGTTTGTGATGTTAAGTATGAGTATGGGGTTAATTTGGAAGAATCTCAAGTAAAAGAGTTAGAGACTCCCAAGCCTCGTCCTGGTCTTTGTACTGGTATCCCTCTTATTTTTTAATTTTGATCACTTTCACCTCACGAGTGAATCGAGTTAGTTAAGTCAGAGTCTTTATTTTCAGTTGAGTTAGTCTTAGAGTCTTTTGTTTTATTTCCTTTTTTTAAAAAAATATAAAATACCAAATTCGACCTGTCTTGTTATCTTCAAAAGATGAAGAGCCTTATAGGCTTATCAGGCTATATTGACTCGTCCAAAAAGGGATCAGAGAAATACGAGAATTTCATTGCGCCTTGATAAGGGAGAGGTCACGTCGAGCAATCAATGTTAAAAATTTTCCCTTCCTAGAGGGAGCCAGGTGAAAATTTTATTTTTTTCTTTATTTGTTTTCTAGATTAGGTTTCTTTTTGTTTGTTTGTTTGTTTTTTTTTTTTTTTTTTTGGGAATTCCTTGAGGCCAAGATCTAAAACAAGTCAATATTATGTGATGTAAATTGATTATAGCGTGTACGCATCATTTTCACGGGAGGTTCCTTTGTCTTTATTTTATTGTTGAGCTTTATTTAGAATACATTAGGGACTGTAATATTTTAAGTTGGAGGTGGGGTACCTGTCAGGTAGTATATTATGTTCTTTGTTTGCCTTGCTTTTTGTTTGCTCTGTTGTTATCATGATAGTTTATGACACACTCTTCTTGTAATAAAATTTGCATGAAAGAATGTTAGGACAACATGATCATGATTTTAGCCCATTTTTTTAGAAAAAAATTATTGTCTCATTTGCATCTTTAATTCATTGTTTTGCAAAATTAAAATCTTGCATGCTTAGAATTGGGTTATCTGATTTGTACTTCTATTGTTACCCCAAAATGTCTACCTTTGACTTAGGAGTAACTATACGTGTTTTAGAGCAAAACTAGACAAAGTGGATAAAATAATACCTACTGTGGATAAAAAAAATGAAATAAAAATAAAGAAAAGAAAATTAGTTGCAATTATAAAAAAAATAGAAAATTAAAAAGAAATGAGGCATAATCAGTGTGCTTGCAAAAAAAAAAAAAAAAAGTGTGCGTGTGTGCATAGATAGAGGTGAAACGAGCTCCCTCCGCTATGTCTAGTTAGGGCCCACGAAAAAGAGCGATAGAATCCTGACAGTGGGGTGTAAAAGCTAGCCCTCTAGGTAAAATAAATGCTCTTTATGTTTTTTGTGTGTGTTTAGGCACCCTTGTCTTAGTGTTGTCTTCTTTTTTTGGCAAGAGCGGTATGTCCAAGGTCGATAACCAAACCAGAGTAGGGAAAAAGTGGGATGAGGACCTTATAAAACTTTTTTGGTCTGTGCAAGCTTAACTAGCAAGACTTTAGGCTCACTCGTGCATGAATAGATCAAGAATCATTTTTAAAATTGTTCTTCATTGATTGATCATAGTTGAATTTCGTTCTTGATTTCAGATTTCATTCGATCTGACTGTTAGACTGAAGTAACAACATTGTGAATTAAGCTAGCATGTCTTTAATTATTTTATATTCTATTTTGTATGCTTCTACCTTGCTCGGGATGAGCAAGAATTAAGTTGGAGGTGTTTGATGGCTCTCAAAAAGAGCTATTATTTCTAGCTTAACTTGGGCTCGTTATAGAATTTTACGTGTTTGTTTTCCTATTTTATAGGTACCAAGCGATCAAGAGGTAAAATTAATCATTTGATGAAGAACAGGGTAAATTTGAAGAAATTTAGAGTTGATTTGAATATCCAGGCTTCAAAGGAGCCAAAATTATCAAAATGCCATTGAGTTCCACCAAGTATGATCAGCCATCGAGCATCATTAAGTACCATCGAGTAAAAGGCTGTCGATTAATCAAGTAAATGCTACCAAATCAATGAGCGTCAAGTATCGAGTAGCGAGTAGTGAGTATCTGACAGAAGACTCAGCGTTGCAACGCTTCCTCCGACGCTCGTGGCCTTTCCTGTCGAGCGTTGCAACGGTGCGATGATTTCTATAAATACTTCTCTTTGGCCCTAGGTCAAACATATTGAATTTCGGAGGCCAAATTGATAGAGGCCGAAGTTAGACTATCTTTCTTCCTTTTCCTTCAATTTTCAATATCTTTAGGCTAATTTTTATTTTATTTTTCGGATTATGGATATGTTTTCGATTGTATCCCATCGATTTGTCTAGGAATTGATGAGGTAATCTTTCATTTAGTTCTTAGATTGAACATTCTTGTATTTTGATGAGTTGTATGTTTAATTATGTACTTTAAATGAGAATTATGTTTTTCTTGAATCTTGTTTAATTTAGACTTGCTTTTATGTTTTGGATTGATGCCCCTATCATGATCGCCTGTCTTAGCTAGTTAAATTAAAGCTCGCATGCATCCTTGTGATCATCCATGCTTTGAATTTACCCTTGTAGCATAGATTAGATGAGCATGCTTAGGTTCATAGGTTGTCCTCGAATCTTTACATCGTACGTTTAATCCAGATTTAAAGAATAAATTGATTATTTGACCATGATTGTCCTGACACTTAATCAACAAAGTTGAATCCTGAATCTTAATGCATGTGTTTCTAGTTCCTTATGGCTGCTAAGGACCCAATTGCATCTAGAAACATGTAGGTTACTTGAGGCACAGTCTTTTCAGCCTTAATTACGAATTAGGACGCTCGATTGGTTCAGATTAATTGATTTTCGGCCTTTGTAGAGATTAGTTAATTCGCATCGATTGGGTTGCTATGCATGCATAATCTGAATACATGATATTTTGGCAGAAAACAATGATTTAAATTACATTAAATGGAAACTTGATCCAAGAACTAGATGAATCAATTACCGTTCCATATATCCCTTGCATTTTCCTTTTCTTGCATGTTTTCAATTTTAAAACCAAAAATCAAACCCTCATTTTACTGTTTTTCCATGGTCAAATCTAACCCAGAAAGAAATTAATTCTTCGCTTCTTTGTGGTTTGACCCTGCATTTACCACTGTTGCTATGTTTTAGTAGTAATGAGAGTAGTTTGGTGATTTTACAAAATTTCTTTTGTTTTTGTTTGGAGTCAAATTAATGACATCGATTCCATTCGAACATCGAACCTGATTCACTTTTACGTCTCCACATAAAGTTCAAGTATTCATATAATAGCCATAGATCTTTTAGTTTATTGGATTTATTTCTAAAACGAAATAAGCAATTCATATATTCAATGCAACTTATTGAATCAAACTTCAATAACAACATTATTGATTTACAGAATGAGTTTATTGTTTACAAACCACGAGTTTTAGGATATAAAACCCAACATAGATATGGCAAGAAAGGAAGCTGAGTCCAAGGTATATCGAGCTTTATGAGATAATGAATCGGATTGGTCCAACAACTTACAGGTCATCGATGTGGAAGAAGCACAACATCGAGAAACTTGGACTTAATTAAGAAATGCTTAAAAGTGATAACATAATTAAGAAATGCTTAAAAGTGATAACATAATTAAGAAATGCTTACAAGTGATAACATGTCGATTTCCTATAAGGTTAGGTTTGCAGTGTTCCTATTGCAGGAAAGAGCCAAGAAATAGTGGAAAATCATAAACGTCAGGAGAATTAGGTATGGATCTATGACTTGGCCAGAATTTAGAAAAGTGTTCAAAGAAAAGTACTATTCTAGCTCTTTTAGAAAGCTAGTAGGAAATAAATTTATCAGATTAGTTCAGGGATCGCTGAGTATGAATAGAAGTTCACCAAGTTCTCATAGTATGCTCTTCCGATTATAGAGGAAGAGAAAGATAGACACACTTATGGATAAGTTATGGAAGTTAATATCAGAGTGGTGTAACGAAAGCATAGTAGTGGTAAACGGTCATGAAGTTTTATTAAAGGGTTCCTGTGAAACCTTAATCTTGAGTAGGTTCGGACAAATTTCGAGGACAAAATTTCTTATGGGGGGAGTAATTGTGAACCTCAAATACTACTTTCCTACTTAACATGTTAAATAGTGTGCTAAGTAGGTTTAAATGTGAGTTAATATTATATTGTAGGGAAAGGTTGAAAAACAAGGAAAATGAAGGAAAGAAAACTTAAAATGTGGGATACTGACCTTCGGGTAGCTTGGTTGTTAGTCTTAGCAAGTGGAAATTTTGGCTAAGTATGAAATTAGGTGTGGAAGCCATGGGCGATGATGCAGGACTCAATGGGCAATGGCTTTGCTATTGGAGGTTAGGCGGGCGCTTAAGGGAGTTGGTCGTGCTGGTTAAGTGTTGGATGCATGAGGATACCATGCGTTGGTAGGAGATGCACAACAACCAAAGATTTTGGAAGTTAAGTGAGGCTATGTTGAACGCAAGAGCAGGCCATAAGGCTAAGTGTTGGTCGAGAGATTGTAATGTGACAGCAAGGAGCATGTGTTGATCAAGTCATGCAACAACCATGCTCATCTAGAGGTTAGCAAGCATTAAGTTGCGCGGCATGGTGCAAGGATGAGTGCGTGTGCATATGTATGCACTGATGGCAAAGCTCATGAAGCACGCGATGCATGGTGAGGTATGCGTTGATTTTGGCATGTGTACGTTGGTTGGTGCCTATATAATGGCATTATAGCCATGCATTAAGGTTGAACCCTATATTAGTTGAGGCTATGCGATGCATACTACAAGGACACGACAAAGAAAAGCCAAGGCATTGGTTTTGAGGCAAGGCGATAAATGCAAGGCATGCGATGGCTGAGAGGGACATGCAACCAAGGGGGTTCATGCGATGACAAGAGTAAGTGCCTTGCATTGATGAGAGTAGATGACAAGGTGAGGTGATACGCTAGCCAAGCCTTGCGATGAGGTAGGTAGGATGCCCTTGATGATGTGGCCTATGCGTGTGTTTGTGTGTGATGGCCAAACAAAGATGTGTGTTAGGGCCATGCGATGAATCTTGAAGATTAGGTGTTGGACGGAAGAGAGGCGTTGACACATGCGCTGGCCAAAGTGGTGTAGATGTTCGAATGAAGCTTTGCGTTGTGATAGAGAGGTGACTTTCAACCTAATCACCTGTTATGGTAGCCAGCTATTGTGATCAGGTGAATTAATCTCACTTGGATGGTGAGATGGTAGCCTAAGATTTAAAGTTGAACATGTAGACATTAGTATAAAAGGAAGGTTGGCTTTTTATGCACGACTTGAGCAATCCAGTCGTGCTATTAAGGTGATTCCAAAGCCGTTTGAAAGATTGGTGAGTCTAATTGATGTACTAGGGTTGAAGAAAACTTCAAGGAAATCGAGCTGAAATCTGAAGAGATTGTATGAAGGCCGAGCTCTAGTTTGTAGAAGGAAATTTCTTGAGAAAAGGTCTGCAAAATAAGTTATTTAAATTAAAAGTTGAATCTGGAATTCTTGAACAAGCAGACAGCTGTTTGGGATGAACAAGTAGGTAGCTCTAAGGTGAACGCACGAGCTTAAGTAGTAGCAAGCATGAACATGCTTTGAGCTTAGTGTGGAGCTGTGTAGGCGACAATAGGTGACTTAGACGCCAAGGGAAGGAGTATGCGTTGATGTACAGCAAGTTGGGCGCATAGGTTATGAAATTGGTACAAGGATTAGGTTGTGCAATGGGTTGTGTAGGCATGTGCTAAAGGCTTGGATGCATAAGGGGCAGTGTATGCATTTTGTGTGTGATTGAAGGGACAACTAAGACATGTGGTGAGCACATAGTATGCATTGTTGATGGGTAACTACCGCATTGCCAAGGCTTAACATCTAAAGAAAATTTTAAGTGTTCAACACCTAGTGAGGTTAGCATTGGAACGTAGGACCAATATGTTAAGAAAGATAAGAGCTTAATTAAGGAAGTTAGTCTTAAAAAAAGACCATTGCTAATAGCTAAAGTATGTTGTTATGTCCACAGGGTTGACATCAATAGGAGAAGTTCATCAATCTTAAGAGGATTGCCAAAACCGTGAGTGACTATGATAATTCTCCAAATACTCTAATGAATACATGTTTTAGTTGAAAGATTATTCTCATGCTAGCTTGTTTTAAAGTAAGTTTTCCAAGCAACTCAATTTTAGAAAGATTATTAACTTGTGCTAGTTTTAAAAGGAGGTTTCTAAAACATGTTTAAAGTAATGATGTACTTAGTTATATGAAGCATGCATTAGGAGTTATGTTTCATGATATCATGTTTTTATTAAGCTTGTTCCAAGAAAATACTTGCTTAAAAGTGATGATGAATTGGATACTGAAGTACTTAGAGAAGGTATCTGAGCAGTAGTACCTAGTTTCAATAAGGATCCTTGACACCGAAGTTATGGTAAGGTGAGCAAGATCCAGTTTAGCTCTGCGTGCATGTATAACAGGTTAGTGATGTATATAGGATGGAACAAAAGAGTTTTTTTTCCCAGCATTGGTTGTAAGGTGATTGGACAAAAGGGTTCTCACCTTAGCCTAGGTTTATGTTTAAGGGATTGAGCAAAAGGTATCTATCTTAAACAAGGATATCCGACGTTGAGAGATTGAGTAAAAGGGTTCTTTCTCAACTAGGAATCAATTCAACTAAGTTTTCAAATATGATGGGTTTTTAAATATGGTTGCTTGGCAAGCTTTCAATATTTAGTATTCCAGTTTTCAGTAAGCATGAGATTTTTTTATTCATGATTTATTTAGTCACTCACTGGGCTTGTAACTCACTCGTTTTAAATGTTTTCCTCCCCAGGTAGTGGTCATCTTCCCTAAAATTACCTGCGTTGCTGCTCTGCCACTCAAAGACTCCTGCTAGAAGTAAATTATAGGTGTTGGTTCTGTTAATGTTTGTACACATGTTTTTGGTCATAAGGGGACAAGTTTAGTATGTTGATGCCCATTCAAATTTGGGTTTGTATATGAATTGTATATAGTTGTTATTGTGAAACCCAGTTGATGTTAAATATGTTTAAAGTTTTAGTTCTTTAGTATATGTGTGTATGTGTCCAAGTTTTCCTAAACAGGTTAAGTAGGTCAGTTAGGCAGTGAATACCACAAAAGGGTTCGTAACTGCTGTCTCACAATCTCTTCCAACTTAAGACGGTAATCTATGAGGGGGTGTGACATTTCAGGTATTTTTCAAGTCAAACAATGCCAGTCCTTTACGCTTGTAATATGTGTCTCGCAAACAATAACCAACAAATTTTGTTCGCTCAACGACAAGTGTCAGCAACCAAAATCCCAACACCAATAGGAATTCTGCTTTCCCAAACATCACTGTACTCCCCATAATATTGAATGACATACATTCTTCTTTGTCATCCACAATCTCCCTCAATAAGGCCTCATAAATGAAACCACTACTGAATAGAATATTCAAATAAATAAAGCGATTAAATATCGTTCTTCTAAACATATCCAATTGTGCAAGACTCAACTTCCTCTTGATAACAATGTTTGCATGTTTGATATGGGATAAACTGGTATACTGAGCAGAACACCACTCGGCCTCAAGAATCTTGTACTGGATTTATGCCATGTCAACTCTGCAATATTTTTAAGTAAGAAACGTATAGATATTCAAGTGATACCATTTAAGTTATAATTTTGGTTAGCATTACTTATTTAATGTTTCCGTTCAGGTTCAAGGTCAAGGTCTGAATATTGTGATGACTAATCATACGCATATCGCAATCGCAAACGAAAACGAAAATGACAATGCTAGCATAAACAGAAATGAAAATGGTAACCTCATTCAATTGTAGAGATACAAGAGCTAATCAATACACCAAACGATAACTTCAGAACAATTCAGTTGAACAAACGTAACATGCAATGTCGTCATTTCAATGCAACTACGGTGTCAATGGTAAAATAGATTTTGTTTTATCAAAATTTAAGTACACGTTCATGGAAATCGGAAAAAATACTTTGTTTTTTTATGAACCAATAATGTAGAGAAAAATCAGACATGTTTAGGTTGTGAAATGAACGACTAATGGAACATAATAACCAGAAATGGTGTACTTACTGATGATCGAATACCCTGATGCTAAACCCTAAAATGTTAATCGAACGTTAAAACAAGTGGAAGAAGAATAAGACAATCAGACATTCCAAAAATGTTTTTAAAATATTTGCGAAAATGAGGGTTCCCTCAGTTGTCCAAAAATTTGATTTACAATAAAAGGTATTTTCGTAATCTTACTTTTTCCGTTCAATTTCAAATCCTAAGTAAATAACCTCAATAAGGATTAGATTACCTTTGTAAAATGCATAAGTAAACGTGATCAATTGCAATCAAATATTACAATTGAGGCCCATTTTCATTAATCCATTAATGCAATCTAATTCCAATTACACTAAAATTCATTACCCTTCCATAAACATGACCATAAAAGGTTTGATAAAAGTATCATAATTCATGACTTTGAATAAATAATAATGTTTTTTACTAATAGAAAATTGTTATCAAATGCTAAGTGGAAAATTTTCATATTTAATATCAATGTCTTATTACTTATTGTAAAGGAAATAAAATTTCAATATAAAAGTTTGACTACCTAACCAATTTCAAATGAATGATTTGAAATGATATTGTATATTAGATGTTCAAATAGAGTTTTTAAGGACATAACGTTAAACTTGTCTTAAGCATCTTACACTTACAAATATTTTATGTTAAATGTTTGTTGGGATTGATGTCCTAAATCTAGTGTATCTCGTGGTTTGTAGTTTTTTTAACACAAATTATTTATCTAATACAATCAGAGGTATTTTATTTGACATTTAGACAGCATTATTTCAATCCAATAAACTAAGATCTTAGGTTAGATGATGTCACTTGAACAGCATATGGTTGACATACAGGTGGTTCATGTTCAAGTAATAATATAAAAGATTTGCAGTAAATGGATGAAGTGTGAGTGCCTTATCTTGAAAACACTGCGGATATGACCCACTTTATAATTGTTACATGAGATGTAAGTGTTACAAACAATATAAACCATATTGTTCATGTAAAGATATGTGAGTGGGGTATCCTGTATAAAGGAGTTTATACATAGACTGGACCACGAAATAATTACTTTCTCATTATAACACCGTTACTTAAAGAAACTAATATTTCACTATGATGACCATAGGAGATCTGACCTTAATCCTGAGTGAGTTGTGAACTCCTATTTATGATGGCAGTCCTTTGATTTGTATGTGTGAGACTGACCATGATAGTCGATTCAATAAGCCTACCACTTTGGGGGTTTGTCTAATTAAGGAGTTGGGAACATAGCTATACAAGATGGAATTCACTCCTTCCCATTCCTTGGGAAAGTAGATAAATTGCTCCCTTAATAACTGGTTTCGGGTCTTGAACAATAAGGGCTCAACCTCTCACTAGCTCAAGAGTTGTTAGTTTATAGTTGGACTATAAACTATTTATTCATTAGATGAATCAGTAGTACTTAAGGAGTTAAACGTAATTGCAACGATAAAACGGTATTTTGATCCAGATATAATTATGAGCATTTGTGAAGGGTTATCGCTCGGTTGATTGGTTATATTATGGACACATAAATATATCTATAATGTGAAGAATGCAACTATCAATCTTTAGTGGAGTGATTAGTAGTTAATGAATATTGATTAATTGGCTTAAAGGTCTCCTTGTTAGCTCATTAAAAGATAGTAATGAGGAATGATTTAAATTGTTCAAATCAAATGGGGGAATTTTATATTAATAAGATTAATATATAATAATTAATTATAGATATGATCTATAATCCAAATCATGTAAGAGAGATATATTTGAATAAGGTTCAAATATTAGATTTGTACAAATTGGACTCATCAAGAGATGTATACATATAAATATGTGATATTTATATGTTAATTAACTCCATATTAAATATGATTTAATATAGTTATTTAATTGATTAATTAATGGTTAATTAATTGATTAAGAAATAATGGAGATTTGAGGTTAGTATAAATATATGATATTTATGATAATTAATTAAATGTATATTAAATAGGATTTAATATATGGTTATTTAATTAATGTGCTAATTAATTAAATAAGGGTTATTTAATTAATTAGCACTAAGGGTATAAAGAAAAATTCTTGAAGAAGAGATTAACCCTTCTCCATATAAATATATCTTTAAAACCCATTTAGGGTAAGAGGTTTTTATTACACAAAAAATCTAGCCTCCAAGTCTCTACCTTCTCTCTAGAAATTTTCTACCATTTTTCTACTCAAAAGTTTTTGGAGACTACTTTTCCAAGTTCTTTGGAATCCTAGAGAATAACAAGATAACTTTGTTGGTGGTGTCCTTCTTCATGGAGAAGTTCGAGATCGTTGATAACGGTGGAAGAGGAAAGCTAGAGGAATCAACAAAGGTGAGTTTTGATTTCTTCTCTTTTTCTTCTTTTCTAGCATGCTTATGTTTTTGTTTGAATGTTTATCTTACAAATACATGTTTTATTTTACTGTTTTTATTTCCATAAGGAACGAATGTCTAAATGCAAGGCGTTCACACGCTTTCACGGGAATTCGATTCCTTCACGATGCAATAACTTCAAATAGAATGATAGTGTATCGTTTTAAAGTGAAGTTGATAAAGTCTAAGGACAAGTTTCCTAGGACACTTCAAGTGTTGAGAATATATGATTAATTATCTACTTTAAGTAGGAGACAATTAATAAAGGAGACTAAATTAACATTTAATATACAATTGGGTAGTTTTATTGATTAAATCAATGGTATGACCATTGAGTATAAAAATTAAAATTTTCTCAAAATATCTGTGGATAATGAAATATTTGTGTACATGGAGTTTAAGATTTGATCTTTAACAAGATACACTAGGTCTAACAGGAATTTAGAAAAATTCATGTTAAGATTTGGAAATTATTTTGCTTGTGAATTGGTCTATAATACTTTATGAGATAATAGTGGTATAAAGGCTAAAACGTAGGATATTAGAAAATACTGAACTCTAGGGTAAAGGAAAATAAGAGAAACCATCATGGTCATGAGAAAGATGGTTTTATGACATATATTTTGATTTATATAAAGGATTTTCTAGGCTAAAGTGTGTGAGAGTCACCTAGAATGTCTAGGACTACGAGACATGTCACTTATGCACTAGGACAAGTGGCAGAACATATTGGATATAGAGTATGCCCTAGGATACATTTCTCACTTACTAGCTTTTCGGCTTTAGTGCAAGTGGAAAATTGTTGGGATTTATGCCCTAAAGGCTCGTAGTTAATTAGTTATTTGATATAATAATTGATGATTTTATATATGCAATAATTAGTTGTCCATTACAGAAAGTCTAAGGTATTTCATGATACTTCAACAGTTTGTATAGGACATATAGGTGGATCATGTTTCAAGTAATAATATAAAGGGTCTAGAGTATATGGATTAAGGTTGAGTGCTTTATCCTGGTAACATTATGAATACGGTCCACTTTATAATTGTTACAAACGATTTGTTCCAAATCATTCGTGTAAAGACATGCGAGTGGGAGTATCCCATTCAATGAGTTTATATAAGATTGGACCGTGATATATTTAATCTCTCCTTGTAACAACATTGACTGAAGAGATTAATATTTCATAAGATAATCATGTAACTCGATCTCAATTTTGAGTGAGTTATGGACTCTTGTCTATGAGGGCAGTCTTTTGATTTATATGGGTGATAGTGGTTTGAGTTGCTTGTTGGGTTGTATGTCCTAAAACTCACAGTTTTTAAAACTTTTAAACATATTCTATTTACAATAAAAAATTTATTGAAGTTTATTCAATAAAATTGCTATTGAACATGTAAATTGCACTTGCAATAGTCTAAATCTAATAAACTAACGAACCCCTGGCTATAGATTGAATACTTGAACTTTATGTAGACAAAAGTGGATCAAATTTGAATATATAGTCAAAACGTTCTATAAGTATAAGGATAAGGTTGGGTACCTTATCCTGAGGATACTATGGATGCGGCCTACTTTATATATGATACAAACGACGTGATCCAAAAGTCATTCATGTAGAGACATGCGAGTGGGGGCATCATATACAAAAAATATTTGCATAGGATCGAACCACAAAGTAGTCACTTTTCTTTATAACACCATTTACTGTCAAAACTGACTATTTTAAATTTCTATGACCTAAGGTAACTCAATCTTAATCCTGAGCTAACTATGAACTCCTATTTATTTGGGATTATCTTTTAATTTGCATGGGTGAGAATGGCTCAATAGTGCCAACTCGATAAGCCTCCCATTTTAGGGGTAAGACCGGGTAGATAGCTGGGGAGATAGTTCTACAAGATGGAACTCATTCCTACCCACTTCAGGAATAGTAGATAAGTTGTTCCCTTAACTACTTAAACCTAGTCATGAACAAAGGGGCCCTGCCTTCTCTATGACTGAGAATGACTCGGTTTATCGGTAGAACCATAAACCAATTGTTCATTAGTGGATCAGTGAAGACTTAAAGAGCAAGATGTATTATAGGGTAAAACGGTAATTTTGACCCGATTGTAAATACGAACAACCTATAAAGGATTGACTTACTAATTATGGTTAAATCAAGTGGACAGAAATATATCTACAGTGAAAAAAGTGCAACTACTGGGTTTTAATGGAGTGTCCCGGTAGTTAACGAATTTTTGATTAATTTTATTAAAGGAGTTTAGATAATTAATCTCAAATCGTTGGAGTTCATGATCTATAGGTCCATTAGGTCCCTCTACTAGCTCTTAAATGGATTAAACCTTAGAATAGTATGTTGAGAGAATTTGAAATATTCAAATTTTGGATGAATTCAAATTTTACATTTAAAATTAATTAAATCTTTTTTAATTGATTTAATATTTAAAATAGATAAAATTAGAATTGGTAGTGGATTTATCTCAACAAATCCACTGACAATTCCACCTAATCCATTTTCATAATGTTTTTTAGATTTCATATTGTGGCTAATTTAATTTGTATAGATAAAATCTATAAAAGATAGTTTTTAATTTAATTAAAAACTTCATGCAATTTTTTTAAAAAAAATGTGAAGAAACATTGTTTTTCTCTCTATTTCTCTCCAAACTCAAAATCTTCTCAAAATTCCCCTCAAGTTGGGTTCCACCACTCAATTCTAAGGCCAAGAGCATAGTTTAGAGGCCTTTGTGGTAGTCTTCAACAAGTTTAAGAGTAGATTTCATCAAAAGATTTGAGCAATCAATAAGTTCTTCAAAGGTTGTGTCATAAACCCTAATTAGGTTTAATTTGATTTTGCTTGCTTATTCCATGAAATTAGTGAAATTAGAATGTCTTTTTATCCAATTAGCTTTTGTTATCATGTTCATATCTCTTACATCGTCGACTTAATAAGCCTACCATTTTGGAGATTTGTCCGAGTAGGGAGTTGGGAATATAACTACACAAGATAGAATTCACTCTTTCTCGCCTTTAGGGTAAGTAGAGGAAATGTTCCCTTAATTGCCAATTTCGGGTCTTCAAAAATGGGTACCCGCCCTCTCATTGGCCCGAGAGGGACTTGGTTTATGGTAAGACCAGATTGTTCATTAGGCGAATCAATGGTACTTAAGGAGTAAGAGGTAATTACAGTGATAAAATGGTAATTTGACCAAGCTGTAATTACGAACTACTCGTGAATCAACTTACTGTAATGTAAATCTATGGATGCAGAAATATTCTACAGTGCGAAGAGTGCGGCTGTGGGTCTTTAATGGTGACCCACAATTAATGAATGTGCATTAACCTAATTAAAGTGTTTAATTAGTTAATGTCGAATCATTGAAGCTCCTAAGCTGTAGCTCTATTAGGTCCCATTGCTAGCTCACAACTAGTAAACAAGGATTAACAGTTTTGGAAGAATTTGAATTGTTCGAAATTATTAAAAAGAATAAGATTAATTGTATATCATATAATTAATGTAATATATATAGATACATTATAATATAAAGTTAATTTTGAATGAAATTCAAAATTAAATTTTATAACAAAAGGAGATTTATTATTTGAATATGATTCAAATAATTAACATGAGTAGAATTCATATTAAAACTATAGGTTAAAATTTAATATGAATGAGATCATATTAAAATTATAAGTTATGAGATAGATAAATATTTGAATAAGACTTAAATATTTAATTAATTAAAGATTAGATTTTTTATTTTGTAAATTAATTATTTAATTAATTTATTTATTTCAGTTATATATTATTGTAATTATTAATTAAAATTAAATAAAATTTTTTAATTTAAGAAAAAATTTCACAGATAGAAAAAATATCAAACTATTTACAGAATAGCAAAAAAATACACTGATAGACACTGATAGACTTCTATCAGCATCTATCGGTGATAGACTTCTATTAGTTTCTATCATTGATAGACACTGATAGACACTGATAGATTTCTATCAACCTCTATTAAAGAATATTAAAATTTTGATATTTTGTGTATAATAGTTTGCATTATTTTTCCCTTAGAAGTGGGTGAAATGGGAGTTATTTCCACTTTACATTAAAGAAATGGAGAAGTTATTTAATCTAATCAAATGAATTTCATTTAATTAATTAAATAGGAAGTGGGTGAAGTAGTAGTTATCCACAGTTCACGTTAAAGAAAGGGAAAAAGTTATTTTCTCCTTGAATAGTTCATTCTCTCCTTTTAGTACTCTTTCAAGTTTTTTTATATCCAAAAAACATAAATTTCCTTTGCTCTTTCAAAAATTCGGTTCCACAAATTGGTCCTTGCCAAGAGAATAGATGGAAAGACCCGATAATGGTGTCACAACGCTATTCATGGAAGATTAGTTCGTTAAGAAATTGTGAAGACCTTGAGAAGTTTGAAAAACGGGTCTTCAAAGGTATGTTTCTTCTTCCCTCTAATTTCATGCTTAACTTATTACATATTGATATATGTTCTACTTTTCTGTGTTGTAATTTTAAAACAAATCGAAGCAATGCGATTACTCACTTCCGCTATGGGATTCGATCCCTTTATGCTCATGTCTGCAACGTGTCTGCTACATATCGACAACATATTTGCAACATATGTTTAGTATATCTATGAGTGGATGACGTATTGACGTCAATATAGCCAATATTTGAGTTGGTATGCTAACCTCACAACAAAGGATGAACTAGTGTGTCACACCCTGAGTTAGCACGTGCGAATGCAGCAGCTTCCAACAAAGAATGGGCTAGTGTGTCCAACCCTAAGTTGGTACATCAGAATTGGTGTAGTGACCTCATAACAAAGGATGTGCTAGTGTGTCTCACCCTAAATTGGCACACAGGGATGTAGCAACTTCACAACAAAGGATGGACTAGTGTGTCACATCCTAAGTTGGCATGTGCGGATGCAACAACTTCAAAACAAAAGATGGATTAGTATGTCACACCCTAAGTTGGTACATCAGAGTTGGTGCAATGACCTCATAATGAAGGATGGACTAGTGAGTCATATCATAAGTTGACATATGGGGATGTAGCAGCTTCACACCAAAGGATGGACTAGTGTGTCACACCCTAAGTGAGTACATCACAACAGTATAGTGACCTCACAACAAAAGATGCGCTAGTGTATCCCACCTTAAATTGGCACATGAGGATGCAACAACTTTACAACAAAGGATGGACTAGTGTGTCACATCCTAAGTTGACACATAGATGTTGGTTAAACTTATATATAATATTATATATATATTATATATATATACCAACATGCCCATAAGTTACTTTACTAACATGCTCGCAACATGCACTAGTGTGTCACATCCTAAGTCAATGAGTTAAAAAAATTACTCCTCGAATGCAAGTTACTTTACTCTTTTAAAAAATAATGGGAGCAAATTAGTAAAAAAATAAACAAAATTTCAAATGATAAAAAAAAGTGAAAAGAGAAAAAAGTGAAAAAAAGAAGAAAAACGTGGGGAAAAAAAGGAAAAAAAAAAACATGAAGAAAAAAATAAGGAAAAAGAAGAAAAGAAAAAAAAAAGAGAGAGAGAGAGAAAGAGAAAGGGAGAAAAAGAGAGAAGCTCTAATCTCTCTCTCTTGCAGACAGCCCCTCTAACTTTCTTTTCCCTCTCACGAGCCATCTCGACTCTGGCGGTAGCATCGGCGAACCTTACAAGCAACAACAGTGGGCAGCGATGAACTTAACGAGCGTCCTCTGCGCGACTAATTTTCCATCGACGGCAAACCTGGGTATGCTGCGCTCAACCAATCCGCTGTGGAAGGACCTCCGATCCGACGCTCCGCCGTAGACAACAGTAAATAAAAGAAAGAAGAAGAGAAGGAGAAAAGAGAGAAGAAACACAGGGGAAGAAGAAAAGAAGTTGCCTAGAAAGGGACCCCACCTTCCTTAATGAATGTGACTGTGAGGTGGTCAAGTACTGGGGGTGGGGGGCCAAACGCCATTAAGAAACAAAAATCCACAGATTTCATTTGCTTGTTGAGGGATTTGGGCCAAAACCAATATGTATCGGAGGAGACTGAAAATGAAATTAGGAATAGAAAATATTTCATTTTCTTCTTGAGGAATTTGGGGAAGAGTGGAGAATGGAGGGGGATATTCTCCCTCGTGAGAGATTTTTTTATTTTTTTTCTGGAAGTTTTGGCATGGTGAAAACAAATGGTAGAGTTATTCAAATTTATCTAAGACTTCATTCAATTTGAATGTATATAAATTTTATCCTAAATTCAAATACTTCATTTGGGATTCTATTCTCAAGCTCATAAAGCCTATCAGGAACCTCTGGTTATCTTTTGTAGGGATCCGAAATTTTATACTCTAGAGAGCCTACAAAGAATTCTCGCAACAATTACAAGACTTCCTAAATCCTGAAGATTGAACAACTCCTTGAAGCTAAGTCCTCAGGATACAAGTATTCGTCCAAGACTTCAACTCTAAAAACATCATGTGCTATGTTTCATCAATTCAAGCATACACATTTAACGGAGAGAGAATAAGAGGATCAAGTACTAGAGATTGAATCACATCTACATTAAATCTACATCTACACAAATTCAACTCTACGAAACACGTTTCTTCAGAAACCTCGTGCGAATAGCGGGTTGTTGGATTTTATATCCTAAAACTCGTGGTTTGTAAACAATAAAACTTATTTTGAAAATTCAATAAATTATTATTGAATATATGAATTGTTTATTTCGCTTTTAGAAATAAATCCAATAAATTAAAAAGATCCATGAATATTACAGGAATACTTTAACTTTTTGCGGCTCCACTCCTGGTGGTGCCCTTCCGTCAATTTCTTTAAGTTTCAGCCTTGTGACCATACTCCCCCCGGAACCCAAAGACTTTGATTTCTCATAAGGTGCTGGCGGAGTCCTTAAAGCAACATCCGCCAATCCCTGGTCGGCTAGAGATATGTAAGTGGATCAGGTTCAAGTAAATAGTCAAAATAGTCTATAGTATACGAATAAGATTTGGTGCCTTATTCTGGTAACACTATCGGATGCGGCCCACTCTGTAGTTGTTACAAGGAGTTGTAAAGTGCTACAGACGAAGTGATCTTAATTCTTACATGTCATGACATGAGGAGTGGAGGCGTCCCGTACAATAAGTTTACACAAGATCGGATCACGAAATAAGTTACTCTTACTTTATAACGTTGTTGACTGTTTAAGACTGTCTATTATTACTTTATAACGTTGTTGACTGTTTAAGACTGTCTATTTCAGAGCGATGACCTAGGTAACTTGACCTTAATCCTCAACTAACTATGAACTTCTGTTTATTTGGAATTGTCCTTAGATTTTCATAGGTGAGGGTTGGCTCAACAGCGCCGGCTCAATAAACCTCCATTTTAGGGGTAAGACCGGGTAAATAGCTGGGGACATAGGGTACATGATGGAATTCACTTCTACCCACTTTTAGGGATAGTAGAGAGGTTGTTCCCTTAAGTGCTAACTCCAAGTCTTGAATAAGGGGCCCACCCTCTCATTGGCCCGAGAGGGACTCGGTTTAGTGATCGGATCACAAACCAATTGTTCATTAGAGAATTAATGGAACTTAAGAAACATGAGGTAATCTCGAGGGTAAAGCACAAGTTGATCTAGCCATTATTATGAACAACTTGTGAATGGTTAACTTATTAATCATGGTTATATCGATTAAACATAATATAGTAGTTAATGAATGGGGATTAATTCGGTGTAAAGAGCTTAGTCAATTAATCTCAGATCGTTGGAGCCCATGATCTATAGGTCCACAAAGTCCTCCTACTAGCTCATAAATGGATTAGCCTTAGAGTAGTGTGATAAGTAGATTTGAAACGCTTAAATTAGACTTAAGCAAATTAGTAATTATATGTGATATATTACACGTTTAATTTTGAAATTAAACAAAATTGGAGAATCAATTAATATTTAAATATGATTTAAATATTAAATTCATGAATAGGGATACATGATGGTGGAATTAGTGTTAAATTAATTTAATATTTGATATCGAATTAATTAGAATTAATTAAATTATTAAATTATTTATTATTATTAATTTTATTAGAAATTAATTTTGTAAAATTAATAAAAATTTCATTTTGAAAAATTGATTTTGGAAATCAATTGCAAAATAAAAAATTGAAAAGAGATGGAAAATGGAAAATCCCAAAAGTGGGATTTCTCCACCTTCAAACCAAATTGCTCACACATACTCCAACATGTTTTTCAATCAATTTTCCAACCATGAGGTGCAATTCATGCAGCAATCCTCTTTGCATGAAAGTCATGCAATAAATAAAGAAGATTGAAGTGGAAATCGAGCATGCAACTGATAGGTTTTTGCTGAAAAACTTGAGGTTGAAGAAGGTCTTCAACCATGGTGATGCAGGAACCTCTTCTCCATTCTCCCTCAATTCAAGCTTATTTTGAGTCCCACAACTCAATCTAAAGCACCAAAAGGATAGTAGGGAAGACCTTGAGGTAGTTCACAAGCAGATTTGGAGGAGATTTGCAGCTAGAATTCAAGTTTCAAGTAGTTCTTCAAAGGTATGTCATGAAACTCTCTTATTATTTTATGAGCATGCTTAATTTAAAGCTAAAATTAATGAATTAGAATGCTTAATGATCCGTTTTACTTCTGATGCGTGTTTTCTAACTCTAACACGGGCATCTAGGCTATTGCGTTTGTTTTGCAGTTTTGTAAGATGACTAGGCATCTGGAGGTTCCCTAGCATCTTAAGGTGCTCTTATGGATGCATCTTGAGAGTTTTGGATGCCCTCTTGAAACATGGATTTTTCTGATTCTCGAGTTAAAGGCATCCCCAGTTTACTTTTTTGCCTGTCCTTTTAGTGTGTGTAAATCTTGATACATGTTTTTTAAGAACTAGAAATTCTCGTTCTTTTTATATTTTGTTTCCTTACTTTTTTTCATTATTTTTATATTTAGATATAATTAATTATATAATATAAAAAAATATAACAGGTATTAAAATAGATAAAATAATAGTTATAAAATATACATTATCTAATACAAATATGCCCTGCAAAATTCACAACAATAATTCAAGTACTTCTATCCTTCAAATGTCATTCAAATTTGATATGCATTGTTGTTTATTACTATTCTAACTAGTTTCAAGTGTATTAAAATTTAAAATTTAAAATTCAAAAAGATTTGTAAATATATCATTTGAGACAAGATTTTGTAACATTAATATAGTTAATGCACATCTCCCACACCAACGAAGCCAAATGCATATTTTTGTATCCAAGAAGGAAGAATTAAATATAAAACAGAAACAACAACAACGAGAAACTACTCTGATTATTAAATCCTCGTTTGGTAACCATTTAATTTTTATTTTTGGATTTTGAAAATTAAATCTATAAACACACCTTCCATCTCTAGATTTTTTGGCTATGTCATCTACTCTATACAAATGTTTTTAAAAATCAAACCAAATTTTTAGAACTAAAAAATAGTTTTTAAACATATATTTTTGTTTTTGAATTTGACTAAGAACTCAATTCTTTATTTTGGAAAGACGAAAGTCATTGTAAGAAAAACAAATGACTAGCAAATGATTAGCAAATGGGTCATAAGCAAGTTTGTTTCTTAAAAAATGAGTAACAAAAACAAGAAACGATGAATTATCAATTAGCCCCTAATTATGGAAAATGACTAGTCAATTGTTGGAATGACTTGTCATAAAATTAACTTTTTATTTTTATCCCACGATAAAAGATATGCAAGTATTTAATTGTCCAAATAGGAAAATGTTTTCTTTATTTAATTTAGATAAGAAATTGTTTTCTGTAATTAATTTAGATCTAAAAATGTTTTCTTTACCGAACATAGATTTGAAAAACGTTTTCTTTTGGATTCTTTAAAGTGTCTACCTAAATTCTTCAAGAATGCGCTTTTCGTGGTCTTTATGTTTGTTTTTCATTCTTCTAATTTGAGCGAAGTTTTCACTTGATTCATATTCTTCTATGATGAGTATACGATTGAGAAATGTATTGTGTTAATCTCAAGAAGTAATTGACAAAAAAAACAATTTAGTATCGAGATCATGTCATAATTTACTTTCAAGATAATAATCATTTGATAGCACAACGATTTGTTCGACAATCTAACACTTATCTAAGTCTCCCAAAATCCTCCTTGTTGGAGTATACTTACATTTTAGATTGATCAAGTTGGGGACTATTGCCACTTACCTCTTACCATTGGCCCAATTCACATTAAAAACAAACTTTTTTTCTCTCTCTCTCCTTTATTTTTTTATTTTTAATTTTTAATAAATACTAGCCGATCTATATTTTCTATTCTTTTCTTTAAAAAATTTTTTATAAACTAGGTCAAATAAACCAAAAATTGAAATTTATTTGAGGGATCTCAATCATCACATCAGTCTTGATATTTCAATTTCCCAATATTACCCTTTTCTCAATTGCCAGAAATTTATAGAGTAATCATGCTCTCTAGCATGATCGCAACTTGTAAGAAGCCTAATATGTTCGGTTCAGTTCGATTCGAACCGTATAAACGGTGCAATTTCGTTCTATATATAAATGATTTCGGTCCAAATCGAACCGATTCCACTCCTATGGAAAACCTAACAATAGCTAGTCATGCATACGAGTGGAAATAATTATCCTCCCTTATGTACTACAAATTTCGTCTTTTCTGAATCAATATGATACTTTATTTTTCACCTAAAAATTCAAAAAAAAAAAAATAAATAAAAAGTAACAAAATGGTTAGCAAACATGCACGTATATAAAACATCCATACGAATTAAAATAATCATAAACTTTGGTAAAAACAAATGTGAGATAAAAGGACATACCTTTGTTCTGGTGTGTGTCAAAGCAATCATATACAAAATTAAGAAGTTATTACTAAGCTATAGCAATCATAGGGCAACTCTCCTTTGGCAAGTTATATAGGGAATGATATATAAATAAATGTTAGGATATATATATATATATATATATTATATGATCAATAATTTAAAAGTGACAAACCTGCCAAGAAAGAGATTGCCCTAAGACTGATTTGCTTATTGAATTCATTCTTTCACTAGAAGCCATTTGAAACCCTAAACCTCCCACAAGCTTTTATATACACTTATTCTAAATTGAGAGAGAGAATAAACCCTTTGGAACAAAGGCATATCACATATGCTTGAGAGGTTTATGCTATGGATATTCATAAAAATAGATTTTTTTTCTTTTCTTTTCATTTTGTCTAATAATTTTTTGGGTTGTGGGAATTAAGAAAGTATTCCCATATATGAAGAAACCTTCCATGTTACTACCATTGGCCATGTCCATATCTTCAAGTGTTCTTATTTGGAGTATTGATGAGAGATTCTTATCTTTGTCTTGAAAGTGAGAAAGGGAAAGAAAAGCATATGGCGTAGGATATGAAGAAATAATAATGCAGCTTAAATAATTATTGATGTGGACATAAAATATGAGAGACCTCAATTTCATTCAAGTATCAATGGAAGTATTAATAAAGAGAAAAAATAAGAGTGAAGGAAATGCAAAGAAATTTTTGTTGGCATTCCTCTTTTTATTGTCTTCAAACAACTTACATTGAAATTTTTGTTGTGTAAACCTATGATAGTGTTGATAGTTGATTTTTTACTTGATGTGTTTTGAAAATTATAACTTAGATTGATATCACTCGAGATCATATAGAAAATTATCGATTTTGTGATACATTGTTATATTTTTTACTTATTTCAATGATAACGTTATGCAAATAAGTAAAGTCTTCATTTTTATTTTTTGTTTAATATGTAAAATGACTAGTCAATTTTTAATTAAAAATTTTAGGACACGTTTATCTATTTAAATTGGACATTATTTTTTGTAATTAATAAGTAATTGTCAGTGATATTTTATATAATGTTAGTAGATCGTAAATTGTAGTTTAAGATTAAAAAAAAAATTTGAAATTTATAGTGACATAAAATATACATTTTGTCGACGCTTACTCATGTCGCGAAATATGTTTGCAATGACCACGAATTCAAGTTTAACAATAAGCTTACATGTTGCTAAAAATATACTTTCAAAGAGAAACTTGTAGGGAATGAACTATTCATCCTACAACAAAAGCATTGGATCACAATAACTTTTTATTTAAAATTAAACCAAAATAACACAAACGGTTAAGTGTCATATACCTCAAATGTATCGATCTAGCATTTCTTTAATATTCTTCTAAAGATCTTCCTCACTATGACTCGAAAGGAGATCACTAAAAGGTTTGCACGTGGGAACCTTAAAGGGAAAAATTGGAGAATTATTTTTGCCATTGGGAACTACTTCTTTGCAAACCGATAATCTTTTAATATAACACATTTTAGGTCTTGTTTATAGTGACCTAGAAAAAAATTTCCCTAACAAGAAAAAAATAACATCCAATATTGAAATAATAATAAATTTTAATCTAATGAGATCTTATTCGATTACCAAATTCTCCTGAGATTTAATATAATTTGTCCTAATTATATTATGATTTTTAATAATAATGATTTTAACGATGTATACAGTGACATGTCTCTACGCATTGTTAATACTTTTAACGACGTTTTTTTACATTTAGAAACATATTTTTACGTATTATTAAAAGTGATTTTTATTGTAGTAAGTAGATTGATGCAAGTTTATCTATCATATTCAAATGCATTTTTAATTCTACATAATTCTTAATTTCATTGATTCAACACTTTTATCGTTCATTTTACGGTTTAAGAAATTTATATCAATTATGTGATTTCACAGTTTATCAGATTTCCTTTTGATTTTGAATGATTTTAAACTATCAAGTTTTAGCAACTAATATTTAATTTTTTTTAAATCTCTTTTGTTTCGTTGTGCGATTTTGTTGTGATTTGGCTTTTTTTGTTTTTATTGTGTTTTTAAATTTCATTTTAATGACACTATGTCTCAAGTTTTATCATTATGTGGTTTTTTGGTCCATATATTTAGAGAAAAAAAATCTCGATGTTTTTTTTTTAAGAAAAAAAATAAAGATAATTAATAGGGTCAATAGAAGCACAAATATCTTCAACACATTCTTAGCACTTTCATCATCTACCAATTCATTAATAATACTCAATGAGTCCAAATGAGGGAGAAACAACAAAACAACAGAGAGAAGAGGGCTAGAGATAAACCCAACCGAAACATAGAAATCAATCGTTATAAAAAGCATTAAGATTAATGACAATCGTACTAGATCCGTACTATGCTTCTTTGTATGACCAACTGTCGATGCGAGAGCATATGTCGTCCTAAAGATTTATAATGCTTCTGTTGACATCCTTGAAAGTACGATTATTTCGTTCATTTCATAGTGTCCATAATACAACAATCACAATGTTGAAGATACTCGATGTGTTTTTCGGTTGGTTATTTATTAAAAGAAATGGGATTTGTCTATTTTTCAAAATCGCAATTTAAATTTTGCTATTTGTCTTATTACCGTACTATGCTTCTTTAATCTCTTATTCTTCATAGTAAGATCATCCATCTTGGTCTTTAACTGCATAATTGAAGAAGGCCCAAATCACATATTTTCTATATAGAAGATTCAAGAATTACATCTCATGGATCCAGTTAATTTATACATCTTTAAATATTATGGCTTGCTACCATGCTTAATAGGCCTATAACGGGAGCGTTTGAGATAAGGAGTTGGCTATTATAGTCTTAAGTTATAATAGTTTGTGTTTGGAACGTAGATTATTTTAGTTTGGATTATAATAGTATGTGTTTAAGATGTAAACTATTTTAGTCTGAGAAGAAAATAGTAAACACTGTAGCAAATAATAAAAATTTGATAAATGTAAAATAGTAAAAAGTATAGCAAATAACGGTAGTAAATAGAGGTTTTGAAATAGTATTGACGATAGCTAATTAGGAGATTTAAAATACTATTTACTTTAGTAAGAAGTGGTTATTATAGTCTTAAGATAATTTTTACGTTGAATGTCCCTTTAAAGTTTAAACCAAGTTTGTTCCCAACACACCATAATTTCTTTTTTAATAAAAAAGCCCCTTCAATTTTTATTCCTGTTTGGTGCAGGAACTATTTGATGAGACTAACGTGTCAATTTGTAATTCTCATTTAAAATATAATTTGCTAATCGTGAAGGATATATATATATAACAACGACTATAGTTTGGTTTTTTTTTCCCTTTTAAATCTCTTTTCTCTAAATCATGAATATATATATCTGAAGTAGTTGAATTACATTTCGGTTGATGACAATATTCAGATAATCTAAATTCTAAGAGACCTTCGCACATTTTAGCCTAAAGAATCCTTTTATATAAATCAAAATATATGTCATAAAATCATCTTTGTCATTACCGTGATGGTTTCTCTCATTTGCCTTTACCCTAGACTTTGGTATTTTGATCATTGATAGCTACTATCAATGACAGTTTTCAATTTGAGAAAACAAGAAGATGCACGAAATATTGTGTTGTGTGGGCTTTTAGTCATTTACCTATATAGCTATTAGTGATATCTGGTACTAATTTTGTGTCATATCCCTAATATATGTTTATCCTTGTTTTACATTTTTTTTATTATTATTTTAGGTCTGATGTTATTTGTGCAACCAACCCAAATAAAAAAGGTCACCCTTCATTTAGGGCATTCGTTCAGAGATTGAGGGACAGAGAATTCAAGATCCATTATGTTATTGTCATTTCACTAAGAGGAATCAAAAGCCAAAGTTTTCATTCAGAGTCTAAAGAGTTCAAAGACTAGAACAAGCTCATCAGCCTTCAGATTAAAGTCAATCTTCGAGAGAAAGCATCAAAAGATTTATACATTAGAGTGTATAATGCTACTGCAAATCAGTAAACTCAAGTTCGTCCATGAATTAAATTTTCTTCCTGAAATCTCTTGTGTGAACACTAAAAACAAGTGTGATGTCAATGAAAAGAATTTCATACTTCTCCCTCCCAACCACGGAAGCAAAGTAAGAAATTTTAAGTTTCATTTGATAACCATTTCGTTTTTTGTTTTTGGTTTTTGAAAATTAAGCATACTTTCTCTTCATTTTTTTTATCATGATTTGCATATTTCTTAAATATAATGGTTGAATACTTAGCCAACTTTCAAAAACAAAAACAAGTCTTCAAAAAATTCTTTTTTTAGTTTTCAAAATTTGGCTTGATTTTTTAAACCATTGGTAAAAAATAGATAACAAAAGAAGAAATTAGAAGGTGAAAACAGTGTCATAATTTTCAAAAATAAAAACAAAAAATCAAATAGTTACCTAATAAAACCTTAGTTTTTAATGAAACATATTAGTCATAAAACCGAAATAAGACTACATAATAGAAAAACTTTATACATATATAAAACCTCATCATTTGTGTAAATCTACACAATATGAAATTTAGAAAATAGAGAAAATCATTGTAACAAGAAGATTACTACAACCACAAAAATTAATCATATCCTTTAATTTCATTACCTCTAAGGCGTTCCCCACTTGTGATTGTATGCCCTAATTAATAAGGGCACATAGGGATTAAACTAATACAAAATTAAGCCAAAAACAGTCACAGGGCAGCCCCCACTGGGCTAATTCTATGGAATTAACATTGATAATAAATTTGAATAATTCCACTGACCTGCCCAAAGGGGGGCTGCCCTACAACTGATTTGCTCACTGAACCCACTTCCCCTTCATTCAATTATAAGCCTTTTTATAAGTGGCTTTTATAAGTGGCTTTTTGTGTATGTGTGACTATTTACAACTAAAAGTTTCTGTCTAGCAATGAACTATTGGCTTAAGCTTTAAGCAATTTTTGGGTATCTTTTTTGTTCCAAGGCAAAAGAAGATGGATTAAAAGACAAGTTAGACTCTTCCAATGCTTTAAATCGTAGTCGGGGTCGTTGTCGTAAGTAGACAATATATAACGGATTTGTAACTATTGTATTTTTTAGTATATGTGTTATGAGTTCTTCTAGTTTAATGTAGTTAAAAAAAAATTTCATTTAGAATTATCATGTTTGAGGCTAACCTATATGTTGAAGTGTTTAGGAGAAAAGTACTTTAAAATAGTTTGTGAGCAAAAGCACTCTCTAAAGTGTACCACCAATATCTTGAAATATGTTAGATTGAAGCAACTTTATGAGAGTAATTATTGAATTGATAGAACTAAAAGTCTATTTATAACTTGAATGTTGGTGAAAAATAGTAGAAGAAAAATTAATGTTGTTTTAGTGGTTGAGGATGAAAACTTGCAAAAACCTCTTGAAATTCTAACACTTCCCCAAATTCTATAAGAATATATATATGTATATATATATACAATATATAAGATTCAAATGACATATCTCGTGATTTGCTAACGGAGCGAGATTCGAAAATAGGTTTCAATCACTTGAGTTATGTTTAAATTAATATATTCCTTAAAAAAATGACATGTGGACAATTTTGATTGGTTAACTTTAAAATTTATCCTTCATCATGAAAATTCCAATTCATCTCATTTTTATTTAGTCTCAAATTGCTATTTTCCTAAATGATTGGAGTTAAAAATAGGTTATATTAGTTCCGGTCTCTAAACTTTTAGGTTTGTATTTATTTAGTTTTTGAACTTTAAAAAAAAAATCGAATAAGTTGTTAAATTTTAACTTTCAACTTTATGTCGACAAGCTATTGAACTTTATAAAGTGACTAATAGGTTCTTAAACTCTCAATTGTGTACAATAAAAGTCCCTATTTTTTCAATTTTGTGTCAAAGGTCATTGACCTATTCAATATCTTTAAAAAATAAACTTGCTAGATATGAAATTAAACTTTTCAATCCCATAAAATTCAACTTTATATCTAATAGACAAGTTACTTTTGAAAATTTCTAACACATAATGTTATATATATATATAATCATATGTTATATTTAATATAACATATAATGTTATATATATAATCATGTCACAGATTAATTATACATACATTGAAAGTACGAAAAACTATTAGATATTTTAAAGTTCTAAAACCTATAGAACACAAAATTGGAATTCCAAAATTCTATGGGAGTTTTTTTTTTAAGTTTAAAAGTCAAACATTAATACAAATTTAATATAAGAGACTAAACTTGTAATCTAAAATTATTAGTTAAATTTGAGATGAGGTTGAGATTTGGTCTATTAGATAGGTTGGTCATGTCAATAAATTTTGTCTCACGCTTATTAGTAAGAACTGATATATTTCGTGAATTGAGTTAATTAAAATTTAAATTATCTATCTGAAGAATCATATTGAGGTAAAGACGGGAGTTGTTTAGTTTGGAGAGTTTGTTAAATGTAGAGAGTTGTTTAGTTGTGAAGACTACAATGTAAGAAGTTAAGAAGTTGTGGAGTTAATATTTTTTCTTTTTTGTTGCGGAGCGACAATTGATTTAAATACTCTTCGAACCAAATATGGCCTAAGAGTTTTGAACGCACCCACTCGAATACTTGACCTAATGGTGTTACATTAGGAGATTCTTCGTGATTATTTCCTCTCTTTTTCCAAGTTGAGAGAATCCAATCCAAACAATATATTCTTCCATGATATAATTATAAAGGTGACTAAAGATTTTGGTATATTTAATTTATAATGTTTCATGCATGCATGCATATAAGAACTAATAAAGAATCCCTCAACCCCAAAAAATAAAAAATAAAAAAATATCAAAAAATCAAAACTAAGTACATCAAAATATCATTTTTGTCTCTATATTAATTTGTTCAATTTTAATCTTTATACTTTCAATTGTCCAATTTTATTCCTTGCACTTTCAATAAAATTTAAATTTAGTCATCAATTTATTGTTGACTTTTTATCAAACTTTTTGTTGTCTTTTAACATTTTTAATAAAAAAAAATTAACATATTGAATCTTCTTGCATGCAAATTATTATTATTATTATTTAACCAATTTCAGTCAAAATTAATGTTGAGGGATTAAGTTTAAGATTTATTGAAAATATAAGGACTGAAATTAGACAATTGAAATATAAGAAGTAAAATTGAATAAACTTCAAAATATAGAAACCAAAATAGTAGTTTAATAAAAAATAATTAAAAAAAAAAAGTTTTGCAGGTTTTATTCAGAGATTTTTTTTTTCCCTTAAAAATTAGAAAAGTTTTCAACAAAGATGAAATATCAAATGGTCGAGGATTAATTCAAGAGAATGATTAAACGACCGGGAGTTTCTCGATGGGAATCGATTACAACACTTTAACAAATTTTATTGTAATATTCTCTTCTTCAATAGTTTAAGCAGTAGAGACAATTGTGCAACGTGCATCGAATTCAAAAGAAAATATGAAACAAATATTTTTTTTTTACATTTCTTTATAGATTGTTTTTAATTAAATTTTTATATATATCGCCTCCTAACTAAAATTTCTAGATCTACCACTGATAACTAAAACTGTATTTTATCCTTTTTATAATTTCACCTATTTAGATCATACTGAAAATAGTTTTTGTTACATTATTGTTGGCGAATAATTTTTTTTTTTTATTTTGTTAGATATTTTGTCACTGACTTGGTACGAATATTCTTTCTTTTGGTGATAGGTTTGCTATGATGAATACTTTCCTTATTGTATTTTTGTCGTTATTGTATTCTTGCCTCATTTGTTCTTCTCCTTTTTGTGGCTGGTAAAAAATCAATGTTGAGTGAGTCGTGGGAGAGATGGTGCGTGCGACATCCGATTGAAAAACCTTAAGAGGATTTTCGTGCATGTTGTTGTGGCTTAATCAGAGAAAGTAGCAGTTTTGATTCTTTGAAGCTCGGGTTGATCAAGCAAGTGCTTCTTAGTACGTGTTGATAAACTGGTTGGGTGTTATTTCAACTAGTAGGTGAAGTGGGGGTGAAGTCATTATGGCATTAGACTTAGAGAGAGCCTAAATTTGTAGACTCATTGTAAGCATTATTAAAGTTAAGGGGAGCCTAACTTACTTACTAATATTCTAACATGGATGATGAAACTCTAGGTAATCTTAGTTGAAGTGTTGTTGTTAAACTACGTTGCATACTAGTGGTTCTCTTTTTACCTAGGCATAAAGCCTCCCAGATGTAAGTGTTAATCACCGAGTTGGGTTATCAAGTCTTCGTGTGCATCTCTTTTCTTTCTACTTCTTTTCCTTTTGTTTTTACTATTGTCTCTAACATTGGTTCTATCTTGTGGTTGTTTTTGAAGGAGTAAGTGAATACCCGCAATGGGAGGATCATGCCCCAATTTTAAATTTTACAGCACAATAATCATACAGAAGACCAGAACTAGGATTAAATAGTGCTAATTAAGCGTGCTTTTCTAACAATTTAGGGAGGAAGAAGGGATTAGAGGATTCACTTACCCTTGAAGACCAAGTTTTTCACGTTTCCCCTCCAAGTCACAAGCAAATCAAATTTTCCTTCGAACTGACGAATACAGCAACATAAATCCCAACTTCTGGACACAACCACGAGGAGTCCTCGATATTCTCAAGGTTGAGAATCGACTAAAGAGTGGGTGGACTTCAGTAATTAATTTTGGAATGGAAGATTTCCTTTTGAGAAAAAGAGTTTTCTCAGTGAGTTTTCTCTGTGAGTGAGAGGAGGAAGATGAATAGAATCATATCTACCACTTTCACACACCCACATTAAAACGAGTGAGAGAGGGGGGGATGGTTATCCAGTAACTCCCCTCCAATAACTATTTTTAAACTAAAATCGTTTTTAATTATATATATATATATATATATAATCATATGTTATATCTAATATAACACATAATCTATAGTTTATATTATATCACATATAACATAACTTATAGTTTATTATTCTTTCATTTAACCTATAGTATTTATATGAATCTCATTCATATAATTAATATTTAAATCATATTCAAATATTTATTTCTCTCAAATAAAACTTTATATTATAATGCATCACATACATTATACTAATTATATCTTATATAATTAATTCTCTTCAACTAATTTGAATAATTCAAATTAATCCAAAATTAATTTGATTCTCATTAATCTCAATTGAGCTGACGAGGCGACCTTATGGACCTATAGATTGAAGCTCCAATGATACTTAGTTAGATAATTAAACTCTTTAATTAAATTAATCAACTTCCATTAACTGTCAGACACTCCACTAAAGACCGACAGTTGTACTCTTTGTACTATAGATAATATTTCTGTGTCCATTGGATCTAACCAATCAACAGTGTGCTGACCTTCACAAATTGCTCGTAAGTACATCTGGGCCAAAATTACCGTTTTCCCCTTATTGTTACATCTAACTTCTTAAGTACCACGTATCCCTTTAATGAACAATTAGTTATAGTTCAACTATAACCAAACCCCTCTCAAGTCAGGAGAGGGTGTGGCATCACATCGTTCAAGCCTCGAATCAACCCTTAAAGAAGAAATTTCTCTACTTACCTAACACTAAGGAATGAGTGAATTTCTTCTTGTGTAGCTGTGCTCTCAACTCCCCAATCAGACGAATCCCTAAAATGATAGGCATATTGAGTCGGCGAAACTGGCTACTCTCACCCATGCATATCAAAGGACCGCCTTCATAGGTAGGAGTTTACAACTCACTCAGGATTTAGGTCAAGTCATCTATGGTCATCCTGGTGAAATATAAGTCTCTTCAAGCAACAGTGTAATATAGAGAGATTATTCATTTCGTGGTCTGGTCTTATAAAAATATTTGTATAGAATACCCCCGCCCACATGAATGATCAGGATCATATCATTTGTAGCACTTTACAACAATTGTAACAAGTACAAAGCGGGTCGTATTCGTAGTGTCAATGGGATAAGGTACTTAGCCTTATCCATCTACTATAAATAGTTCATGTTATCACTTAAACATGATCCACCTGTATATCTCCACATACATGTTTGAGTTACAACAGATAACTTTGGATCTTAGTTTATTAGTTTTTAGGTTAATGCAACTAAATGTCGAGTATTTTATTCCATAAATAAATTATTTGTACAAATACAATTACAAACTACAAGACCACGAAATTTAAGGCATCAACCCCAACAGTTTTATTGTGATTCACTTATATTTCAATTGGTATTAGAACAGGTTGACTGCTTGTTCATTGTGTATTCCATGGAGTCGATTAGGGAAGGTGGATCAACTAGTCGTCCCTCGATATTTGACAGAATTAATTACTCCTATTAGAAGGCCAGAATGAATGCCTTCCTCAAATATATTGACAACAAGTCTTGGAAGGTTGTGCTTACTGGTTGGTCAATTCCTACCATTACTTACAAAAATGGAGTTGTCAGTCAGAAACCTGAAAATGACTAGACTGAAGAGGAAGTTCAAGCCTCACTTGAAACTCAAGAGCCTTAAACTTTAATGGTGTGATCATAATATCTTTAGGTTAATTAACACATGTGTTAATGCTAAAGAAGCATGGGAGATCCTTGCTATCCCCCATGAAGGTACCTCAAAAGTAAGGATGTTAAGACTACAACTCTTGACAACTCAATTTGAATCGCTTAAAATGCATGATAATGAGAGTATTGAAAAGTTTAATGTGTGTCTCCTTGATATTGCTAATGAAACTTTTGCATTGGGAGAAAAAATTCCTAAGGAGAAACTAGTTGCAAAGTGTTATGATCTTTTTCTAAAAGATTCGATATAAAGGTCATAACTATTAAAGAGGCACAAGATATTAGTACCATGAAAATTGATGAATTATTCGAGTCTCTCCAAACATTTGAAATGACTGTTGATGACAAAGCCAAAAGAAAGGCCAAAGGAATAGCTTTGTAATCCTCTATGAATAACGGTGAATTGGCTAGTAAAATTAAAGAGCCTGATGATAATCTTGCTTAATCAATATCTCTCTTGGCTAAACAATTTGACAAAGTCCTAAGACGTTGGGACAAGCACTCAGCCTCTCACGGCGTCTATGTTCCCCCTCATGACAAAAACATGAATAACAGCAACAATAACAATGTTCCAAGATAGGGAAATCAATTTGTCAAAAAAGCTGAAAGCAATAAAGGAGGCAGTGGTGGTCAAGGTCCTTGCGAAAGGATCTTCAAATGTCGTGAATGTGAAGGTTTTGGAAATTTTCAAACTGAGTGTCCTAACTTTCTTAGAAGGTAGAAGAAAGGTTTTTTAAACTATCTTTTATGATGAAGAAACAGACACTAACAATAAGTCGGGTGATGAAGTGCGTGCTCTGGTGGGAAATCTCACCCTAGCTTGTCCTAAAGACTGTAAGACATCCTGTCTTGATGAGTCTGCTTCAAACATAACAGTTTGTCCTATGAGGAAATTTATCAAATGTAGATTGAAGACATAAAGGTGTTGACTATTCAAAATGAGTGAATTGCAAATCTGATTGAGGATAACTGTCGTCTGCTAAGCACTATTTCTAACCTAAAGAAAGAGCTACATGTTATCAAAGCCGATTTTGAAACTGTCTAAATCTGTTGGTATGCTCAACTCCGGCACTGATGATCTAAATAAAATCTTGTCCTTAGGGAAAAAGGTCTCAGATAAACAAGGTGTTGGATTTAGCAGGTCTAAAGATTGTCTTTATAAAGAAAAATCTTTTCAATTTAAAGGTTTTTTATCTACCAAAGTTACCATGATGGGTTCATCGATGTCTAAAGCATGTGAAGGGGCATCAACTTCCCAAAATCCGCCAATAAAAAGGAAATAGGTTTGTCACTTCTTTGGGAAGGAAGGTCAAGGTTATATTAGACCATATTGCTATTAATTAATGAGGAGATTGAGCAATATGTTGTGGTGGAATTATTCTAGACTGCATAATCGTGGCCAGAAACCTAAAATGGAATGGAGGGTAAAAAGGGATAAGTCTAAATCTGATGATAAATGTCATGTTGCTTTCACCTCTCTCCGTACCTCATCAAAAGAGGACTAGTACTTCAACAGTAGGTATTCTCGTCACATGGCAGATGTGAAATTATATATTAAAAACATTCAACCGTGTGGGTCTGGTCATGTTATGTAACGACCAGATCCTTAAATATTATGGTCTGACCGCTACGACATACATACTTAGACTTTTCTATCATGAGATGAGTTTTGGTAAAAAAAAATTCAAAAGAATATATTTAAAATTTTATTAATTAGGTAGAAAATTGTATACAAAACACCATGATCTATAAAACATTAGCGTAGTGATATAAAATACATATATGCCCATAATAGTGAGTTTGATGGTTGGCCCTTTGAGCGACGTCCAGTTCTGGCACCTACGTTGTGTCCTTACCTACAAAGTCTGTAAAATAGGATGAGTATATAATATACCCAGTAAGTAGTTCTCACTTAATGTAGTGACCAAATACACAATCACATGCAACATGTCATGAAAACATATGATTGGGATCGAAAACATATAATAACATGATGTGGTCGGTTATGCTTCCAACGTAAATTCCTCCGCCCTGGTAGGAAGATGAGGACTTAAGTGGAAACTAACCCATCTGATGATTAGCGAGTCATGCAGTCAGTAGGGTCAGAGTCGCATCCAACATTAACCATTAACATAAACGTAAGGTTGGACTAAAGGGGTGCAACCATACATACCCTATTAATCCCTAGCATAAACATAATATAAGATTGGGCCTAGAGGGGTGCAACCATACATACCCTGTCAGCCCTAGAAGCATAACCTATGCCTAATTAAAACGTGATCTTAACATTATCGTGAACAAACATAATGCATGGAGTCCCTTGTCGAGAAATACATTTTAAACATGTAACGCAACATAAAAATAACATAATTATGTAACATAGTAAAAGTACACTACCATAAAACACTTAAAAGAGGGTGAGATAAACTACTTACCTCGACTATGATCCTAGTTATTCCTTATTATTCCTTATGGTTTGATCCTATAAAATTCGTAAAGCACTTATAATTAAAACTAACTTTATGACTATTATGTTAAAGAACTTGATTAATGTAGCTTATTTATCTTGAGAATTATAATCATTAAGTCTTGAGAGTATTAGTGTAATTACGCTTAATTCAATTAATACTGATGATGATGATAATAGTGGTATTAGTATAATAATAGTAGTAGTACTAGTAGTTGTATACTACTACTACTACTACTAATAATAATAATAATAGCAATAATAATATTATTAATAATAATATTAGTAATAGTAATAATAATAATAGTACCAGAATAATAATAATAACAATAATAATAAAAATAATAAAAATAATAATAATAACAACAATAATAGTAATAATAGCAGTAATAGTGAAATGATAATAACAATAATAGTAGTAGTCATAGTAGTAGTACTAATAATAATCATAATCATAATAATAATAAGAAGAAGAAACTTATGGAGAATAATTAAAAATATATATATATTAATATTTAACATTGTATTAGTAGTAATAGGAGGTATAGTAAAAGGAATAGTAGTAATAATAGCAATATCGTAGTATATAATAGTAGTAATAAAACTCCAAACTTTTGTTAAAGGAATAATATTAAGTACGTAGGTTATAAATCAAAAGGTTGTTTATCATTAAATTTTAAATTTTAATTTAGCTTACAAATAATAATGTACTACAACTTACGAAACTTGTGTGCATATATTACTACCATAATACTATTTAACTTAGATATCTTACAAATCACTTATTAACATATTTATAGTCTAAGAATTGAAAATAAAATTGTAACATTCAAGTATTAACAAATTTGTCAAGTTAACAAAAACTTTTCCATGGATTATCCTTTCCGATTACTAAGATTGAATTCTTAAAATTATGTTGAAAGAAGTTAATTTAAATAAAAGTAGTGAAGGAATAAAAGGGACATGAAATGACTTACTTCACAATAACTCTAACTTCACGATGTACTCGACTATTTTATCTCTAAAAAACAACTACTTAAGCCTATATATAGACCAATTTCCACCGCCGTTACTATTAATTTTTTATTTTTTTTTAAATTCTTTAATCTTCCACCGCCTCACTCCCTCTTTATCACCTTATTTATTATTATTATTATTTTAATCTATTCAAGTTGCCACATAATGAATTTCATTTATTGTTATGGTTTTTATTATTTTTACTCTAGTTGACTTGTATATATATATTGTATTATTTTACTTTTTTCTAATTTACTTAGTATTTTTATTTCTCCATCTTTAGGTTTTTCTTCTTTAAAATATATTATTTTATTTCTTAAATAACTTCTTGCTTAAATATTTATTGATTTACTTAGTTAATATTTTGTTTGCTACTTATTTAGTAGCCAATAAGATTTATGGAATAATGTAACTTTAGTATCTTCATTCAATATCCAGTACTTGGAACATGTTAATGTAAAATCCTAATATATATAATTTCCTAAAACATTTTCGTACAAACTTAGGATGTTACATGTTACTTTTGGTGGTGGAGCAATGGGAAAGGTTCTCGGTAAAGGCCAACTGTCATATCCTGGTCTTCCCCCTCTTGAAAATGTTATACTTATTGAAGGCTTGATTGCAAATTCAATCAGCATAAGTCAATTATGTTATCGAGGTCATTCGGTAATTTTCTCCAAAGAAAAATGCCTTGTGACCAATGCAGAAAACGTGACTATCATGATAGGTATGCGATCCTCATATAACTATTATCTTTGGTCTCCAATGTTTGTCCTGATGTTTTTCACACAGCTCGAAACAATGAAGCTACATTTTGGCATAAGCAGTTAGGTCATGTGAGTCTCCGTCCTATCAGGAGGGTTGTGTTTGAAAATGCTATCCTCGGAATACCCCCTTATCTAGAAACAGTGATGCTGTATATGGTAAAGGTCGAACGACAAGTCAGAGTTGCTCATAAGAAAGTTCTTGCTCATACTACCAACTGTATATTGGAACTACTACACATGGATCTAATGGAGCCGATGTAGGTGGAAAGCTTAGGAGAAAAAATGATATGCTTTTGTGTGCGTTGATGATTTTTTTTTATTCACGTGGGTGCACTTTATAAGAGAAAAATCTGACACTTTTCAAGTTTGTCAAACATTACGCTTGTAGCTTCAGAGAGAGTAAAAGGCACAAATTGTAATGATAAGAACTGATCATGGTAAAGAATTCGAAAATGCTCAATTTGAAAACTTCTATAATTTAGAAGGTATTCAACATGAATTGTTTTCCCCTATAACCTCTCAACATAATGTATAGAAAAGAAGTATCGTACCCTCCAGGAAATGGAAAGGACTATGTTGCATGCAAAACGTGTGCCTCTACACTTTTAGGTAGAAGCCTTAAATATAGCATGTGATATTCATAATAGAATTTATGTTCGGCCCAATTTGGAAAGGAAGGAAGCCAAATGTTAAGTATTTTCATGTGTGGAAGTACTTGCTATATCCTTTTAGATCGAGATTCTAGAAAGAAATGGGATACTAAAGCTGATGAAGGTATCTTTCTTGGTTACTCATGTAAGGACCCGACCCCCTAGGACTCAAGTTAGGCCATTACTAAACACATGCATGCATGGAACTTAAAACGACATCCTTTTATAGTGAAATAAATGCTAAATAAATAAGTTGAACTCAAATACCTTCATTAAATTTAGATATTAAAAACAGACGATAAGGTACCCATAAATCATAAATGATAATGAATAGGTCTGAAAACAAATCTTAATAGTAAGTTTCAAACATCAAATTGAAAGTTGAAAAACATGGAAAGAAATCTAAATATCATGAGCGGAAGCATAAAATTGGTCCCTCGTGGCTCGTTCAAGGATTCCTCTTGTCATTCGCCAGTGCATCCTTGCCCTTACTTAAAACATAAACATGAGAAATGGTGAGTATAAAATACTCAGTAAGTAACTCCACTACTGGGGTCGGGCTAGGCATCTATGTCCTCTAGATGCCTACCTCTAGTGGAACATAAAAATTGCTCTAGTCCTCATGGTACACATACATACATGCAAATCTGGTTTCTATCCTACTGTAATTAAGTATGCCCACTACCTCTAGTGAATTCCAAAGGAAACATAATATCTGGTGAATCCCGAATGAAACACAATATCTGGTGAATCCCCAAGGAAACATAATCTGGTGAATCCCAAAGGGAACACAATCTGGTGAATCTCGAAAAAACACAATCTGGTGAATTCCGAAGGAAACACAATACCTAGTGGGCATCTAACTAATCAGTAAAGACACTATCATAGTCTCAATATCATAATTATTACAATATGATTTTATAATAAACATATACACCTCAACATCATGGCTATACAACATGCATATATGCCTCTATATCCTCATATCAAATACACCCTCAGTGAATCAAGTATCATCTCTTACTAGCATGCAAGTCTCTACATGCACAAATAAATCTTTCAAATTCTCATACAAAAATATATATCTGTCATACTATACTATCCATCTATCATATTATCGTTATGTCATAATATTCATCTATCATGCTGGTATATATCTAGTGTCTGGCCCATGGGCAGTTCCAATACTAAGATTACTTACTTTGATATTAAGTTGAACCAAAAAACAATTGAATCTTTGTGAAATTCTTGAATCCTTAATCGAGCCAAATATTTGAGCAACTAACCCCTTCTAATCTCCACAATCTTTGAATTAAATCCTAGTACATAAACCAAAATAAAATTTAACTTTTAGGTTCACACCTAAACGTTTAATCACGCCAAAAATCAGCAACAAAACTTAATAACTTAATTCGTATAAGTTACATTCGAACTGAACAAGTTACAAAGCCCCAAATCTTACCAAAATTCTTGTTGAAATCACCTTAACTCTACTTGACAGCACGCTAATGACCTTTTAAACTCCTTCAAACTTTCAATTCAACCTCCAAAATCACGATTGAAATGATAATTAAACACGTTATTTATTGGGTATTCAAGATCCTCAATAAAACCATGAAAATCATTTAGATCTTATCACAAAACTACGAACCTCACAACGGCGTTCGACAAAGGACAACGACTAGAAGAGAAGAGGACCAACGGCGAACAGATCTGACAACGTGAAGGTCGATGAGGCACGGTTGCAACTTGACGGAGGAAAGGATGTGGACGTCAGCAGTGCGGCAGCCGAAGTTCGTCTAAACCAGAGAGAGTGAGAAAGTGGGGATTTGAAAATTCCATATTTCTTTTCTTTTTAATTCTCCACCTCACAAATACATAGATAATATATATATATATATATATATATATTTCCTTTCTTTAATAAATATATCATATCAAACTCAAATCTTTCACCTCTTCTCCAATTAATTAAATAAACCTAAAAATAAATTCACCAACTTTAAATCACTTCTTTCCAAAAATTCTAAACCCCAAAATTAAATTCTAATTTTCCAAATTAACTTGAATCCAAATTTACAAATCTTTTTATGTACTGATTTAATTACTTCCAAATAAATCAATTATCTTTTTCTAATTCTTTACTTAAATTTTGGATCAAGTTCCAAAATTAAAGAGGGTAAAATCTTAAAACCACAATGTCCTCTTTTCCCTTTCAAATTTCACAAAAACTCAAAATTTATTATACAAATAATTCAATTATCCCTTCCAATTAATTTAAAACTCATACTCAAAGAATCCACATTAACCAATAAAACTTCTTCAACTGTAACAATTTGTTTCCAAATTCCAAAGGTTAGGAAACTAAAACTCAACAATTTGAAATAATTAACTTAAATTTTCCTAAAAAAATCGGGATGTTACAACTCATCTAACAGTCGTGCCTACTGTGTCTTTAACAAGCACAATCAAAATGTTATGGAGTCCATCAATGTTGTTGTTGATAACTTGCAAAACTCTGAGCATCCCAATAAAGAAGACGAAGATCATGGTCTTACTCCTTATGTTGTCCTGGATGCTAGAGACATCAGTATTACCATTCCATCATGTAGCAATGTGGGTGAAGCTAATAATAATGAATCTATTGATGTTGACAATGAGGTTTTTCCTGTATCCAGACGTTCAAAATAACACCCTTTTAGTAACATAATTAGTGATTTGAATACCGGTGTCTGTACTCGTAATAAGGAGAAAGTGGACTATCTCAAGTTAATTGAGAAAGTTTGTTTCACGTCCCCTATCAAGCCAAAGAATGTAAATGAGGCATTAAAAGATGAGTTATGGATGAATGTTATGGATGAAGAGTTAAATCAATTTCAAATAAATGAGGTATGGGAATTAGTTCCTCGTCCTTGGTTTGCAAATGTCATTGGAACAAAATGCATTTTCAAAAATAAATCCGATGAATATGGGATGGTTACTCGCAACAAGGCTCGACTTGTTGTCCAGGGATATACGCAAGTGGAAGGAGTAGACTTTGATGAGAGCTTTGCCCTTGTGGCTCAGTTAGAAGCTATCTGTTTACTTCTTGGAGTATCTTGTCTGCTCAAATTTAAATTATACCAGGTGAATGTTAAAAGCACTTTTCTGAATGGTATTTTAAATAAAGAGGTCTATGTTGAACAACCTAAGGGTTTATAGATCCACCTTGTCCTTGACATGTGTACAACTTCGTAAAGCCATGTATAGTTTAAGACAAGCCCCAAGGGCATGGTATCAAAGACTAACAAAGTTCTTGCTACAGAAGAGGTATTCTAGAGGAATTCTAATAAAACTCTATTCATGAAGAGGACAGGAGGAGATTTCATTATTGCCCAAATATATGTTGATGACATTATCTTTGGTGGATCACCACAGTCTTATAGATCGGTTTTTCGATCAGATGAAAGCTGAATTTGAAATGAACATGGTGGGAGAGCTGATGTATTTTCAAGGGCTTCAAGTCAAACAATTACTAGATGAGATTTTTATATCTTAAAGTAAGTATGTCATAAATATGCTTCAAAAGTTTGGTCTTGAGAAAACAAATCCCAAATGCACTCCAGCCCCAACTCATGCTAAACTTACCAAAAACACCAATGCTGCAAATGTTGATGAAAGTTTATAAAGGAGCATGATTGGAAGTCTTCTTTATTTGACAACCAACCGTCCAGACATAGCTTATGTTGTTGGCATTATGCTAGATTTCAAACAAATCTGAACAAAGTCATCTGACAAGTGTCAAATGGATTTTCAAATACATTAGTGAGATTGTGAACTATGGTTTTTTTATTCCTCTAATACTAATGGTATTCTTGTTGGCTACTGCGATGCAAACTGGGCTGGAAATTCAAAAGATAGAAAAAGTACTTCCGAAGGATGTTTCTTCTTAGAAAACAACCTCATATCCTGGTTCAACAAGAAGCAAAATTGTGTAATCCTTGTCAATTATCGAGGTTGAATATATAGTTGCCAGTAGTAGTTGCAACCAATTGTTATGGATAAAACAGATGCTTCAAGAGTATGATGTTGTACAGGATGTCATGACCTTGTTTTGCGACAACATGAGTGTTATTAACATCTCCAAGAATCCTGTTCAGCATAGCAGGACTAAGCACATTGATAACAGACATCACTTCATCAGAAAACTTGTTGAGTCTAAGATTATTGTTCTAGAGCATGTTAGTACTGATAAACAAATTGCAAACATCTTCACCAAGTCGTTGGATGTCTCTCACTTTGAATTTCTGCGAACCCTCGGGGTTTGTCAAATTAATCTATAGCAATTAATTGTCAGTTTGGAAAGTGGAGTAATTTGGGCCAATTTTCAAATCCATCAGCACATAATTAATTCTTACCACATATTATTTAATGCAACTTGCTCTTTAAATTCAAGTTTTCTTCTCTTCACCTGCAGTTCAAATTTAAAATGGTTGTGGTTCTGGTTTTTACCCTATTTCTTCAATCACGTTAGAATCCGCCATTTTTCTATTGTATTTTCCCAAGTATTGCAGTTTCTCATGGTGAACACACAAAGAGGTACTCATACTTCCAAGAAAATGATGGTTAGAATGAAGGAGAAAGCTAATCGGAAACGGATTGTCAGGCCTGATGTCTCACCGCTAGGGCAGAAATTCCCAACGTCCCTATTGAAAAATCCTCTTCCAAGCGATCCCGCTTGAATTTGTCTCCCCCGAAGTCGAGGGCATCTGTGGAAGATGTGTTTGTTACTCAACCCTTTTTGCATGTTGGTAATACTGGACTACCAGGGGTCCTTGACATTCACCCACTTACCATGATTCTGTGTGACGGACTTTTGTTAAGAGTGTTAAAGATGACACAACTAAGCCTTCTGTGAGTGCTATAGATGAAAAGAATCTGTCGACTCACTCTGGTGGTGAAGAGGGTGTAACGGTTCCTTTTATTACTTTCTCTTCTGCTTTTGCTTCTGATCTTCTGATTTCTTGTACTATTGGGTCTGAGACTATTGGTGGTTCTGTTGTTGCTCATGTTGTGTCTAATCCTGTTGTTGATTCTAATGTTGATCTGATAAAATTAAGTGTTGCTTCTGTTAATGTTGCTTCTGATGTTGGTCATGATGTTGGTTCTGAGGTTAATACTGATAATATTGATTTTGTTTCTGCTTCTATGATATCTTCGTCTGGTGTTGAAAAGGTTTATGATGATTTGCTTGATGTCTCTAACATTCTCCTTAACCTAAGGGATTTTAGTGTTTGTTTCAAGAAGTGTCCTGAGCAATTTTCTCTGGTTGCTCCTTCTCCTGGCTCTAGTGATTAGGTTGTAGGTTCTTCTCAGTTTGTTGATTCCTCTGGTCAAAAACCTAACTCGGGCTCGAGTTCCTCAAGTGAGGAAAAGGAGTCAAATTCCACTGATGATAATGTTCCCCTTACTCATATGGGCAAGATGAAGATGACGGTCTCTGAGGATGCTCCTGCAGATTGTGGTCCTTCTACTCGTACTCATTCAAAAGGAATTCCCCCTAAGCAGAAGAGCGCAGACCGTGATTCGGATCCTTCTGTGCAGATATCTAATTGTAGCAGTGAGGGTGATATAGTGGTTATCAGTGTCAAGCCTCGCACTAGAGTGGGTCGTCGTAAAATTCCCCTTAATGTTCCTTCTGTACTGATTGATGGGATATCTTATCATAATAAAGAGAATATTCTGAGGTGGAGGTATGTGGTGCAGGAGCGTATTGCTAATGAGAAAGTTTTATTTGACCAAACTAAGTCCTATTTGGAAATAATGGACCTCCTCCAACGTGTTGGACTTCTCAAAACTGTTGTGAACCTGGGTTCCTTTTATCCTTAGTTGATGAGGGAATTCATTGTCAATTTACCTTCCAAGTTCAATGATCCCTACTCTCCTGATTATCAAAAGGTTCATATTAGAGGGACTTGTTTCATCATTTCTCTTGATGTCATTAATACTTATCTGGGGTGTGCTGCTTCGCCTTGTATTGGTGAGCCTTGCTGAGTATTGGTGGTACTCGATTAGAGTGGCCTTCTTCTGGCCAATTGTTTGCCTCCACTCTTAGTATGAAGAATGTTATTCTGTTTCGAATTGGAGTTGCTAATTGGTGTCCTTCGACTCATGGGTGAGTCTTTCTTCTGCTCTAGCTAGTCTGTTGTATCAGATTGGAACGTTGTCTGCCTTTGATTTTGGAGTATTTGTGTTTAATCAACTTCTTCATCATGTTGACTTTTATGCTATCAAGCTTTCTATATGTTGCCCTCATTTATTTCTATGTTCTCATGTCCCTAAACATTGTGCACAATATTAGTCCTCCCAAGAGTTCTGACATTCCTCTCCCTGAGGATATGCAGGTTCCAACAGGTGATTATTGATTCCTACATAGTTTGGGATTCACATCTTTCGCGTTTTGTCTTCTGAGTCTCGATCCTTGAGCATTGTTATTCATATCGCAGTGCTGACATTGATGCATTAGTCATCTCTTGAGTGTGGCTCTTCTGCGGTCCAATGATGCCTCATCTTCTCAACCTCCGCCATCTGGTTGATTTTCTTCTTAGCAAAAGAGGGAGATGTGTGGTTGTGGTTTGGTGGTGGTATGTTCTGGCGTTTGTTGTGTTGTTGTTCTTTTGTTGTTGCTTAGACTGCATTTTTTTTTTTTTTTGGGTTTGTTGTTGATCAGACTGTTTTTTGAAACAAACTTAGTTCTTATGAAAAGGTGTGGTTTGTTTTTCTTCTTCTAGCGTGGTTAGTTGGTTAGCCAATAAAAGAAAATCTTATGCCAAAGGGGAGCTTGTTACATTATTGTTGGCAAATAATACTTTCTTTTATTTTGTCAGATATTTTGTTGCTGATTTGGTGAGAATATTCTTTCCTTTGGTGACAGATTTGTTGCGGTGAATACCTTCCTTATTGTGTTTTTGCCTTGGTGTATTCTTGCCTTATTTGGTCTTTTCCTATTTATGGCTGGTAAAAATGCAAGGTTGAGTGAGCCGTGGGAGAGATAGTGCATGAGAAATCCAATTGAAAAACCTTGAGAGAATTCTCGTGCATGTTGTGCTTAGTCAAAAAAAGTAGCAGTTTTGATTCTTTGAAGCTTGGGTTGATCAAGCAGGTGCTTCGTAGTGCGTGTTGATGAACTAGCTGAGTATTATTTCAACTAGTAGGTGAAGAGAGGGTGAAGTCGTTGTTGTGGCATCAAATTCAGGGGAGCCTAAATTTGTAGACTTATTGTAAGCAATATCAAAATTAGAGAGCGCCTAACTTGCTCACTAGTATTCTGATATGAGTAAAAAACCTCTATGTAACCTTAGTTGAAGCGTTGTTGTTAAACTAAGTTGTATACTAGTGGTTCTCTTTTCACCTAGGCATAAAGCCTCCTAGACGTAGGTGTTAATTTCACCGAAGTAGGTTATCAAGTCTCTGTGCGCATCTCTCTACTTCTATTGAGTTATGCATTCTGTTGAGTTTCGTTGTCCTAGTCATATTAACATGAATCTAATTCATTATTTAAATTAATTATGCTCTCTAACAATAATCTCTGAGGTGGTTTTATCAGTAAAAGAAATACATGATGATCAGTGAGGGAAAAAAACCATTTAAATGCTTTACCAAATGCTATTTTCTTTAACTTTTCCAGAACACTATCTAATCCAAAAATAATTTGATGGGCAACCAAGATTAATGCTGCTAAATATTTCATTTTAGTCAGATCCTGTTGGTTGTCTCTGAAATCAAATACAGCAGAATGGACATTAATGAAAGTTACCCTGGTTAAAACAGTTAAAAAAAAAAAAAAAGTTCAGAATTTGCCTTGAATTTGCCTTGTTCATGACCAGCATCTAAATTTGTCTCCTGTTGGACAATCTTTGAAAGGCACAAAGACTGATAGAAATAATAGGGTAGGAGATTGAGTTCAACAATTTTACGTGTTGGGGAATATGAATCTTTGATCTGTTTGTCTGTTAGAGTGTATAACCCTAAATCAGTTAAAATATGCTCATCTAAAAAACCCCAAAAAAGGCTAAATTATGCTCTGATTGGTCTGTTGGGCAGAAGTTAGAAATATCATTACATATAGGAAGGGTGTAATAATCATAAACTAGGAATTTGTACGTAAGAGTTCGTTATTAGGGTAGCCACATTATAGTGACTTCATTCAATAATTTTTCGGGACTTAGATATTGTACTGTGTTTTCATCTATTTAATACTATATTTCAATTCTATAATTCCTATAGAAAACCAACAAAATGCACAAGTACAACATTTATCTCATTCTCATTACAGCTTTTGGAAAGAAGCAGTTCAATCAAACAATTCTCCATTGACAGGGATGCATTCAATACATGAACAAGAACTACACTCTTAAAAGTTCTCAATTACATTCAAATCTGTTACTATAGCATCTGAGGGTGAATAGAACATTTAATTCTTCAATGTAACTGTCAGATGAAAATATACAGAAGAAATATATAAAGAAGGGAAAATAGTTCATCTAAAACAATTAGAACAAGCTTTAAAGATATATACAAAAATTATTGTGCAAAGGACTTTAAAATGTAAATGCTAGCTACCACCAGAATGGTTTCACCAAGTGCTGTTAACTAGCAAGTTTGAAGGCATCAATGAAAAGACCATAAGTGAATCCCATTTTGAAGTTGTTTAGTAGAGCAATGGGGAAAGTTACCTTTGGTCGACTATAATAAAATCGAGTAACGTACTCGGTAAGGAGAACACATACCACAGCAGCAATCACATCATTTACTCCTAAAGCTCCAAATGACAATGATATAGTCTGTGCCACATAAAAGCCACCTAACAATGAGATTCCTCCAAAAAGGGCCCTCCTTGAAGGACTTCGAAAGTAATTTCTCGAGAGCTCAGGCACGAGTCTAATGATATCAACTAACCTACGAGGACCACTGGTATCTTGCACAGCTTTGATACGAACACTACGAGGGGATGGTCGTGATTTAGTCATATCATATCTCCAATATTTGGGAGTAAAGCCATAATTTAGGAGGCTAGTATGGACTAAACTTGCAGACTGTGCCATTCAAAATTTCAGTTCCTATATGGCTGGATAAAATATTGAGAACCTGAGATCATTAAAGAATATTTTGCGGTAACAGAAAACTGATAAGTTACTTTTATATAGAACAGAAAGGCTGAAATTTGGCAATGTTGTGAAAAAAGGGCAAATTGCAAAAATCACCCTTTAAGTATAATGATAGTTGTAATTATACCCTCAAACTTTCAATCGTAAAAAATGGGCCTTCAAACTTCTACAAGTGTTAATATTGGACCCTCAAACTTACAATTGTTGTAGAAATTGTACCGTAAATGATAAAAATTGAACCATCAAACTTAAATAATTGTTACCATTTCTACAATCATGTAAGTTTGAAGGTCCAATTTTAATACTTGTATAAGTTAAGAGCTCAATTTTTTACCATTGAAAGTTTGAGGGCATCAATTGCAACTATCACCCTACTTTAGGAGTGGTTTTTGCAATTTGCCCAAAAAAATGACCCAAGACTTCACAAGAGACCAATTATCATTAAATGGTGCAAAAAAGCTGTTTTAATCAGTATAAATCGAGTAATGCCTATAATATGAAGGGGGGTTTGAATACAAAAACAGAGGATTGAAGTTCTAATTTGATGTTGAACAATAACGACAATAAGCAGCAAACACATATATTAAATTTCAGAAACAAAATCCACCTTTCCACTAAACTTTAGGTGAGATTTACTAGACAGAAAAAAATTCCCTCAAACAAAGATAACAAAGGTTAAAATCTTAACAAAATTCATAGAAAATGACAAACAAAACGGCAGGGGTTAGATAATGGGAGAAATTTTAAGTTCAATTGAAACAATTCGAATTCTCGTTTCTCGTTTCTCTCGGAAGCCAAACAGGGAGCAATTAAGCAAATTTAAGACTATAAAACATGAAAATCAATATTCTTGATAAATGTTTCAGTCGCGGTAGGATTGAAAAATTGAAGAACCCTACACAGAAATGAAAGGAAAAATGGGAGAAAATTAAGGGAAAATTAATACCTAGAATTTGATTCCAGGTTCCGCTTTGGGACTGTGGAGCAAGAGAATGCTTCCCCTTGATGGAGCAAAGAGAATCACGAATTTCGAAATTGAGATTAGAAAATGGAGTATGCCAGCAATTCCTATTTTGACCCAAAATATTTTTGGGTTTAAATTTTGACCAAAGTGAAACTAACAATTTAGTTCATATATTTTTAAATTTATAATAATTTAGTATATAAACTTGAATAGATAACAATTTAATCTTTATATTGTAAAACTTTAAACAACTTAGTTTTTATCATAAAAAGTCTCATTAAAATTAAGTGTCAAAATCACAGTCTTGGTAATGACCTGGCATTTATAATTTATAAATAAATTTGATGTTCAATCAATTTATCTACATGTGTGAGAAATTTTTCTAAATCTTAGTAATATTTTTTACAATAGGAAATAAATTATTGCAATACATAAGATACAAGGACAAAATTGTTAGTTATTGAAGTTTAATGACTAGATTGTTATAAATTTGAAAGTATAATGACTAAATCGTTACAAACAAAAGTATAGGAACTAAAATGTTACTTTCATACAAGTTTATGGACCAAAAATATTATTTAAGCAAAAAATGTAAGGTCCAGTCTTTCAAAAGAAAAAAAAAATGAAAGGTTTAGATATAAAAATATGGTTGAATAAGAAATTTTAATCAATTATAAATTGTCACGTCATTAATCTTAATTAATGAAAGAAATATGTGTGGTAAATTTGAGACCACTACAAAGTTAGGCATGTGATCAACTTACTTCAAAAGATATGAAAAGTCAGCAAATAAAACAATGACACTCATGTAAGAATTGATCCAATCTGGGATGTTAGCTAGTCCAATCAAATAATGTCACATGGCATTGGATGTGAAGCTGGTTTAGGTCAACTTCACTAAAAATAGATTGGGCCAAGCGTAATAATTTGGTGAGCATATAAAAAGGGATTGGGTTAGATCCAAATAGCCCAAGCCTAAAGTCAGACCCATAGTCAACCAAGTATAAGCTTATTCAAGATCCATTAAAATTCTATAAATAGCAAAGGTCACCCTTCATTTTGGCCTCATATGTATCCTATAAAAGAAAATGAGCAGCCTTTGGTTTAGGGATATACATATAGCACAGTATAAGAGACCAAACGACCTTCTCACAATGGTACTTCAAGGTAAGTATTTCAAAACTAACAATAAAATTAATAAAGATTTTAGGTATAACTCATCATATGAATGGTGTAGTATCATGTGAGGTCAAGAATTGTTTAAAAAAGGTTATTATTGATGGATTAGTGATGCGTGAATTGCATATATCTCTAGTAATCCTTGAATCTATTATGATGATGGTTGGTTTCCATCTTTTGTGTCCCATGTACTAAAAAAACTATAATGTTGTCCGTCTTATTATGAACGTGAATCATTAGAATGATCATCTTATTCAAACAAACTTTCTTCAAGATGATATTAAAGTGATCCTCTGAATATAACTCCAAGGTATAGGTATAACAATAAAATCATTTAGAACCTTAACAAACAAGGAGTATTTTTTTGTTAAATGTTCTTATCTTTTTAGGAATTAAATTGCTCAAGTGAATGATGCTTCGTCTTCCAATGTGAATTCAATTACAAAATGTTGGAAGACGTTTTGGAAGGTTTCGACCCCCAAAAAGCCAAAATATTCTATTGGAGTTCTACAATGACTTCATTCCTCATAAGGCTAATTTAGCTAAATAATTGATCCCATCTAACGTAAGGTGTGTTTTTTTGTAAGCATAATGTATCTTCATATCTATTGTGGAAATATAAACTAAATAAAGAGATTCTGCCCCAATCTCTCAACATTAATATTGATCTTCTTTGTGATGGTAGTATTTGTTGACCCATTTAAGACCATTTGGGACTGACTTTTAAATTGGAAGAACTCACATGATTTGGACTAAACAATGGTGATTGAGTGTCAGATTTGGGAAGCAATGAACAAGTTATTCTTCTAGAGGCTTCAACCTATTCTTGAATATATTTGTGTTGCAATATAACAACATTTTGTCAATTTTAAGATATTAGATGATTTCTTAAGTTGCAAAGAGTTGTTGGAGGCTTGTTTGATTGTTTATTAAGATCTCACATCTTTCGTAACTTCTGGTTGGCATCCTCTCATGAAAACTTAATTTCGATGCTTCGAGGAGCCATCTTGATTTTCAGAAGTTTGTGGTGGGTGCTAGGAGTGAAAGTCAGTTTGATTTTTTTCAGTTTTGTGGCTAACCAAGAATCGGTTTTATAAGGAAGGGATTGCACCGATATCCAATAAATAATAAAACCAATGGATTAGCTTTTATTCTATTTAAATTTATATCCGTTTGGTATTCAGTTTTTGGACTTTTTTTTTTTCCATTTTTCATCTCTATTCCTAGTTTTGTTTTGAATTGGACCTTTTAACTCTTTTCAAATTAAAATTGCACCTTTTCTTATAGATTGAAATTGGACATTTTTTTTCTTGATCTTTTTCTAATTAACAAACATATATGCACCATAATAATTGATCATTTTTCTAAATAAATATACATGCACCATAATAATTAAAATGTTAAAAGGGACATAGGGTTAAAACTTATTTTCAAGGGTAATGTATACCGTCAGTTTGATTTGGTTCAATTTGGATTGGTTTTTCAGTTAAAAGAAACTTAACCGAACCAATGATTTTTTGTTCTCTAAATTCAAATCAAGGTATGAAATTTTGGTACCAGTGGATGGATTTGATTTTTCAATTTTTCTAGTTTTTTGGTTGCACTCCTAATGGCTGTTGCATCATCACCTCGAGAGAGTTTGCCCAATACGATTGAAGGAAAGTTCTCACATTATGATATTAAACTTCTCGAAGTTATGGCCTTTTTCGATGTCATGTCATTGGCTCAAACCATGGGGTAGTCTCCAATTAGCGTCGATATAATGGTTTGGCGTATTCCTTTGCTCACAAAGCTTGGTAGAGCAATGATCTAATATTCTACATACCCTAACCCCTTTAGTTTAGTGGTTTATTGGTTTGGTATCAAATAATTTGATTATGTATTTCTTTTATTTTTTTTCTAAAAAAATTAATCACTTATTAACCAACATAAATATAGTTTAGCTCATTTAGTCATGAGTCATCAACTAAGATGTAAGAGATTTGAAGTTATCTGCCCTCATATGTTACTGAAGTCATTGAAAAAGGTTATTCAATTCTTAGAAAATTATAAAGAAGGTATAATGGTAAATAGGTGTTTAGAAAAGATTTATATGTAATTTGGTTTTAAGAAACACATCGTTGAATTAGAAATTTTGGACCAATCACAAATTGCAACGTCATGTACCAAATTAATGATAAAATTACAAATCATTTAATTTAGGACTAACTAAAAGTTGACATGTGTCTTAAATTGAAATTGAAAACATAAATTGGCAAGTCCCGATAGTACCATGTGTTTTCATCGTGATCGTTGGATTGAATAAAATAATTTGGTCCAATTTGATATTATTATTTGGGCTAAAGTTCAATTGAGCCCAAAAATAGAGTTAATTTGACCCAAATATCAAATATAACCCAAATCTCATTAGTTGGGCCCAAGGGCTAGGTCCTGAAGGAACTCTTATTCAAGAATACCTACAAGCGGAAGCAGATCTTTCCAATTTATTGTGACAGAATTACCGCATATACATTCAAAACATAATAATATGTATTTATAATGCTAAAGAGATCAAGAGATCATACCAGATGAGAATTTCTTCTTCATAGTGAGTCTAAAACTCAACCGTCTACCTCGAACAATCACCACTCAGACAGAAGGAAATGGAGAAGACAACACCACTCAGAGCCCTTAGTATTCTTGGAGTGAGAATCCAAAGTGTGGGTTTTGTTCGGATTTAGTAGAGGGAAGGAGGAAGAGAGACCGTAAACAACAATCAAGCAAGTGGGAGATGAAGTCGTCTATCGCATAAACAAGATGCTTGATCGTTTAGGTGAAGTATACCATAAAGAGATTCGTTGTTCCTGACCCTGCTTCACCTTAATTGTGTGTTATTTGAACAAGTCAAAGTTATGTCTTGGTCCGATGAGTGGGTCTTGTCTTTCTCTTCTGCATGTCCATGAAGTTTTGAAAAAATCCAAACATCTCATATCTCGATAGAGAAGCAGGAATTTCTCGAACAAACCGCATTCCTTCGTATATGTCAGGAGCCATTGATGAGAAGGGGCTGGGGAAAGCTTGAACCCAATTCCTACAGTGATGAATAGTTGCACAATTAAAATTCCTGGGGAGTGAGACATTTGTGTATTGAGAGGACCATTTACTATTTCATCGAAGCTCGATCTCTCCCCTAGATGAACCATATAGCCAAGAGAAAGCATTCACCAGAATAGAAGAACTTGCCCCACCCATGAGTAAATATTTCGTAGTAGCCTTATTAGACTGTACATCTTTCTTGGTATATCCAGATAATAGGTGGGAGCATAAACTGAAATATTCTGGAGCTAGAAAGCTCGTTATTAACTAATTTTCACAGCATAAAAACATTCCTCCATTAGTCGCTGTTAATATGAATAACAGAAACTCTGTTATAGCCATTTCTGTACATTCAATATTCCATAAAGATTTCGAGATTGAAGTTTTCATTCTGTACATGCCAGATCATTAATTAGTAACTGCATCCAATCTCCAAAAAAATCCCAATTATTTCGAACTTTCTCTTTTTGGAATGGAATATTTACGGAATCCCCATGAATAGGATTAAATCTTATTCCATGGTATTTACATGAGATTCCTCTTTCTTATTCTTAAGAAAGTCCCTAAGAGAGCTTAGTTGATCCATGATTTAAGTTTCGTCTTTCGTTTGTTTCGAGAAATATATCGATCAATTTCTTTTCCAATTGAGATGTATGAATCCATGGGCCTATGTGTCGATGATGACAGGAAATTAGAAGTCAAATTATTCAACAACTAAAATCCCTTGGATGCGGTATGCTATGCATGTTCTCAAGATATGCGTTGATAGTCATGCGTCGATGATCATGCGTTGGAATGATCATACGTTAACGAATGTATGCGATGATCATGCATCCTGTCACAAGTTTTCTTGCGTTCACGCCAAGTATAATGTGAATGCAAGTTTCTCAGGTGATCCGAGGTCGAACACAGGGACTTGTAGCAAAATGAATGTGGTGATGTGCATATGGCGGTTTGAATAAAAGAATGGAAGGGAGGTTGCTAAGTTAACCCTACTCCTACTTCTATCTAATAGACAATGCAATGAGAATATGCGTGAGAAGTAGAGACACGACAACTCTTGACATGAAACAAATGAATGGGAAAATAGATAATATGTGGAGATGTCTTCATTGCAACCCTTAAGAATGACCGCAAGGGAAACCTTAGTCAACGTAGGCCATGCAATCATGCTACACACACATGAACCTAACTCTAGGACGTATGCGATGGATCTGCGATAATGCCGAGAAGCCTATGCCTGCTTAGACCTCTATAACCCGCTCACTAGCTCTCGCCGCATGAGCGTGCTAGCTGCATACCACTTTATCCTTCTTCCTAGACGCATACAATATCCTATCTGTAAGGTGCATACACTGTGTGATAGCAAACGGAGTTTATCCCTAAGTTCCCCATTCTTGCCTATGCGTTCCAATCTGCTCTTCCGAGTCTTAGATTTGGGTTTTGGACTACTCTCCCAAGTATGACTAAATGATGAATGATGCGCTCATAGGACAAGGTAACCGCATGAACTTGGCTAACCTAAGATTATTCCTATCTCTAGTGAACAATGCATACATTGCTTAATGCGACCAACCACTTACCCTCCCAGGCTGTTGGTTGTTGCTGACTTTACTCATAGACAAGCATTGCGCTAGCCTATAGACAGGCGTTGCCGCAGCTTCACACTAAGCAAATAAGGTTACTCACACACTCACGCAACGCATACCTCTCGGTGGGTTGCTACATGCTTCATATCCCTAATCCACATGACCAAATATGCAATACCCAAGCAATCTCACTAAGTGTTGCAATGAAAGTAAAGATGCTAAGCAAAGATGATGGAGATGGAATCGAAGGAATACAGAAATGCATTGAAAAAAAATTGTATTAATTTCTTAATCACAAAATGTCATACAATACAATATAAGAAAAGAAAGGAAATGAAATGACCGATTTGCTTCCAGCGGATGTGCGTCAAGGCTGCCGATGGTGCCATGGATGGGCGGTGGAGCTGACTTTCCCGAGATCTAGCTCCGATTGAAGGCTTCGATCGTCACTCGGAATGGATAAAGGAGGTGAAGAACTCTCAAGTGTCTTCTCACGCATTTTGTTTGGATCGCAGGGAAAACCTTGGGTTGTAGGGATAATCCCCGGACAAGTTAGAATTTTGCTCAACAACTTCTATTTATAGAGCTTGGATCGCTGATAGCATTAATGGACTGTTCTGATTCTTACATTCGGCGCGTTAGTTCTTTTCTGAACCTCTGCCGCTAACGGCGTGGTAGGTAAAATGTCATCATCAGCTTATGATTTTCTTGAGGTAGATGCGTTGATACGTTCATTCCACCAACCTTGCGTTGATCCCATTAGTATGTATTATCGTATAGCCGCAATCATTCAATGACTGCATTTGCTTAATACCGCAACTCTACACAATGACCGCAATCGCTTGACAAGCGTAACTTCCATGCGATGGACACATATGGCTGATTACCGCAACATCTATGCATTGATCGACGCGTTCGCCTTTGCGATGGAGAGTTTTTTCGCATGCGGTCGTCTATGCGGTGGTCCGGTTGCCGCATTTATGTCCACTTCCTGTATTAGCTACAAAAATAGAACATTGAATGCATAATAACACATAATAATGGGAGTTACTCCACGTATTTCTTGACGAATTGCAAGTGCTTTTCCTTATGTGAATCCTATTGAAATGGGAACTTGATGAGTTGATCCGCCTACATGTCTTGCCTTTACTATTATATCGGGTGTTACTCCACATATTGCTTGAAGTAAAACATCTCATGGATTTATTTCTGTCTTTTGTTGAATCTTTTTAATGGTGATAAGCCAATGATTTTTTTTTCGTGTTTCAGAATACGGTTAACAAACATGTTAACTAATCGATTACGAGAAATTGGATCGAATTTTTTAATTTTTTCTTTTACAGTACCTCGACATGACATGAGCATGAAAGAGGTTCAATAATCTGTTTTCTTTTTATTTGAGAAGGACTAAAATCATTTATTTTGGCTTTTTGACCCGGGGTGAATCTTGAAAGATCTCCCTCCAAGCCGTACCATACGACTTTCATCGAATACGGCTTTCCACAGAATTCTATATCGAGATATGAGATCGAGTATGGAATTCTGTTTACTCACTTTAAATTGAGTATCTGTTTCCCTCCCTTTCCTACTAGGATTGGAAATCCTGTATTTTACATATCCATATAATTGAGTCCTTGGGTTTTCGAAATAGTGTAAAAAGAGGTGCTTCGATTCATTACTATTTGACTCGAGCTTATTCTAAAAAAGTCGAGGCATTTCGAATTGTTTGTTGACACGGACAAAGTCAAGGAAAGCCTCTGAAATTCTTTCAATATTGGAGCTTGGACATATAATAGTTTCGAATCGAATCTCTTTAGAAAGAAGATCTTTTGTTTGTTTTATGGTAGCCTGCTCCAGTTCCCTTACGAAAAACTTTCGTTATTGGGTTAGCCATACACTGAACACGTTTCTAGCGATTCGCATGGTATCATCAAATGATACAAGTCTTGGATAAGAATCAACATGCACTAGAACGCCCTTGTTGACGATCCTTTACTCCGACAGCATCTAGGGTTCCTCGAACACTGTGATATCTCATACCGGGTAAATCCTTAACCCTTCCCCCTCTTACTAAGACTACAGAATGTTCTTGTAAATTATGACCAATACCAAGTATATAAGCAGTGATTTTAAATCTAGAGGTTTCCCGTACTCGAAAATCTCTTCCCTCTTTCGGGATTACCTACTTGAGGGCTTATAAATGGCTTTGGCACAATGCTTCTCTCCCTATCAGTCGAGCTCAATTACATCTCACTCGGTAAAGCAACTTTGCCCTTTCCTACCAACATGAAACTCATTGCCAGTCTCGACCGAGTGTTAGAACAATAACGTATTAGTGTTGTACACTATTTTTCTTTCAAATTCGAAATCCGCCAGCAAAATATTCAAAAAAAAAAAAAGATTTCGATTGTGATTTAAACAAGCACGAAAGTCAAAGCTTATTATAGTTGTAAAAAGATTGAGACTCATTGCCTAAAAATCGTTTCGATATCCAAAATGAACAATTTGAAAGTATGGATTCAAAATTGTAACCTCCCATTGCTCGTGATTCGATGGCATGCAACAACTAGTTGTAAGAAAAAGGGGGGAGGAGAAAGATATATAGAAAGTGTGCAGTGAGGGTGGTTATAAATCACTAGGTAGCCAGTCTTTACTTAACTCGCCCCAAGCAATGCCCAAAGACTCCCATGCCTTTCTTGGTTGGACCAACCCAACCGGCGATTTCCGTCTTCCTGAATTGGGAGAGCAAGAACAAGTCTCTCTTTTTTTTGGGGGGGAGCAGTCAAAGAATAAACCAAACAAAATGATTGTTCTAAAATGGCTATTCCTCACAATTGCTCCTTGTGATACAGCAGAACCATGGCAATTAGGATCTCAAGACGCAGTAACACCTATGATGCAAGGAATAATAAACTTACATCACGATATCTTTTTCTTCCTCATTTTGATTTTTGTTTTCGTATCACGGATCTTGGTACGCACTTTATGGCATTTCCACTATAAAAAAAATCCAATACCGCAAAGGATTGTTCATGGAACTATTATCGAGATTCTTTGGACCATTTTTCCTAGTATCATTCCGATGTTCATTGCTATACCATCCTTTGCTCTCTTATACTCAATGGACGAGGTAGTAGTAGATCCAGCCATGACTATCAAAGTTATTGGACATCAATGGTATCGGACTTATGAGTATTCTGACTATAATAGTTCCAATGAACAATCACTCACTTTTGACAGTTATACGATTCAAGAAGATGATCTAGAATTGGGTCAATCACGTTTATTAGAAGTGGACAATAGAGTGGTTCTACCAGCCAAACCTCATCTACGTATTATTGTAATACCTGCTGATGTACCTTATAGTTGGGTTGTACCTTCCTCAAGTGTAAATGTGATGTTGTATCTGGTCGTTTAAATCAGATCTCCATTTTGGTACAACGAGAAGGAGTTTACTATGGTCAGTGCAGTGAGATTTGTGGAACTAATCATGCCTTTACGCGTGCGCTCGGAAACATAGGTCGACTGTTGAGCCCACTCTGGCTCAGCCGCACCACTCTTGTTGACGATCGTGTAGGAAAAAATAAGAGATCGTGTAGGAAAAAATAAGCGATCGTCTAAACGATCGTGTAGGAAAAAGTAAGCGATCGTATAAACGATCGTGTAGGAAAAATGTGAGCGATCGTCCAAACGATCGCGTAGGAAAAACTAAACTTCGTCTATACAATCATTTAGTAAATATCGGAAGCTAAAGGATCGCTTAAGAAAAGGTAAACGATCGTTTAGTTAATAGCGCGCGAAGGTGTAATCAGTAAGTGATCGCTTAGCAATATCGTATATGTAAGCGATCGTGCAGTCACTATCGTATAGGTACTGATTTTCTAAACGATGATACTATCTTTTTCACAATGTCCGCGTATATGACTCTTGCACACCGTCAGCTATTTATAATGCACTCATCCGTTATTTTGAACAGAAGAGACACCGTCTCATTTCCTTTATAATCGTTCAATGAATGTGATCTTATCATATTCATAACATATAAATTAATATCATATATTAATTATAATATTTTTCTCTACTAGATATAAATCATATTTATATCGAATTTCCTCCAAATTAATATATCTCATACATAAAGTTAATTATATCATATTTAATTAACTCGTTCAATTGTATCATATATAATTGAACTTCCTCTTGTCAATTTGAACATTTCAAACTAACCCAAAAATTGATTCTCAACTTGTATCTAAGCTACCAAGGGGACCTTATGAACCTATGGCTCGAAGCTCCAATGGTGCATGAATAACTGACTAAACTCCCTAGTCACGATATCCACCATCCGTTAACTGCCAAGTATTCCACTAAAGACCGACAGTTGAACTCTTCTTGCCATAGATATATTTCTATATCCATTGGATATAACCAATCATCAGTATGATGACCCTTCACATATGCTCATAATTACAGTAGGCCAATTTATTGTTTTGCTCCTATAATTACATCTTCCTCCTTAAGTACCACTAATTCCTCTAATGAACAATACAACATAGTCCTAATATGTGTGAACACCTCTCGGGCCATGAGAAGGTGCGTGGTCAAGCCTCAAGATCAGCCCTTAAGAGAGCAATCTATCTACTTACCCCTACTTTGGGGAAGGAGTGAACTTCATCTTGTGAAGCTGAGTTCCCAGCTCCCAAATCAGACGAATCCCTAAAATGGTAGGTTTGATTCGGTGCTCTGGCCACTTGCACCCATGCAAATCAAAGAACCGCCCTCAATGGGGGAGTTCCCAACTCACTCAGGATTGAGGTCATGTTACCTATGGTCATCCTAGTAAAGTGAATTCTCAGTCATGAACGAAGTTATATGATAAGACATTAAAACTTCGAGGTCAAGTCTTATACAATCTCTTTGTATAGGACTCCCCCGCTCGCATGTCCACTACACGAATGATCAGGATCAGACCATCTATGACAAGTCACAACATTTGTAACAATTCCACAAAGCGGGTCGCGTTCGTAGTGTTACCAGAATAAGGTTCCCCTCCTATATCCATATACTACAGACTATTTTTGTTGTCACTTAAGACATGATCTACTTGTATGTCACTACATACATGCTTAAGTTACATAAAGACAACCAGGGATATTAAGTTTATTGATTTATGATAAAAATAAAAAACATCTAAATGTGCAAAGTCAAGTAGTGAAGTAAATATCATTTATATTATACATCACAAGTGTTCGTACAAAGTTGCTTACGAAATACTAGACACGAGACTTTAGGGCACAAACCCCAACAATCTCCCACTTGTCCTAAAGTGAAGTGGGGAGTATAAGTAAACAGGCACAAAACAATAAACTAGGGCATCAAAAACCCAGTGCAACAAAATCTCCCACTTGCCCTAGTCTAGCCGCGGGCGGTCCCGTAGACCCGTGCTCTGAAGGTGACCCTCAAACACTG
>NC_052360.1:21926601-21934605 GCF_009727055.1 Benincasa hispida
CCCCAGGATCGACAGGGAAAGAGAAATGTCCGTGAAGACATTGAGCAGGCAAGCCTGACTGCCTGCGGAGATATGGATTACGAACATCAAAGACAACGCAAATTTTTGGTCCATATCTCGATACTACATTTATTCTCCTTTACTAAATTCCTTCTTTGATTTCTGAACTAAGCTTTAATGATTCATTTAATGCAAATTTTGACTCTTCGAATTTTATTCTTCAGTTACTTCTTTGCATTTAATTCATTCTTGCATTTAATTCTTTGAGTTTTCTATAGTCAGTGTATGAGCTTTAATTTGTGAATGATCGAGTCATAAAGAAAAATAAATAATAAAAATAACAAAATAAAATGCCTGTGTTATAAAAATAAAACATTGAACAACAAGTAAGCAAAATGACAATGGACGCATCCCAAGCTTATTAGGAATGCATTGCGATCACCTAACTCAACTGTATTGAGTTCAAGAGTGTGTTGTGCTCGTATATATCCTTTGCCCGTCCTTAGCCAAATGCACTATGTCGAGGTATCCTCCAGAAATGCGTTGGTTAAGGGGTGTGTTGCGGGGATATATGCGTTGTTACCCGTCCTCTGCAAAGATACAGTTGCATTATTGAACACGATGCGTTATAACTTATCATGCGTCCATTCGAATAAAATATTAAAGAAAATGTTCTCTAGTAATTCGAGAAGGTGTCCAATCGACTCGTATCCCCAAGCAATTATGGCTTGGCAGACGAAAGGACATCTTTTTCTGAAAATTCCATAAATGCGAGAGGTGGAACGACGCGCCTGTTGAGCTGCTCGAGGCCAGTCGCCGCACAAATCGCATTGGGCCCCACCATGGCCCAACCTATAAATACCCCCTTCCCCTTCTTTGAAAATTCTTTACCAGCAACTCGAAACCCTAGCATTTTTTCTTTCAGAACTCTTTTCTCTCCCAAAAAGCTCTAAGTTACCAGTCCTTTTTTCAGAACCCTTTTCTTCTCCAAATTTGTTTCAATGGCCGACCAAACTTCAAACCAACCTACTTCACCATCTGTCCCTAACCAAGCAGCCATGCGAGAGGTAGCATTCCTTGCTGCCAGTCGCAGGCTTGCCGCCCAAACTCGTTCTATCCCAAGGCTCACCGAAAGAACTCGGAGAAATCCCTTGGCTGTTAGGCCTCTTGCGTTCAAAAGAGGAGGAAACACTGAATGCCTGCCAACGCCAATACCGTCCATCTCCACTGAAAGCGAACGGAAGAGGCGAGATGATACGGAGGTGTTTGGCAACATCCTAAGCACCTTGGAGCAAGGAAGAGGACTGCCCAAGGAAGGGGTTGTAAACCAGCCACTGCCTATGGAGGAGGAGACGGTGGTTGTGTCGAAGGAAATGATAAAGGATGGAGTAGTGGTGGTGGAAGATGTGGTGGCTGAAGAAAAAGATAAAGGGAATGATGTTTTGGTCCCAGAGACTCCGGAGGCCACCATCATCGCAGAAATTTTTGATGAGCTTCCATAAATGGAAGAAGAGGAGATTGCGATCATTGAAAGAGAAGAAAACGAGATCGCAGTTGAAGAGGCTGGAGAAGCGGAGATAGAGTTAATAACCCCTAACCTTGCGATGGAGATGTTTGGAGGGGGTGTGATGCCAGAAGAGGCCAAGAAGGAAGAGTTGAAGGCAGCTGAGGCAGAGAAGGAAGCTGAAGCTAGATTAAAGAAGGTAGTAGAGGCCGAGAAGGAAGATGAGAAGAAGAAGAAGAGAAAGAAAAAGAAGGCTGGAAAGGCAGAGTCATCGCATCATCACAAGTCTAGAAAGAACAAAGAGAAAAAGGATGATGATGAAGATGAAGAGGCCAAGAAGAAGAGGAGAGAGGAGAAAGAAGAGAGAAGGTTGCGCCGAAAGGAGAAGAGGCGCCTGAGAGAAGAAGAAAAAGCCAAGCAGAGGGCTACAAGCCACAAGAAGGATGGAGAGTCGACCTCCGTAAAGGAGGATAGGGGGAAACGACGCAGTTGATGGAGCCGCCACAACCTAAAGCAACACAATTAGTTGCAACAGATGAAGAAGAAGAAACAGAGGGAACCCTCCTAATGCGGCATTGCAAGGAGAATGTGTCGCAAGGGTCTAGCAGCGACTCTCAACAATTAATGTTAGCACTAGAAGAGGAGGAAAGTAGAAGAAAAAAGAAGAAAAATAGCAAGAAAAGATGGAGCGGGGCAAGCTCATCATCGTAGAAGAGAACAGAAGATGAAGATTAGAATTTGAAGAAATGCGAAGAAATAACGAGCTTGCCCAACTTGAAGGGATCCGAAAATGCATCAGCGCCTATTGCGGGCCTCTGAGCAATTTGAAGAAGAGCTTGAGAGAGAAGAGAGAGAGGCGGAAGAAGAAGAAATGAGGAAGAAAGAAGAAGAGGAAAGACTACGTTTGGAAGAGAAGAGGAGGAAGCGCGAAGCTAACAAAAAGTGCTTGTATAAAAGTAAGGGCAAAGAACTCGTTGAACGCAAGAAAGAGGAACAGCGGAAGAAGCGGGAAAAGAGATTAAGGCAAGTAGCCCGCCTTGCGCAAGCAAGAGGCAAGGACATAGCAGAGAGCAGCGAGCCTGCATCGGCCAAGAAGCGATCATCTAATAGAAACTAGAATGATGACATGCTGATTGAGATGGGCTTCTACCCCTGTCTCTTATACACATCTAGATGTGTATAAGAGACAGCCGCTAGCAAGAGGCAAGGACATAGCAGAGAGCAGCGAGCCTGCATCGGCCAAGAAGCGATCATCTAAGAGAAAAAAGAATGATGACATGCTGATTGAGATGGGCTTCTACCCTGTGCCGACCCCACTACCTGATCTCATCACGAGTATCATTGTGGAGCATGGGTAGGACACTTTCTGTCAGTGCCCATCCATCATCATGCATCAGGTAGTGCGAGACTTCTATCGCAGGCGTCTGCATGGAAATAGGGATGCAGTAACTTTTAAGGGCAAGACAGTACACTTCAGCACAAAGGACATCAATGGACTTTATCAGATGAGGGATAACCCTAATACACCAGGGAACACTATCATTGATGATCCTACAGAAGAACTGATGAGAGACACGTTGAAGGTACTAGCGCAACCAGGTACAAGATGGACAATCTCTTCTAAAGGCATTCGCACTCTGAAGTCTAAGTCTTTTCTACCAGAGGGAAGGCTATGGGTTTATTTGGTTAAGAAGCAGTTGATCCCAACAATGCATGACAGAACTATATCAAGGGATCAGGTGATGGCCGCATATTTTATTGCGCGTGGCATTCCTATTGACGTGGAAAGGTTGATTGCAGGGCAGATCAGAGCACTAGTGGGGCATATAAAGGGCAGTACTTCTTCCCGTGGATTGTCTCAAGTTTATGCCTAAATGCAGATGTAGGCATTGATGAGGAGCCCATGCCAGAAGTTCACGGCCTCATCAACATCAAAATTCTGAGGATGCTCTTCAAGGATTCCCCACATTGCCCGGAACTGCCAGCAAAGAGACCTGCGATTGATTTGAATGCACCGCAAGAACCCAGACCAAAAAGAAAAAAAGGAGAAGATAAGGGAACAGAGAGGGTACATGAGTCACCAGTGCATGATCCAGAACCCATAAACCCTCTTCCCTATTAGATCTCCAAGCCCTCCAAGCCCGCCAGCGCAACCTTCCTTCCCTCTTCATGAACCTATTACCAACCTTCCTCTTATTCCCAACTCTCAAATTCAACCAAGAGCCCCATCTTCACCAACAACTTCATCACCACACCCTACCACCCCACCGCCACAAGTGATGACCCACACGCTTTGGGTGAAGGCACATTTGCCCAACCTCAAAACGCTACTGGCGAGACTTAACAGGCATAACCCTCCTCCACCTTCTTGGTTGCTGAGTTAGCTGAAATGAGAAGCCTCTTCGCCCAACAGCAAGAACTTTTCTCTCAGCAGCATCACTTCTTCAACCATCGATTTGAGGTAGCAATGGAGCGCATTCATGAGATTCAACGGAGTGCTGCAACTTCAAGGGAAGCGCTCATCAAAATCCAGTGCAGTATGCATAGGATCTTCCAACACCAGTGGCAGATAGCGGAACTTAATCAAGAATACTTCAACTTTCTCACCGCCTAACTGCATGGTCCGATGGTGCCTCCACATCTAAGGCAGCACTTCATTTTTTACGATGGCTTTATTCCCCCACCTCAATACCCTCCACTAGATCCCCCTACTCCTCAACCTTAGTTTTTATTCTTTCTTCAATTTTAAGTTTTAATGCGGCCATTCTTTCATCGTATTCAATTCTTTTTTTTATTATTATTATTTTTACTTTACCAAATTCTTTGACTCTTGTACAAGCATGAGAAAATTTTGTTTGTAATTCAACCATTTGTAGTATATCCGCATACTTTGTTAATAGTCAATACAATCAAAGTACATAATTCACTCTACTCTTTGCCTGTGCCTTTTTCTTTATCTTCCTTTGTTAATCTTTGCTATATTTGTACTCTTGCATTTTTACGATCTTCATTGCATTGCTATCATGTATTATGTGTTACAGTTAGAAACATTTCCCATACTTAGTAAATTCTGACTAACACTTAGTTAACTCTTAGTTTAGCAGTACTTTACCTTTTATCTTTCAAAGTCCTACTCAAAACTTCTTTTTGAAATTTTCTTCTAAGAGTTTGTCTAGTCTATCCAAACAACGCAATGAGGATCTTGCTCATCTTTAAATTTGGGTGGGGAAGGTCTGAGCAGATGAACTTAGAAGTATGCAGTATTTCAGAAAATGCGTCTATTTCCATTAAAAAAAAAATTATGCAAAACTCCAATGTCAGTGCAAGGAAAAATTTCAAAACTGTTCCCAACCTGATAAGAGTTTAGTTGTGAAAGGAACCTACTCGTAACTGGATGTTCGTATGACACCCGTAGGAGCAAGCCAAAACGAAGGTCGGTCTCCAAGAACAACGTAGTATAAGCCAAAAATGGAAAAAGAAGGCAAGGGACAACTCCTCTGATATTATGAGTTAAAGTTAGAACTGGCATACTACCGTAGTTGGATATTCGCATGACACCCGTGGGGACAAGCCAAAACGAAGAGTGTAACCATGACCAACTGTCTCTAAGTGAATAAATGATGCAAAGTTTTGCTCACCGCATATAGATACATCAAGTTGTTTTGATAACGAAAAGATAAACATTCTATTTTGAAAACTCGAAAAGTGTCTTTGAGCAGAATTTTGTTACATAGAAGAATAAAGTAAGGCTTGCTAAGAATTAGCAAGGATAGAAGGAAAGTACGATGTCAGGTAATGTGCCTAAATGTAACATTTGGAGCAACCAATCATCGCAGAAATATAGGATAGGAATGGAGTATGATTGCCTTAGTAGAAGATATGCTTGAGGACAAGCATATATCTAAATTTGGAGATGTGATAACTTGTAGAAATACAAGTTATTTATGCCACCTTTTCTAGATATTGCGGCCAAAAGTTAGTAATTATGCGCCAATTGTATGAAAATTAACCTAGTATGACAATAATTATAAATGTTTATAATTACACCCACTAACGCCAAAAAGATGGAGAACAAGCCAAACTTTACTTTGTTTGGTAGGAGACCAAGTCACCGCTTGCGCTCAAGGCTCATGAGAAACTAATCAACGCATCCCTATCACATTGCACCCGTCGATCAACCATGAAGAGACGATTACCGAAGTAACGGCGCAATGCGACAGTCGGTCCAGAGTTATGCTTTGACCGCATGCGGTAATAAAAACAAACACCGCATGCGAACCCATGATCGAAAGATGTAGCTGAGCAACGCAAAGGGGAAGGATTGAGACACATGTACAACTAACCGTTGTGCAGATTTGACGGTTCGATTGCATAACAGAAGGAATAATATCCCTCCATCTTCGGAATTTTCATAACAAAAGTGGGGACCACAAGGCCGGAGTCAAAGGATCTGCTCCTATAAATACCCCAGCGAATTCAGAGAAAAATATGCTATTTGATACTGGGCTAAGTGCTGTAAGATTTTAGAGAGAAAAAGGTTGAGCTGAGTGCTGAAAAGAAGAAATCCGGGAAGAGAAAGAGATAAGGCCGAGAGATAAATCTCAGATCCAACCAGCTGTATACCCGATCGAAGCTCTGTGTAGAGACCCTTGCTACCGATGGAGCAAGCCTGAGAGGGAAGCTCTTCCTATCATCGAAACCATCCTATCTGGCAAGCAGATCTCCATTGAATCTGTGCCAAGACATTGGCATCGGATTGTATCTGTTCTATCTCTCTTTCATTGTATTCCATATTCTCTTTATCTCTTCATTCACACATCATGTATCAAACACTTAGTAGAAATATTGAATGTTTCGATAGATTTCATTTACTATTCTCTGTCTGTTTCCATTCACCCATTAGTCAGTTTCTTCATGATGTTTTCCTAATCCCTTGATGAGCAATATGAATCACCAAGAACTTAATATGTATTAAAGTTATCAAATACGTTTAGCTAAAGCATGCTAGACGGCATCTTCACCTGTGAGAGTAGAAGTGAAGATGTCATTCTGATCTATCGAGAGAAGGTTAGAAGAGTGCGTTAACTAAAGCGAGTGGTACTTCCAGACATGGAAGCAACCTTGCAATCATTACATTAGACTCTGTTTCACCACTGACATATGAGAAACGCTGTCGATCACTGAGAGGTGTACGCCAAGAGAAGAGTGGAACAATATTTATACCTTCAATTCAATTAAGAACTTGTGTTGTTTGTAATACTTATCTTTCTCTTTCTAATCTGTTCACAAGACTTGTCATCGCATCCCACGTCTTTGCACAATCTTCACAGCCAGCCTTAATTCTAGTATCTTGCACATAAAGCCTGTATCTTGTAACATCTAGTTTAGGTTTATTGTATTTCCTTGTTTTATCGCATTCTACTGCTTTCCTTTATTTTACTGTAATTTACATACTGTACAAACTTTTATAAAGAATTCAAAAAACCCGGTTGCATATACCATGAACATACCGCAATAACTGGCACCACTTCCCTGTGTTCGACCTCGGATCACACCGAGAAACTTGCGGTGGAATTACACTTGGTTCCATCATAAGGAAACTTGTGACAACGCAGGGCATACTACTTGAGCATCTCTGATTAACGCATAAATAGTAGTAGTATCGCATCATCATGAGCATTGAATATCATACATACAAATCGTGTTACAGTGGTGACATACAAATGGATCATGTCTTGAATGATAGCCAAAATGGTCTGTAGTATATAGATATAGGAGGGAAACCTTATCTTGGTAATACTACGGACGCGGCCCGCTTTGTGGAATGGTCACAAGTGTTGTGACTTGCCACAGATGGTCTGATCCTAATTATTCGTGTTGGGGACATGCCGAGCGAGGTCCGTCCTATATAAGATTTGTATAAGACCTGACCACGAAGTGTAATGTCTCGTTATCTAACCACCATTCATGGCACTACTTTCACTTCACTAGGATGACCATAGTAACATGCCTACAATTCCTGAGTGAGTTGGGAACTCCTACCATTGAGAGCGGTTCTTTGATTTGTATAGGTGCGAGTGGTCAGGTTGTCGATTTAAAACCTACCATTTAGGGAATTCCGTCTGATTTTGGGAGCTGGAAACTCGGCTACACAAGATGAAATTCACTTCTTTCCCGATGTAGGGGTAAGTAGATAGATGGCTCCTTTAAGGGCTGATTCCGGGTTGAACGATGTGGCACACACCTTCTCTTAGCCCGAGAGGTGTATAATTTGGACTATGTTGTATTGTTCATTAGAGAACTCAATGGTCCTTAAGGAGTGAGATGTATACAGGGGAAAAACGATAATGACCCAGCTTACTTACGAGCACCTGTGAAAAGTCATCGTACTCATGATTGGTTATATCCGATGGACACAGTAATTTATATGTGGTAAGAAGAGTTCAACTGTTGGTCTTTAGTGGAATCACTGACAGTTAACGGATGGTGAATCTCGTGAC
>NC_052360.1:21935222-22004009 GCF_009727055.1 Benincasa hispida
TCATCGCGCTACACGATCGTTTGGACGATCAGGCTTCGCAGCCTCATCGTCGTCTACGCGATCGTTTGCTAAAGTACCATTGTCTAGTGCGCGTTGAACGATCGTCTACTTGCTGAAGATTGCTACACGATGGAGACCTCCTGGCGGTTCAAGACCCAGTTCGCCTGTGAACCGGTTTGCTCGATGAAAAATGTAATAGATAGGATTTTCATTCCCCCCCCCTTTTTTGGTTTAAAGGCTCATCCCGGTCCATTAATCTATTTGTTTAATACATGCGATGTATGTTTTATATGTCATATGGTATACACATATAGTAAATCCCACTTTAGGTTATGCATTGATCATGCATCATCTCTTTATTGTAATTGTTATAATTTAGAGAAGCACGATTTTAATTATGTAAGAGCATGCTCATGCATCATAATATAAGAGTTATATTTATGCATGCATAAAAAGCATTGACATGCATTATCTTTATATTATAATTGTTATAGTATAAAGGTGAATGATAGCATATTTTCTTGGTTATTACGCGTCATATAAAAGTTATATAGTAATGACCGGACATTGCATGAAGCATGACACATAGGTTACTTTATAATTGTTATAAACGTCTCGTTATGCACAATGTTTTTTTAGTTGTTTCTTTTTAAGAGTTAAAGAGAAATTAGAACTAAAAGAAATAAGAAAGACATGCATGCTAACTTAGGTTTAATTCATGTTTTAAAATGTTTAAACCTTGGATCACATAAACCTAAGATCACAGTTCTAATATGATCAGAAACCCTAAGGCTTTAATCTTTTAATCAGTTTAATAGGATTAAATTGGCTAATAAAAGGTTAAAGTGTAGCAAATCTATCTATAAGGGACCTTTTGTCTAAGGTGGGTTCTGTCTAGGCTGGGGTATTTAAGTTGACAGAAACGTAATACCTCTACCTGGGAACTTACCTGGAAAGGTGAATTAGATAGATTTGATACATGCATGCAAGTTAAGGACAGTCCATTCAAGTATTTAAATGTGACTACTTGAACTTGTTTATATTTCATAAACAAACGTTGTTTATGACCAGGTTTTAAAAAGACCACTTAGACTAAAGTCAGTAGTCGGAATGTCTAGGTTAATGAATCCCTAGGTAGAACATTCAGTGGGAGGTACTTGAGGCATAAGATGCTTCACTTAAACCTTTCACTTTTCTCTTAAAGTTCACATCGTGAGATCAATCCTCGGCCTCGCGGCACCTTTGGCGTGTCCCCCCAACGGATGTTGTTTGGGTAAGTCAATATCAAGGTGGATGAAGAGAATGTTCATAGTAAGTGGGAGTGGGAAGTGCGACAACATATCCCTCAGTCTCCCTCATTAGGTTGAATAAAGTTACTGCGCATCGCCTCGAGGCACCCTGGGAGTATCCCCCTAAAGGATGGCTGTTTTTCACGTTTCTTTATTTGGTCTCCTGTAAGAGGATAAGGTAACTTAGTCTCTTGTCCTAATCTATCTTTTCTCTACGGTAAGCGCATTAGGACAGGACTCTGGCCCTGAAAACGAGGGGTTATACTTATACGGAATAGTTAAAGGTTAACGATTCTGGATCGAAAAATGGTGGCTGTTAGGTTCAGTTCCAAGAGTTAGTTATGCCTAATGGTTGAGAATGTCTCATCCCAGTGAAGAGGCAACTGATCACCCCACCGGTGGCGTTTATCCTGACTCACTGGGACATCATTGCAAAATAGAAGTCTATAACTTGGTACTTGAAACTGTTTTGCAAAACTAATTGGTTTAAAAGTGGTTTAGCAAAATCTAATCAAGCTTTGTTCGTATTTTCAACAACTTTTTCAAATGGCTATAGCCACCTTATCGTTGTTAAGCACAGAAAATTAACTAGCGATAATTTTTCAACATGGAAATATATGATCACGATGATCCTAATCATCGAGGATCTCATGTTCGCTCTCACGGAGGCTTATCCTTCTATTCAAACTCCAAATGGAATTCTAAATGTTCGGGAGGCATACGAGCGATGGATAAGGGCGAATGAGAAGGCCCGAGCCAATATCTTGGAAAGTATTTCTGACATCTTGGCCAAGAAGCATGAGCCTATGGTCTCAGCTCGTGAGATCATGGAGTCCCTGTGGGGGATGTTTGGACAACCGTCTGAACAACTTATGCATGAGACTCTTAAATACATATTCAACTCCAAAATGCAAGAACGCACCTCTGTTTGTAAACATGTGCTAAACATGATGGTCCACTTCAATGTGGCGGAATTGAATGGGTCTACCATCGATAAGGGCAGCCAGGTTAGCATAATCCTGCATTCTTTGCTTGAGAGCTTCCTGCACTTTGTTAGCAATGTGATTCTTAACAAAGTGAAATATAACCTTACAACTCTTCTCAACGAGTTGCAGACATACCAATCTTTACTGAAAAGTAAGAAGAGGCAAAAGGGCGAGTCAAATGTTACTTCATCCTCAAGGACATTCCATAGAGGTTCGACCTCAAGAACAAAGTCTACACCTTCTACTTCTAACTCTACAAAGGGGAAGAAGAAGAAGGGTGGTAAGNACAAAGTCTACACCTTCTACTTCTAACTCTACAAAGGGGAAGAAGAAGAAGGGTGGTAAGGGAAAAGGGAAGGCACCTACTAACCCACCGCCTGTCACCCCGAGAAGGTGTCCACCAGTTGCTAAGGGAAAGTGTTTCCATTACAACCAAGATGGACATTAGAAGAGGAACTGTCCTCAGTATTTGAAGGAGAAGAAAGCAGCCAAGGCTAAGGCCAAGGCGGATAAAGGTAATTATGATTTACTTGTGCTCAAAACTTGTTTAGTGGAGAATGATGATTCGGCCTGGATAATTGATTCAGGCGCCACTAACCATGTTTATTCTTCCTTGTAGGGGATTATATCTTGGCGATAGCTGGAGGCTAGTGAGATGACGATACGAGTAGGCACCGGGCACGTCGTCTCAACTATGGCAATGGGAGGACTCCAGTTGACTTTACAAAATAGGTTTCTAATTTTAAATGATGCATATATTGTTCCTAAACTAAAAAGAAACCTTATTTCTATAAAGTGTTTATTGCAATATAAATACACTATTTCTTTTAATTTGAGTAAAGCATTTATTCATAAAGATGGTATTTTTATTTTCACAGCAAATTTGGAATCGAATTTATATGTGCTAAGGCCGTTAGCCATTAATTCCCTCCATAATACTGAAATGTTCAGAATTGTCGTAACTCAATCAAAACGTCAATGAATTTCTCCAAAAGAAAATGCCCAACTTTGGCATCTACGTTTAAGGCACATTGATCTCAATAGAATTGAGAGATTGGTGAAGAGTGGACTTCTATGTGAGTTAGAAGAAAATTCTTTACCTGTGTGCGAATCTTGCCTTGAGGGTAATATGACTAAACGACGTTTTACTGGAAAAGGTTTTAGAGCTAAGGAGCCTCTTGAGTTAGTACATTCTGACCTTTGTGGTCCTATAAATGTGTGAGCCCGAGGTGGCTATGAGTATTTTATCAGTTTTACTGATGAATACTCCAGGTACGGGTATGTTTATCTTTTGCAACAGAAGTCTGAATCCTTTGAAAAGTTCAAAGAGTTCAAGGCTGAAGTTGAAAATGCATTGGATAAACGGATTAAAACACTTTGATCAGATTGAGGTGGAGAGTTTTTGGACTCTGAATTCCAGGACTATTTGATAGAACATGGAATCATTTCCCAACTCTCAGCGCCAGGTACAGCTCAGCAGAATGGTGTAGCAGAGAGGAGAAATAAGACCTTGTTAGACATGGTTTGATCGATGATGAGTTACGCTTCCTTACCGAACTCTTTTTGGGGTTTCGCAGTGAAGACTGCAGTCTACATACTCAACTGTGTTCCCTCCAAGAGTGTTGCAAGAACACCTCTGGAGTTATGAAACGGGCATAAACCTAGTTTACGTCATTTCCACATTTGAGGTTGCCCTGCATATGTGCTTGAGGCTAATCCCAAGAAGTTGGAACCACGGTCGAGGTTATGCCTCTTTGTAGGCTACCCCAAAGGTACACGAAGAGGTTATTTTTATGATCCAACGAAAAATAGGGTGTTTGTTTCAACAAACGCTACTTTTTTGGAGGAGGATCATATAAGGGAGCACAGTCCACAGAGCAAAGTCGTGTTGCGTGAGCTTTCCAATAAAACTACTGAAACTTCAACAAGAGTTATTGAAGAGCCTACTACATCAATAAGAGTTGTTTATGGGAGTTCATCTAGTAGGTCGGTTCCACTTCAAGAGTTGAGGGAACCTTGACGTAATGGGAGGGTTGCAAACTCACCCGTTTGCTATCTGGGTTTCACGGAAATCCTTGCTATGGTAGCAGATGGCGACGTTGAGGATCCGTTGTCTTATAAGAAGGCAATGGAGGATGTTGACCGGGATGAATGGGTCAAGGCCATGGATCTCGAGATGAAGTCGATGTACTTCAACTCAGTATAGGATCTTGTAGATTAGCCTGATGGGGTTCGCCCTATAGGTTGTAAATGGATCTACAAGCGCAAACAGGGCACTGATGGGAAGGTACAGACGTTCAAGGCTTTATTTATGACAAAGGTTTATACCCAGGTAGAGGGAGTCGACTATGAGGAGACTTTCTCGCATGTTGCCATGTTAAAGTCGATCTGCATCCTCCTTTCCATTGCAGCTTATTATAATTATGAGTTCTAGCAAACAGAAGTCAAGACGGCCTTTCTTAATGGCAATCTTGAGGAGACCATTTATATGGTGCAGTCGAAGTATCATCTGATTCGCGAGATAGTGCATCGAGGGGATGTGATTGTCATGCAGATTGCTTCGAAGCACAATGTTGCTGACTCGTTTACGAAGGCTCTCACGGCTACAGTGTTTGAGGGTCACCTATGGAGCATGGGTCTACAGGATCGCCCGCGGCTGAACTAGGGCAAGTGGGAGATTTTTTTGTACTGGGCTTTTATGCCCTAGTTTATTGTTTTGTACTAAGTTTTTTGTACACCCCACTTCGCTTTAGGACAAGTGGGAGTTATTGGGGTTGATGCCCTAGAGTCTCGTGTCCTGTAGTTTGTAAACAGTATATACGAATACCAGTGATTTTTAATATATGATATTTACTTCACATCTTGTTGTTTTGCTCGGTTATTTGTTTTATTTGCTTTACCACAAACCAATAAACATAAAATCCCTGGTTATCTGTATGTGACTCAAGTATGTATGTGGTGACATACAAGTGGATCTGTCTTGAGTGATAACCAAAATGTCAGTAGTATATGGATATAGGAGGGAACTTTCCTGGTAATGCTTACGGACGCGGCCCCCCTTTTGTGGAATCGGTCACAATGTGTTGTGACTGCCACAGATGGTCTGATCCTAATCATTCGTGTTGGGGACATGCGAACGAGGGTGTCCTATACAAAGAGTTTTATTAAGAACCTTGACCACGAAGTGTTAATGTCTTCGTTATCTAACACCGTACATGACAGATACTTCACTTCACTAAAATGACCATAGGGTAACATGACCTCAATCCTGAGTGAGTTGGGAACTCCTGCCATTGAGAGCGGTCTTTTGATTTTGTAATCGGTGTGAGTGAGCCAAACGTCGCCGATTTCAAAACCTACCATTTTGGGATTCGTCTGATTTGGGAGCTGGGAACTCAGCTACCACAAGATGAAATTCACTTCTTCCCCGAGGTAGGGGTAAGTAGATAGATGTTCCCTTAAGGGCTAATTCCAAGGCTTTGAACCGATTGGCGCCACACACCTTCTCTTGGCCCGAGAGAGTGTTTACACATAGTTTGGACTATGTTTTATTTTTCATTAGAAGGAATCAATGGTACTTAAGAGGTGAAATGTAACTACAGGGGCAAACAATAAATTGGCCAACTATACTTACAAGCATCTGTTGAAGGGTCATCATACTCATGATTGGTTATATCAATGGACACAGAAAAATATATCTATGGTAAGATAGAGTTCAGTTGTTGGTCTTTAGTGGAAATCACTGACAGTTAACGGATAGTGATATTCGTGGCTAAAGAGTTTAGTCAGCTATTCACGTACCGTTAGAGCTTTGAGCCACAGGTTCATTAGGTCACCTGAGTGCTTGGATAAAGTCGAGAACCAGTGTTTGGGTTTAATTTGAAATGTTCAAATTGACAGAGGAAGTTCAATTATATATGATATAATTGGGACTAGTTTAATAATATATGATATAATTGGACTTAAAGTATGAAATACATTATATTTGGAGGAAATTAGATATAAAATATGATTTATATCAAGTAAGAGAAGAAAATAACTATAGTACATATATGATATCAAACTATAGGATATAAAATATAATATGATTATATTTATTAATTAAATTAATTGATTAATTATTTCATAATTAACCGATTAATCCACGTTCAGACGTGGGAAGTAGAGGCTGCGAAGGTTATTTGGTAACTGGCCGGGTTAAAAGCTATTGCAAAATTGTTTTCATTTTATATATTAATCGTTGCATTACGTATCGCCTGTGCCCAAAAAGAATCCATGAAAGAGCGATCGCGAGAGCCTATACGATAGAAGCTCGTTCGTCTAAACGATCGCCTAGTTTACGCGTTCTCTAAACAATCGTATACATTTTTTCTAAACAATCATTTAGTTTTTCCTAAACGATCGTGTAGCTCTACTATACGATAAGCATTTCCACTATACGATAGCAGAGTTCATCTCCCATTTGCTTTTCGTCTACACGACGTCTTCTCTTTCGTCCTCTACCAAACTCACCAGAGCCCACTCTTTGGGTTTTTGACGCCGAAGATACCTGGGTTTCTCTTGTGGTGGTGTCGTCCTACGGCATTGTTCATGTACTTCAGATCATGTCGTTGCAGTCAACAGACTCGTCGGGTGCTGGTAGATTAGTGGGAGGTTTTCCGCTGCTTTGGGTTCAGTCGTTCGAAGAGTGCCTTCATCTGGTATGAACCCTTTTTTTTATATTTTATTATATTCTGAGCATGCCGATTATGAGTTTAATATGCATAACAGTTTATATGGAATGTATATCGTTTATGTTTCGGTCACTGTGAAATCGGAGCGATCTAAGCCCACTCATGGAACTCTCGGTGTGAGATCCTTCAAGATCAAGTCTGGTCTGCCTGGTTTCACCACATATATGAGATCAACTCTAATCCTTCTGACTCCGTCTCATCTGCAAGATTGCATCTAGTCCCAAAAAAGGCACCCTACGACGATCTTGCAGGAAAATTGTTTAAGACTCCGAAAATAAAAGGCACCATCTGCAAGACTCTAGGGCGAAGAAACTGCTTGTCTGCAAACTCCAAACTACTCGTCTACAAGAAACTATTCAATAAATTTCTTTAGTTCCATTTCTAAAGACTCCAAGGCGAAAATAGCCTCCCTTTTGTGGAAAGACAAGAATGCACAACCAACAAGATAGAAAAATAGCTAAATATGTTTTATCCTTCAATTTGTCTTTTATCCTGAGTTTTGCAAATAACATATTTTCCCTACTCAATTATTCTTGAGACTCGATCCTCATACCATCAAAATTTTGAGTAGAATGGGAATGGGAAGCTTTCTTTTGCTTTCTTGTAGTGGACTTATTATATCTTTGAGCCTTTAAGAACTAAAATGAAATCCAAGAGCTAAATATCACTGGGGAATCATTCTTAGAAGGTGTCATACGAATTTCTCTCTATGAGCAAACTATTGAATGATATGCATAGAAAATATGTTCACGTGTCTTCAGAAGATATCTATCCTTGTCTCAATAGCTAATTAACTCTTTAAAGGAATGAATCACCTCATCTTAAAAATTCCCCTTGATTGGAAGGCCCCCAAATGACCATAGCACAAACAAATTGATTTTTCTTCCATAGTGTGAAGAATATTAGTTAAAGGACACTAAGCTTCATAAAAGGCTTGGACTACATCACTATTAAGATTATATGTGTACAAAGAAGCCATCACCGTGCCAAATAAACAAACATCATAAAAGAATCACTTGTTTCGGTCGACTACAAACTCAAGTCACTCGCAATAGTAATCAGTAAAGCTAAATTTCCCAAGAACCTTCATTGTGACGTTTAAGCGAGTCTGGTCCTCAATTATACGATGTTCAAGAGTTAACACTTGGTAGGGATTAAGGGTCTTGTCTTAGATAGAAGATTGTAAGATCCACACGCTTTCCCCCTGAGTCAAAGGCACTTTTGTTGATAATTTAGGAAGAATCATGTTATTGTCTAAACTTAGCCAACGAACTACAAAAGGGCTGGCTAATGACTTTTCCACAAGAAAGCTAAGTCCATATTTTATTGGTTGACCTCTATCTATAAGAATCGTAAGGTATCTCTCATAAAACGAGATGTGTTCAGTAAAGTGAACGGTCATTCTGCAAAAAATACCACCATAAAAGAATGAGTCTCAACGGCATAATTCAAAGGAAATTAAACAAAAGACCAAAAATATGTTGAGCTTCACAAGGCTTTATTATATTTTAACAAGGCTTTATTATATTTTAATCCCAAATGGATGGAGAGCGCTAATAGATGTGATTGCCAAAACATGCATTAATCTTATAATATCACCATCCTTAGCACACGATATAATAAGGTTCTAGGATTCCTTTCCAGGGTCAGTAGTGTTGGGTTTTATGTCCTAAAACTCGTAGTTTGTAAACAATAGAACTTATTTTGAAAAATTCAATAAAGGTGTTATTGAATAGATGTATTACTTATGAGAAATCCAATAGACCTAAAAGTTCTTTGACTATTGGATGAGTACTTGAACTTTATGTGGAGGCATAAAGATGGATCAGATTTGAGTAAATAGTCCAAATGATCTATAGTATATGAATAAGGTTGGGTACCTTATTCTGGTAACTCTATTGGATGCGGCCCATTCTGTAGTTGTTACAAGAAGTTGTAAAGTGCTACAAATAAAGTGATCCTAATTCATTCATGTTGGGACATGAGGAGTAGGGGTGTCCTTGTGCAAAAGGGTTTGTACAAGATCAGATCATGAAATCAGTCACTCTTACTTTATAACGCTATTTACGGTTTAAGACAAACTATTTTAAAGTGATGACCTAGGTAACTTAACCTTAATCCTGAGCTAACTATGAACTTCTGTTTATTTGGAATTATCCTTAGATTTGCATAGGTGAGGGTTGGCTCAATAGCGCTGGCTCAATAAACCTCCCATTTCAGGGGTAAAACTGGATAGATAACTGAGACATAGGGTGCAAGACAGAATTCACTCCTACCCGCTTTTAGGGATAGTAGAGAGGTTGTTCCCTTAAGTGTTGATTCTGGGTCTTGAACAAGGAGCCCCGCCCTTTCATTAGCCCGAGAGGGACTCGGTTTTGTTGATTGGATCACAAAACAATTGTTCATTAGGGGATCAGTGAGAACTTAAGGAACAAAAGGTAATTTCGGAGGTAAAATAGAGATTCGACCCAGCTATTATTACGAACAACCAATGAAGGGTTGACTTACTAATCATGGTTATATCGAGTGGACATAATATATCTACAGTGAGAGGAGTTCAACTATGGGATTTAGTGGAGTGCCCCATTAGTTAACGAATGGGGTTAGATCGATCTAATGAGTTTAGCCAATTAATCTTGAATTATTGGAGCTCATGATCTGTAGGTCTACAAGGTCCCCCTACTAGCTCGGAAATGGATTAGCTCTAAAGTAGCGTGATAAGTTAATTTGAAACGTTCAAATTAGAATCAAACGGAATTGGAGATATATATTTAAATATGATTTAAATATATGAAGATGGATTTGTGTAAAATTAATTTAATATTTTATATTAAATTTATTAGAATTATTTAAATTGTTTAAAGAGTTATTTATTAATTTTATTAGAAAACTAATTTATGAAATTAATTTATAAAATTAATACATTTTGATTAAATAAAAAATGATTTTAAAATCAAAATTAGATTTTGAAAATAGAAAAACACAAAAATGAAAATTTGGATTTTTCATCTCCATCTTCAAAGTAGCTCACAAAGAACCCATTATCTTCAACTTTCAATTACTCCAAGCATGAGCTGCATCCCATGCAACAAACCTCTTTGCATGATAGTCTGCAATATGTTGAAGATATTGGAGTGAAGTTGAAGTGATGCAACCGAAAGAATTTTAGCTAAAAATTCTTGAGAAGAAAGTGTTCTTCATTGGGTTGCTGCTGTGAGCATTCTCCAAGTTCCCTTTGATTCCAGCTTATTTTGAGTTCCACAACTTAATCTAGAGCTTTAAGAGAATAGTATGGAAGATCTTGTGGTGGTCTGCACAAAGATTTGGAGGATTTAACAGCTGGAAATCAAGATTTCAACGGTTCTTCAAAGGTATGTTTTGAAACCCATTAAATTCTATTTAAGCATGTTTCCGTTTCTACCAAAATTAATCAATTAGAGTGCTTATCGATCCTCCTTGCTTACGCTACGTGCTGCTACCAATTCAACAATTGATATCAGAGCATCATATAAGCATTCAATTCAGTTTAATTTTGGTTTGGTGGATGTTTTATATGAAAATATGAAATTGTTGTACTAATATATTTTGTTGAGTTTTGGCTTTTAATTTCTCTTTAATTTCTCATTTAAATTTGTAATTGGCTCTTGTTTGATGAGCTTATATGTCTTCCCAAGAGTCTATAATTTATTTGGGGTCATTAGAGTTGAAATTAAGCTATAATTCGAAGAAACAAGCGAAGAGGCCGAGTTGCAGATTCCAGAAAACCAGCCTTTGTTCATAACGCCATTGAGCTTCAATAGCTAAACGATTGTTTAGCCTCATGTGTTAGATGATGTGAAGAAAAGCTAAACGATCATATAGCTTCGGGCGTTGATCGTTTAGGTGTTGTGCGCTAGGCGATCGTGTACCTGCAGGAGCTAAGCGATGCATTGTATTGCTATATGATGGCACTACACGATCGTGTAGCTTCGGGTGAAAGCTAAGCAATGTGGTGAAGAGCTATATGATAGCGCTGTACGATCGTTTACCTTTAATCGGGAGTTAAACGATGCGTTGAGATGCTAAGTGATAGCACTAAGCGATCGTTTACCTCTATGTGGCAGCTAAGCAATGCGTTGAAATGCTAAGTGATAGCATTAAGCGATCATTTACCTATGCGTGGCAGCTGGGCGATGCGTCGAGAGCTTTGCGATAGTACTAAGAAATCGCTTACCTTGTGTGCGTGCCAAACAATCAATACGCGATGCTAGACAATGGCGTTAAGTGATTGTTTAGTAAATGTTCGCACTAAACGATGGAGCTACACGATAGTGTTGGACACTAAGCGATCGTGTAGCGGCCTCCGGCACTAGACGATGACACTATGCAATAGAAGGCAAACACTGCATGATCGTGTAGCTTGGTTAAGCAATATGCGTTGGTTGCTAAACGATCACGCAAACACTAAACGATCAGGAAAATGCATGACAATGGTCGTTAATGCTAAACGATCAAACTTAGCGAGATTTGAAATGGGCAAGAGTTGGCGGTTCGACCAGTTCTCTTGAGGTCCAATCTGGTTCAGCTTCAAATAGTTTTTGGCTGGTCCGGTTCAGACTCTGCTGGTTCGATTCAGACGGTTCGGGTCCCGTTCAAGTGGTTCAGAGTAATTCGAGCGGTGTTGAAGCTATTTTTGTAATAGTTAGGCTTTTGCTTGCTTGTTTTTGCCAAAACTAAAACCATATCAATCCGTGTTTAATTATTTATGCATTGGATATATGTTATAATTAAATAAATCTTGTATATGCATATAGTATGCCATTTAGATTTAAAATCCCACTGTGGGAAGTATGCAACATGCATTGAAAGTATGTTATAAATTGTTATAATATATAGTATGCATGTTAAGGTTTCTTGTATTTAATATAAGTGTTATATTAAATGTTGAATGTCTGTATGTTGTTGATATTTAGCACGTCTAAAGTTTTATAAGTTGTTATAAAATTGGGTTAGACATTTAAAATCCATAACAAAGAACAGTTGCATGCTCACGTAGATTAACCACTTGTTTTAATAGTTAAAATAGGTTGTTAAACTTGTAAAACTAGGGTTACAAACTCAACCGGTATATAATCTTGTTGAGGTCTGGGGGTATTTAAGTTGACGGTCTACAGAACACCTCCTATCTGGGATTATAGCGAATTATTGAGCATTGGTAACCAGTTTTATGAGTACTCATGAGCGATGTGAGGTAATAAAAGGGTTTATCACCTAGACATCGTAGGTTTAAGTCCATTTATAAGTGTTATACTTGGATAAATCACATAGACTTAGGGTTGTTTTTATTAGCGGAAAAAGAACCTAAGTATAATTTTACCCAAAAAATCAGAACACTTCAGTGGTAGTCAATAACTTCTATATGATAGAGTTATTAGAAAACTTCAGCGAGAGATTAATAACATACACGATATGTTATTCTTAGCTCTTGCGTCCCTAAGAGTTCACAGTATGGATTTAAGCGGTACTTCGTGTCATTCCGGGAGTGACCTCCATACGGAAAGTGTTTTTTAGCTTAAATTTAGACTCTGGTGAATAAGGGGAAGTTGTTCAAACAAAAATCAAGTTTATGATTTCAATTGCCACATCTCCACATAGTTTACACCGTGACATTCATATGACGCTTTGTGTCACCCTAGGAGTGACCTCCATACGAAAAGCGGATGTATGCGTCAAAATCAAGGTGAACGGAGGAAGTAGTACATAGTAAGTGGGTGAAGAAAATGTGTCAACATTTCCTACGGTCTCCTCCATTAGTCTGAACCGTGAGATTCTTATGTTGCGCCTGGACGGCTATCCCTACGGAAGGCTGTAACATAGGATTTGGAACAACCCAGGCTTCAGTAAAATGAATAGGGTCTTATAATTCCGTCTTGGGTATTGTCTTCTATTTTTTAGGCATACTCATACCATTGTGTAATGTCTGAAAAATGGCGGGTCTACACTTATAGAATTATTAAGTTCTAATAAATACTGACCAAAAGCGGTACCTAAATGACAATCGAAATATGAGTTATTCTGGATATAGTATTTAGTTAAGAATGTCTTGATGTAGTATCGTTGCGAAAGAATAATCTTGGGTATATTATTAAAATTGTTAATACTTGATTGGATTTAAAAGCAATTCACTTATAGAATTTGTTGATAATTCCATAATGACGAGTTCAATAATACAATTGTTGGCGTCAGATAAACTTACTGGGGATAATTAAGTGACTTGGAAATCAAATTTTTCATTATTGAGAATAAGATGTTATCCCCATATAGTTTTATCAAAAGCCTATTGTATACTAAACATGTTTACAATGATTCTCTCGGCTAAAGTGTTAGAGAATTACCTAGTAGGACTAGAAATACCAGATTAATAACTAGGAAAAATGAGAGAAATATTGGGTATGGGATACCGAATGGTAAAAGATGGGTATGGGATGCCCTAGTTTATTGTATTTCTCTATAAAACTCAGAAACTCAGTCTTATATATCGGATATATAAATTACCACTGGAGTTCTAGTCCAAGTGGGAGTTTGTTGGGTTTTATGTCTTAAAACTTGTAGTTTGTAAACAATAGAACTTATTCTAAAAAATTCAATAAAGGTGTTATTGAATAGATGTATTGCTTATGAGAAATCCAATAAACCTAAAAGTCCCTTGACTATTGGATGAGTACTTGAACTTTATGTGAAGACATAAAGTTGGATTAGATTCGAGTAAATAGTCAAAATGATCTATAGTATATGAATAAGGTTGGGTACCTTATTCTGGTAACACTATTGGATGTGGCCCGCTTTGTAGTTGTTACAAGAAATTGTAAAGTGCTACAAACGAAGTGATCCTAATTCGTTCTGGTAACACTATTGGATCGGACCATGAAATCAGTCACTCTTACTTTATAACGTTGTTTACTGTTTAAGACTGACTATTTCAAAGCAATGACCTAGGTAACTTGACCTTAATCCTGAACTAACTATGAACTTCTCTTTATTTGGAATTATCCTTATATTTGCATAGGTGAGAGTTGGCGGATAGATAGCTGGAGACGTAGAGAGGTTGTTCCCTTAAGTGTTGATTCTAGGTCTTGAACAATGAACCCCGCTCTCTCATTGGCCCCAGAGGGACTCGATTTTATTGATTCAACCCAGCCATTATTACGAGTAGACATAATATGTATATGTGTGAGGGAGCTCAACTTTGGGCTTTAGTGGAATGACCCATTAGTTAAAAAATGAAGTTAGATCAGTCTAATGAGTTCGTTAAAGCCCGTAGGTCCACGAGGTCCCCTACTAGCTCAAAAATAGATTAGCTCTAGAGTGTGTGATAAGTTAATTTGAAACATTCAAATTAGAATCAAACGGAATTAGAGAATATATATTTAATTATGATTTAAATATATGAAGATGGATTTGTGTAAAATTAATTTAATATTGGATATTAAATTAATTTGAATTATTTAAATTGTTTAAGTAATTATTTATTAATTTTATTGGCAAATTAATTTATGAAATTAATTTATAAAATTAATAAATTTTGATTTTAGAAATAAAATATGATTTTAAAATCAAAATTAGATTTTGAAAATAGAAAAACACAAAAATGAAAAATTGGATTTTTCATCATCTTTATCTTCAAAGTAGCTCACAAAGAACTCATTATCTTTAACCTTCAATTACTCCAAGCATAACAGCAAATCTCTTTGCATGATAGTCTATAATATATTGAAAGATTGAAGTGAAGTTGAAGTGATGTAATCGAAAGAATTTTAGCTGAAAATTCTTGAGAAGAAGGTGTTCTTCATTGGGTTGTTGTTGTGAGCATAGCTTGAGTCCCACGAGTTCCAAGAGAATAATAGGGAAGATCTTGTTGAAAATCAAGATTTCAATGGTTCTTCAAAGGTATGTTTTGAAACCCATCAAATTCTGTTTAAGCATATTTCCGTTTCTGCCAAAATTAATCGAGTGCTTATCGATCTTTGTCGCTTCCGCTGCGTGTTGCTACCAATCCAACAAGTAGGGTTGTTTGAACTTTTATGGGTCATCCGTACATTGATCAAAAAGTGGTGTTGTAGGGTTGTTTACCTTTTCGGGGTCATCGCTGCGTTGGTCAAGCAGTGGTATAATCAGGTTGTTTAGACTTTTCTAAGGTGATCCCTATGTTGATTAAGAAGTGTTGTAGGGTTGTTTAGACCTTTCCGGGATCGATCTCTAGGAGAGCTTTGGAATTGGGTAGGTATTAGGCATACATAACATATGCTTTTGATACTCTGTCACCTCCTAAATTGCATTGATTTATCCTAAAAATTTCATTTCAATTGGAGATTGGATATTCACCATGTACGAGGATCCCCGCTAAGCATCCATGGCTGAATGGTTAAAGCGCCCAACTCATAATTGGTGAATGAGTATGTTCAACTCCGGAGGCATTTCTTTAAAAAAATGGAGGCAAGTTAGTGGGAAAAAAATAGTAAAAAAAAGTTCTAAAATATAAAAAATAAAAAGGAAAAAACCTAATAGAAAGAGAGAACAAAAAGTAAAACTTGAAGCAAAAGTTTAAAAAAAAAAAAAACAAAAAAAAAAGGAAACGAAACGAAAAAAGCAAAAAAGAACTCTAAAGTCCCATCTTCCCTTCTTTACGCCCATGCCCTAAGCTTTCTCTTTCCGGTTTCTATTTCTCAAGTGCCGGTGGCCTCCCCTTCACCTTCGTCAGCAACCATTCAATATGGCCCTCTGAGGATGGCGTGCGCGGCGATGAGATGATGGACATAGCAATAAAAAAAAGGGCGTTTCGGCTTCCAACATTAAACGCATCTTCGACGGTGGCAGCGTTCCAAAATTTGATGGCACAGACTGGAAACATCGACGGAATTTCCGACGAGAGCAAGGGGGTCGCTGAAGCTCCATTACTCATTCACACAACAAGACCCACGAGCCAAGAATGTCAGATTCTACCACCAGAAACTCCAACGACACGACAGAAACTCAATGATGTCTAGATTCAACGAATCTCTATTTCTTGCTTTGACAACGTTGCATGACTTTCAGCATGGCAACAGTGATCGTCGAAGCCAGAAAAGCGGAGTTCTGATGAGTTCATATTTCAAAATTGAGCGCATATATGTCTCAAATTTGGTTGCACAGGTGGATGGTGGTGGAATGGACGTCATAGCTCGTCGGAATGGTTGGTTGCCATTGTTCTTTACAGATGCTTAAAAAAAAAAAAAAAAACAAAGAATCATGCTTTGTGTAGAAGAGGCAATAAGAATCCAAAATGCAAGGAGAAAAGAAAATAAATGTTACAGTGAAAAAGAATGACGAGAAAAAAGAGAGTTTTGAAATTTGGTTTAGTTTTTAATCCCATTTAGACCCAAATTTCACAACTATATAAGTTCCTTTAAAGTTCAATCTGCTTGCTTAGTTGACTTGGGGTTTAAATTAGATTAAGATATAAATTAGTTTAGATTCAAATCTCACCTCATCAGCTAACTGTGCGTTATCAACGTGAGATAAGCCTCAGATTCCATTTGAATCGAAGCCACACCAAAGATTTGGTCAAATTTTGAAAATTTTATGCTAAATTTTGTTCTCCAGACAAAATTAAATTAAAAGTCAATTGTGGATAATAAAACTCAAATCTATATCAAATAAATTTGGCCAAATTTCAAATTTTATTTTAAATTCAAATTATTCAATTTTATGTACCCAATTCATAGTTTGATGAATTTGACACATCAAATACACTCAAAATCAAGAACAAATAACTTGTATTTTGATTCATATTTTATCTTTTTCGAGATTCATCCATCGGCTTTTGTTGAATAAGAAATATTTGATCAATCACAAATTGTCTGGTCATTTACCAAATTAATATGACGAAATTACAAATCATTTAATTTGAGACTAATTAAAAGTTGACATGTGTCATAAATTAAAATTGAAAAACATAAATTGGCAAATCCCGATGACGCCACATATTTTCATCGTGACCATTGGATTGAAAAATATAATTTGGTACAATTTGATATTATTATTTGAGGTAAAGTCCAATTGAGCCCAATAATAGACTTAATTTGACCCAAATCATATTAGTTGGGCCGAGGGGCCAGGTTCATGGATAAACTAATCCCAAGCTCACAAAGTCCACTTGATAACTCTATAAATAGAGGAATTTTATTTGTAGAGGTAAACAATTTTACATTTCAGAGAGCTTAAAAGATGACCACACTTGTGTGAATTAGAGGATCAGAGGATCGAGTAAGAGAGAATTAGAGTATCAAGTACGAGATTGAACCACATCTCATCAAATTAACACAAACACAAGTTTAACTCCACAAAACAAGTTTCTCCAACAAACACGCATATTTATAAAATTTAAAGAATAAATAAACCAAATCCCTCGCAACGGCGTCAAAACTTGTTGCGCTAATAGACATGCGTTGATTTTAATCTACACTCAGATGTATTTGCATTATTAGCATCTAATTGCAGTGAGTATGGGCCGATCACAAGTTTTCTTATTCTCTTGCCAAGTATAACAAGATCACAAGTTTCTCGAGATGACCCAAGGTCGAACACGGGGGTTTGCAGTTAAAGATGTTTTGCAAAGAATGTGCTTGAGGCGGAATCTAAATGACTAAAATAAAGAAAGTATGAAACATGTGACTAACTGTTATGCGATGACCTAATTAATGCAACTAAACTAGCTAAACAAGTAGTGAGTATTTAAAGAACAATTTTGAGAGTTTTTAGTGAAACAACAACTTTAACGCATAATAAAAGTGCATGGGAAAAAGCAAGGTTTAGGGAAATCAGTGTCGCATTTCTAAGTTTAGCTTTAAGCAGAATCCTGGCTCGCGTCATCTATTTGTCACACACCTCTTGGTGGCTAGCCGCAGTTGTCACATCTCTATGACGCATGATCAATGATGCATTGCGCATAAAGTTATTTCTATCTCTAGAAATACTTCTTACTTGCTTAGTGAGTTCTGCAACTCTTTACTTTCTCGAGTAGTTGGTCGTAGCTGCTTGACTCAATGAGTGATCAAAGGCAAGTGTTTAAATAATTATACACTAAGCAAGTAAGATTGACCTTTAAATGTTTAACTTAGTTCAAAGCATTGATCATCCCCTTTACTATGTGAAGATTAACAACGCATGGTAAATAAGAAAGGGATGGTCAAGAAAGGAAGATAATAAAGGTAGACATGATGATATGCAGATAGATGCATTGATTACAAGATGTATTAATGTCTTAAGTCAGAATGTAATACAACAATATAGATAAGATAGAAAGATGGATTGCTAGTTTTCAATAATCTTGCTTCTAAGAGATGTATGTCAAGGTTGTTGGTGATGGAATGGTAGCATGAAGTGGAGAAGGCCCTCTTAGACTCTTGCTTTGACATAGTTCCGGTTGTCAATCAGAGGTGAACTATGGAAGTGGAGAACTCTCAGAGAAACTCTTGAATGTGCTCTCGCCTGTGATCATAGGTTCCTGCCTAAGGCAGAATTCTCTGGATGCTTTGCCTATTGATGTCAAGGTTGTATTTATAAAGTCATCCTCTTATGACCTCGAGTATCCCACAATGGATAGTCACCATCCCTAACAAGGTAGGTGGGGATGTCAGTGCTGCTATCATGATTATCATTCTGAAGTTGCAGCAGGAGATCCACTAGAACAGGATCAGAGATCCTGAGGCATGCGATCAACATTTCTTCATCATGATCAGCATGCAATCAACTCTTGCGATAACTTTAAAATATACATTTTAACGCACGTTAACTCATGATATGCAGTCATTGGTGTTTTTATGTGCACTTCAGCGCAAACATCATTTTTAGCATGAATTCCTAGCATTATTGACGCATAATTTGCCTATCTACCCTCATTATCCTAAGCAAAATACTACAATAACTTGTATTTCTATAAGTTATCATATGCTGAAAAACAACTAACTAACACGTAACTAATTATTTTTTTTAAACCAACTCTTATTCTAACTTCCTTACAAAATATCTCAGTACACCAAGCTCACTTTGGCATATTATGTACAAAAGAAACCAATCCAAACAAGCATAGTTCAACTGACATAAGACTATGACTATTATTAACCTCGTAATAGGGTGTACATGGGTTAGATTGGGTTGTACTGAGGGAAGTTTCTGGACCAACTCGAATTTTCAGGTTGATCGGGTTGGCTACCCGAGTGACCTGAATATTCAGATTGTCGGGTCGTTTGTTTATTTTTTTTCTTTCCTGTAACACGAAACCTGGAAGAAGTACGCAAAGGAAGGATGAAACTTATTTACAAATCAAAAGAAGCAAATGAAAGGACGACAGACGAATGAATGAACTAGACTAATGAAACGGTAGAAGCAGACGAGTGACTGAGAACTGGCGCGAGGGAGAGCTAGAGATGTACGGAAGAGGCTGCGCCAACAAACAAAAGAGGGAGAGTTAGAGACGAGAGGCAATGCAGGTGAAATCAAAACTTGAAAGAGGGGGAGTAAAAAAGGTAGATGAGAGGCACAACAAATGCCAAACGTGAAATCGAAGAGGGAAGGGGAAGAGACAAAATCGAAGGAAAAGGCACAACACAACTGCATGGCAGAGTCAAAATCGAAGTGGGAGGGCACAATAAAGAATCTGAAAGGGGAATAAAGGAGAGAGATGAGCGATGCAAGAGTTGTTAAAAAAAAAACTTAAAACTAAAAAAAAAAACCCCTACTAAAAAAAAAAATATATATATATATATATATATATATATATATATTATATATATATATATATATATAATATATATATATATATATATAATATATATATATATTAGTAATTCGAGTTGGGTTAGATCACACTGACATTTTTAAAATATGCAACTCGAGACCCAACTTAACCCTTATAATTTGGGTTGGATAGTCCGGATTGCTACCTTGTAGTTAGAAATTTGATTTTTCATTTCCCATATTTATAAATGAAAAAAAAAATAGTTATTGCCACTATGCCAATATGAAGAGAAGAAATGTAAAAAATTTATAGTATTATTGTGTATCGTATCAACATACTTAAAAAAATATAGTAAAATTAATTGACATTAATGCAAGGTCTAATATTTATTTATAAAAATAAATTTATAGCATGAATGTAAGAGAAAATTTTTCTTTTTTTTTTTAGGTATAACAAGAATGAAAGATCAAATATTTGACAACATTCACCTAAACTCACTTTGGAAATTTTTTTCTAACAACGAACAAAACAAAAATTCACTGACATGGCCAACTCCATGCTTTCTTCCTCCTAGCTCAGGCCAATGCCTATCAGTTTTAAATCTCCACCAGAAAACCCAATATTCAGCTTCTCTATCTCTTTCAGCAACCTCTATTTTCTTCCATGTCTTCTTCTCCAATTCTCTCTCTCCCTTTCACTCTTAAGCCTTCTCACTTCCCCAACCACACTCCCAAACTTCCCAATTTCTCTCTCTCCCTGCTTCGTCCATCAATTTCCTTCGCGCCATTTTCGACTCTACCAGCTCTCAAGGCCTTTAATGGTCAGATCAAGAGCAAGACTAGTAGCAGTTCTACTTTCGCCTATGTCACGGGCCCTGCGTCGGACCCTAATGTCAGCGAGTCCGATCCCAAGGTGGACGACGCCTCCGATTCCCAGGTTCGGGTTGTTGGGGTCTTAAATTGGGACCTATTCTTGAGGCTTTTGACCAAGCATAAGCTACGGCTTCTGGTCTCTTTGCTTACTCTTCTTTGCTGCACTACTTGTACTCTCTCAATGCCCTTTTTCTCTGGTATGATGTTATGCTGTTTTCTTAATTCTTCTTTGCTTTTGGGATTATTGGATTTTTAGTCAATTTCAACTCTAAGTTAGTAAATGTTGCAATTAATACTGTGCATCAACTCTTAGATCATACTCTGTTTTATTGAACCATGTGAAACTTTTTAAAATAATAATAAATAATTGAACCATGTCAAATAACCCAATCACAAATATAGCCAGATAATCAAGCTGATAAAAAAGAACACCCAAATTTGAAAACAAAATATCTAAATCTCTACTTCAAAAGATAGCACCTTAAAATAAAATTTCAAAAAAAGAAAAGTATTCTAGAATGTCTTTAGTTAGTTGGAAAAATACCTAGTAATGTCGTAGTACCAACTTCTTTCCTTCATAATTTGACCCATCATTCCTAGAAAAGAAAAAGAAATTGACCCACCATTAAATTGTTTAATATTTTATTTCATGCACCCCAAATCATTCTAAAATTATGCTAATATGACCATTAATGAGTAAAAGTCCAATTTTTCCCTACTACCGTGGTACGGAAATCTTCCCATGGTCTTCAAATACACACGACGTTCTAAATGGCATGAATGCTTCAATTACATAGTCTTCTAATCCTCAAAGTTTCATGGCTTAATTTTGTAGGTAGATTTTTTGAGGTAATTATAGGTGCAAAACCTGGATCTCTGTGGAGGCTTCTAAGTACAGTTGGAATTCTATATGCATTGGAGCCAATATTGACGGTTTTATTTGTCACCAACATGAATTTCATGTGGGAGAAGGTTATGTCAAGATTAAGAGCCCAGATTTTTGGAAGGTTGCTGATTCAGAAGGTTTTTTTTTTTTTTTTTTTTAATTATTTTTAAAAAAACTGTTGCGGATTACAGTGTTGGAATGTTTCTTAGTTTTATTTTCAATATCTCATGCTATTGAACTTGACAGTTTTTACGTTGCATGTTCTATCACAGCTTTGCCACGCCAAGTAATTATGTAAAATTGTTGGCCTTCTTATTTACATTCTCCCCTTTCCTTCTCAGGTGGAATTCTTTGACAGATACAAGGTATGTATATTGAACCACTTATTCATAATCTTCTAATGTAAAAAAATAGAAAATAAAATAAAAATGTAAAAATACTGGCTCTTTAGGCACTGTGATAACTCGATATCCTACTGGTTTAATTGTGTATAGTCAGATTTAGTGGACAATGGCTATAACAAAATGATCATACCAATTGAATCCCAGTCTGCATCCTCTCTCCCCCATATCCACCCCTTACACAGAACTGCTGCTTCTTTGCCCTCTTCCCCCAATCCTTTCTCCCCCTTATTCAGGCGCCTCTTCTCCAATTCCTTCTTGGGGAAGTGACCATCCTTATTCCTACATCAGTTGGAACCGAGAAGATTTCTGATATATTAGGAATGACTCCACATTGGAATAAGATGTTTGAGATAGAATCAAGAGCAACTGAGTTGACATCATATCATTGTAGAGATATGAACCGTGAGACAGGACTAGGTGCATAACTAAAAGTTAGTGGTCACCTCATCTGTTATTGAGAGACTCCCCATTCCCCAATTATGTTGCATGATAATTCCATAGAAATATAATTATCCCAAACATCATGAAGAAATTTCTCAACCTCTGAGATGATGGTTTCATTTCTTTTCGACCAGATAATCCATAAGGCTTCCCTACTTACATTGAGGTACAAAATTTTTGGTTTGCTTACGAAGGATGATAACCATACTTGGTCAAGTCCTTAGAAAAGAAACTTTCAAATTATAGATGCTGGAAGTAGCTTATGCTAAATCTTGGCAATAAAAAGATTACAAAGGAAAAGACGTTCTGCATGTTGTTCTCTATTGTTCTTGTAGAGACTGCACCAATTAGGGTGGAAAGACCATTAAGGATTTCTAGCTTGGATCTTGTGTAACAACCGGATCCTTACATATTATGGTCCGACCACTACGACATGCATACTTAGACATTTCTATTATGAGATGAGTTTTGGCAAAAATCTCAAAAGAACATATCTAAGATTTTATTAATTTAGGTAGAAAACTATATAAAAAGTTTATTTTACAAAACACCAGGATCCATAAAACATTAGCGTAGTGATACAAAAATGCATATGCCTATAATAGTGAGTTTGATGGTTGGCCATTTGAGCGACGTCCAGTTCTGCCACCTACGCTGTGTCCTTACCTACAAAGTCTGTAAAAATAGGATGAGTATATAATATACCCAGTAAGTAGTTCTCACATTGGGTAGTGACCAAATGCACAATCACATGCAACATGTCCTGAAAACGTATGATTGGGACTGAAATATATAATAACATGTGGTGGTCGGTTATGCTTCTAACATAAATTTCTCCGCCCTGATAGGAAGATGAGGACTTAGGCGGAAACTAACCCATCTGATGATTAACGGGTCATGCAATCCGTAGGGTCAGAGTCGCATCCAACATCAACCATTAACATAAACGTAAGATTGGACTAGAGGGGTGCAACCATACATACCCTGTTAGTCCCTAGCATAAACTTGACATAGAATTGGGTCTAGAGGGGTGCAACCATACATGCCCTGCTAGCCCTAGAAACATAACCTTTATCTAATTAAACTTTAATCTTATGAACAAACATAATGCATGAGGTCCCTTGTCGATAAACATATTTTAAACATGTAATGCAACATAACAATAACATAATTATGCAACATATTAAAGGTACACTACCATGAAACACTTAAAGAGAGAGTGAGATAAACTACTTACCTTGACTGCGATCCTAGTTATTCCTTATGGTTTAATCAGTAGAGTTTTCCCTCTTAAATTAGAAGGAAATTTGGGCAGCACTTCCCTTGCGTTTCCTCCTTCTAACTAACAGAATTATTTCACCATTTTCACACGATTTTTACTACTGAGTTTTGTTTGAGAATTCGTTTAACTTCCAGCCTAAAGCCTCCTATTTATAGCCGTTTCCAGCTCTTCTTTGTGTGACAACTCATCCTACACATGGCTTCTTTAAAATTACTTAGGTTTAAGAATTTCTCTTAATAAGACACCTAATTTTGGCTAACGTTTGTCCTTACGTCATCCACCTTTGTTTGTATTCCATTTTAGGGTTCTCCATGTATAAATCTATAAGATCGTGGCCAAATTCAACGCATAATCCACGCCTCTGTCCAAATCTCACTCTTTCTGTTCTCAGAATCTCGCTCTCTCCAACTTTCTTGCTGGTTTGGCCCCTGTGACTCTCGCTCTCGTTGGTTTGGCTCTCGTGGCTCCCGCTCTCTCCCCCCGTCTTGCTGAGAATCTCGCTCTCTCCACTCTCGCTCTCTCCAATCTCGCTAGTTTTCGTGCGTGGGTTGCCTTCACTGCTTGTGGATTCCACTTCCCCTTTTTAACTATTTCAAATTTTAAGAGTATATGGGCAATTAATTCACCTCCAATTCTTCCAATGAGCAGTGCCCAAACAAAAAGTTATCTACTGCCCGTTGTCTCTTGAATTACTAGAGTCAAACTTCTAATTAATCCTCCCTGATTTTGCCCCCTTATTCATTATTTTTGGATAATTAATAAATTTCTTGTTTTTTTCCAATTCTAAATTTTCACCCGATTTTCCTATTAAGTTTATATATTTTTCATTCTTAATTATATATTTTATTTGTTTTTCTGCTTTCTAATTTAGGGTTAGGGTATTACATTTACCACCCCTTTAAATAAAATTTCGTCCTGCTTAACATTTGACATTTAATTTCCTGTAGTATGCGTACAAATTTGGGTTGTTACATCTTGTCATTTGTATTCAAACTCCCTAGAAATAGTGACTAAATAAACTCTTCCTTTTCCATATATTTATCTCGATTCGATATTTCTTAGTCAAATATTTCAATTGAATTGACTTGGACTTTTTCTTTTTAAGGTCGGTGAAATTACCGGATTGTTAACTTCTGATTTGGGATCTCTTAAGGATGTGGTGAGTGAGAATGTCTCAAGGGATCGTGGATTCAGAGCATTCTCAGAGGCAAGCAACTCTTCACCAAGTACAAGTGAGCTTTGTGTTGCCTGTATTTGGCATATACATTTGTTTTGCTGTTGCTGATTGATATGTAATGTTCTTATCTGAACTTGTTTTTCTCATGGTTTTTTTATGTTCTTAGATTTTGTGTCCAATCTTTTGTTTATTTTCGATCTTCCGTGTAACTATGTTGTTGAAAAATATGACTAAGGTTTCTAGTTGCTTAGTACGTGGGCAAACATAATTTCCTATGCTGTGAACCTTTAACAAAGTTACATAATTTTAATTTTCATTTCAATCTCCACTAATGATAGTTGGATCTTGTGCTCATGTATTCCTACAGGTGATTGGAACAATATGTATATTATTTACATTGTCCCCTCAGCTGGCACCTATTCTTGGCCTGCTGATGCTCACGGTATCTGTTTCAGTGGGTAAGTTTGTCAGTTCAGCTAGCTTCTTCTGAGGCTCTTGCTATTTTCTTTTAGTGTGTTCATATAGAATAAAACTCTTCCTCTTCCTTTCTTCTTTCTTGGAACACATTTTTATCCTTGATGAATCCTTAGTCAATGAAGCCTCGCACTCTAGTCTGATTGTATGTTTTTGTCCAAATTACATTACAATTCTGTAACTGCTTCTACATGATGCTTTCAGGGAATATAAAGGTGTTATAAATTGAGTCCTCTTTCTAAGGGTCGTACAGATTTGAGAAAGTGTGTTCTCTTAGTCTTCTGTTGTGGTCTTTCGTTATTTCTTGAATCCAATTGGAACCTGTTTTAAATACAAGCCATTTTCCTCTTTAGGTATAGGTTAAGGTCAGATGGCTTTAACAAAAGCAGCCAACTGACTACACGTAATTAACAAACATGTTCTACTTAGGCATCCAACAAGATAGCCACTGTATCAGGAAAACATAAAGGAGAAGCAAGTTACACTTATAACAGAAAGCTATAGGCCACACCAATTTTCATGTCTTGTGTTTTCTCAAATTGAAATGCTAACTTTCATTTCTCTGAAGCGGTATACAAGCGATCAACTATTCCTGTATTTAAAGCTCATGGGTTAGCCCAAGCATCCATGGCTGATTGTGCGACTGAGACGTTCTCTGCAATTCGTACGGTGAGTTCAAAATACTTTGCTGCATGTATTATCTCACTAATTTTGATATACCAGTCCCATACAATTCTTTCAAGTGCTTTTGTTGAGATACAAAGACGTTGATACAGGTGAGATCCTTTGGTGGTGAAAAGCGTCAAATGTTCAATTTTGGCCGCCAGGTAAGATACTATTATGAACTGTGAAGGTGCCTTCAGATAAATGTTCAATGTTAGTCTCTGGAATTATTTATTTATTCTTGGATTTTGGCAGGTTATTGCATATGAAAGCAGTGGCATATCACTTGGGACTTTTAAATCTCTGAATGAATCCTTGACTAGAGTTGCTGTTTATGTTTCGCTTATGACATTGTATTGGCTTGGAGGAGACAAAGTGAAAGCGGTAACTTTTCCAAAGTTTTCCTACTTTTATCTAAATGATTTATTTTTTTGGTAGAGTGAAATATTGGGGTTTTCTTGGAGAGAGAATTGTGTTAGAGAGAGAAATATAGCTTTTTTTTACTGTAGTGTGGTAGATGAGAATTGTACATTTTTTTAGAGAGAGAAGTGTGATTGAGAGAGAGAGATTTTTATTAGAGACATAGAGACTTTTTTCTCTCATAAATGAAATTTTTAATGGGCCAAACCGAACAAAGCTCAATTGGCATATGAGTATGTTAGTAACCACGAGGTTTGTAGTTCAAATCTTTCTACCCCCATTCTACTCAAATGAAAATTTTAATGGTAATGGAAGGTCCAAATTTTTCTAGGCTTGAGGGTTTAGTTTTTGTAAATAAAAGTTTGTGGTGCAATTATAATACCTTTGAACTACAAGTATAAGAAATGAGTTGTCCTTCTGGAATGAGGTCCTCTGTATTCTTGGACTTTGATAGTATGCCTTTTTGTAATGTTGACTTTTAAATATTCGTCTGTAACTTCACTCTGTCAATTTAAGTTTTGTTTCCTTCTACATTAGTTATATTTCATTTGAATTTAAATACATATCTATATATATATATATATATACACATACATATGGATCCATTTCATCTAATAATAAGAATATTCTGGACCTTGTTTTGTCCATCTTTAATTATTCATATTATCTCCTTGCAGGGTGAACTTTCTGTTGGAACCATGGCTTCTTTTATTGGATATACTTTCACGTTAACATTTGCTGTGAGTCTTGTTCCTCTTTGGTTTCTATTTCTCAACAATCTCACTCTTCATTACTGACGCATGTAATTACTTTCAGGTTCAAGGATTAGTAAATTCATTTGGAGATCTCCGTCGAACTTTTGCTGCTGTTGAAAGAATTAATTCTGTTTTAAATGAAGAGGTTGATGAAGCCCTTGCACATGGGTTAGAAAAAGAGATGCAACATAAAGAATTTAGATATAAGTTGTTATTCTCCAGCGATACTGATGAAAATAGTCAAGTGAAAACACAGTACATGACAGCCCTACAATCTTCTAGCAACGTTATCAATCTTGCTTGGTCTGGTGATATTTGTCTTGAAGGTAAATATCTTGCAGTTCCCAGTATTCTCTGAAAAGTCTTAAAATATTTCTCATGCTTTCGACCTCAAATAAAAATAATGTAGAAATAATGAAGGGCCATCTCTTTATGTTTGATTTTTTTTCCATCTTTCATCAAGTGCATGTTAGAAATCTGTACACCTGCAAGCAGGAAATTCCCAACAACACAACACACTTCCAAGGAGCTGAGCTCTGGTTATATTATTTATATACCTCAAAGGAAGAAATACATGTGAGAAATAAGAGAATTAAGAAGAAAGAAATTGAGAGCTTTCATCAGCACTCTCTAGAGGGCTGGAATCCTCTCCCCAAGAAAAACTTGATCACCCAAAAGATGTTCTCACCTTCCTTGCGTAACCCCTTCTTAAACCCCCCTTCATAACCCCTTGGTCCCCACCCTTCTAACAAAATCCATAACAAATTCTCCCCTTAATCCCCTTTATCCTCCGTAATTCCCTTTCTGCCCCTGCATTTGTAAGTATTTATAATTGAGGGTCTTACAATACCCCCGGTTTTCCTGTCACCTTGTCCTCAAGGTGGAATTGTTGCTTCATACCTTCCACGCCTTCCCAGGTTGCTTCACTCTCCAGGTAATTTTTCCATTTGACTAACCATTCTTCTCTCATCATCTCAGCATTCCAGCAAACGCCTCGAATTTCCTCTGGGTTCAACTGTAATTCGAAATCATCAGATAGGTCTGAGGGCTGAGTCTGCACTTGCACTCCCTTGCCAATGCACCTTTTCAATTGCAAAACATGGAAAACATCATGAATCCTTGCTTCAGCTGGTAATTCTAACCGATAAGCCACTGCTCCAATTCGCTTCAACACCTTATATGGTCCATAGAACCTTGGAGCGAACTTCTCACACCGTCGTCTGGCTAATGTACGTTGCCTATATGGTTGGAGCTTGAGAAAGACTAAATCCCCTTCTTCATACCAAATGTCCCTCCGGTGTTGGTTGGCGTAATGCTTCATCCTTTCTTGAGCTAAATTCAAATGTTTCTTCAAAGCAACTAAGGCTCTATCTCGCTCTATCAACTGCTGTTCCAAGGTATCGTTCGTTGTCTTGCAGTCACCATAAGAAACCAAGGGTGGAACGAGCCTTCCAAATATAGCCGTGCAAGGGGTCAAGTTAATGGAGGCATGAAATGTGGTATTATACCAATATTCAGCCCATGGAATAGAGTTATACCATTGCTTTGGTTGTTTGTTACAAAAGCATCTAAAGTAAGTTTCCACACAACGGTTGACTCGTTCGGTTTGTCCATCTGTTTGGGGGTGGAAAGTCGTGCTCCTCTTCAATGCCACACTATGGACAATACATAATTCTACCCAGAAACTGCTCACGACTTTCTTGTCCCTATCTGATACAATTGATCTTGGAAACCCATGATGGCGAACAATTTCCCAAATAAACACTTCAGCCACCTTTTTTTCTGTGTACGGGTGACTAAGAGGAATGAAGTGAGCATATTTATTTAACCTATCGACCAACACCATTAAGGAATCCTTCCCATGTGATTTAGGCAATCCCTCTATGAAATCCAAAGAAATATCTTCCCATACTCTGTTTGGTATTGGTAATGGTTGGAGAAAACCAGCGGAGGCCAAAGAGACTCATTTTTATTCTTCTGACAATTCAAGCATTCAGAGACGTGCTTCTTGACATCTTCCTTCATTCCCTTCCAATATAGCTCCCTTGAAAACCTTTTATAAGTATGTAAGTAGCCCGAGTGTCCCTTGATACTGAGTCATGAAAGGTTGATAATAGGGTTGGTATATAAACTGAGTTTGGGTTGGTATATAAACTGAGTTTTTGGACAATACTAGCCTTCCTTTGTAGAACAAAACGACTTGTGAGATTGAAAATTTCTTGACACTCAATCTTCCAGTTTTTTTCGAATTTCTTGTAGGCCCTCATCCGCCATAACTTCCTACTGTATAACCTGCACATCAATTAGAGGGGGTGCTACCAAAGTCATCAACTCTACGGGTGTTGGCATACGAGAAAGAGCATCCACTGCCTTATTATTCAGCCTTAGTTGATAGATGATCTCGAAATCATATCCTAATAATTTGGTTAGCCACCTTTGATACGGTGGTCGAATCTCTCTTTGTTCCAATAAAAATTTGAGGGCCTTTTGATCAGAGAACATGGTGAACTTGCACCCCAATAAATATGGCCTCCATTTTTGGACTGATAATACCACTGCAATCAATTCCTGCTCATAAATGGATTTTCCTTGTGCACGTGTTGGTAAGGCTTGGTTAAAGGAGGCGATGGGTCACTGTTCTTGCATAAGTACCACACCCAGTCCCATACCTGAGGCGTCTGTCTCTATAGTGAAAGGCAGTTCAAAATTTGGGAGAGCTAATATTGGTAATGTCACCATAGCTTGCTTGAGTGTCTCGAAGGCCCTTGTGGCTTCTTCCATCCATTTAAAGGAATCATTTTGCAATAATCTCGTCAGCGGGTCCACAGTCCCATAATCTTTCACAAATCTCCAGTAATATCTGGTGAGGCCCAAAAATCCTCTTAATTCTGTTATATTCTTTGGAGTCGGCCATTGCAACATAGCTTGTATCTTCTCTCCATCTGCTTCTACACTCGATGTCTTAAGTATTGAATCCTCCGTTGGCCAAAGCGAAATTTCTTCCGATTGACGTACAATTGATTTTCTCGCAAAACATTCATCACCATTCCTAGGTGCTTATTATGAGTATCTGTTCGTGTTCCTTGTGATGCGAACTAGGAGTGTATTGTGTGAGGAAGTGGAAAATAGGGTGCAAGTGAGAGTATGAATGATGCGTTATCTTTCTAAGTAACGATTTTGGATGATGCGTGTAGGGATGCGTTACACTCCTCCTAATGCGTTCAAGTTTTCCTGAATCGGATCCGAGTATAAATCTAATTCAGGTTTCTGATAAGTCCAGGGTCGAACTCAGGGATTTAGATCAGAACTAAAGCAGGGTTTGCGTTGTAGCCAATGTAGAAGGATCCTAAGTAAGTGCTGGATGAATTTTATTTACACTAAGTTATTGCATGCGTACAAGAAGATGCAAAAGGTCAAGTAGAAGACAGGGGTTCATGTAAAAATGGTGTTCAGTGAAAGTGGTATGCGTTGATCTAAGTGAGATGTACACGTGCGAGAATGTGGTGTGGATGGAAATGAACTTTGCTTGCTTATAATCCAAGTATGTATAGATGCGTTGGGTTTCTGCTTAGTTTTTATTCAGCACTTCTCAATGCGAATGCCACATAAATTCCTATCTCTAGGATGCATGCGTTAATCACAGAAAGTAATGAAACACTAGTGCCTTTATCTCTAAATATACCAAGCATTTTGACTTAATGCTTGCTTGCTTATTCTCTCGAATAAACTTCGTAACGCTTTAACATTTATAGGCGGGGGAAGTTTGGTTATGACATCAATTTTGGCTTCATCGACTTCCAGTCCAGCCTTGGACACCTTGTGACCCAAAACATCACCTTCAGTCACCATGAAGTGACATTTTTTCCAGTTTAGCACAAGATTTGTTTCCTTGCATCGCGTAAGGACGACCTCTAGGTTGTCTGGGCAAGATTGAAACGAGTCTCCAAAAACTGAGAAGTCATCCATAAAAACTTCAACGGTCTGTTCAAGAAAGTCTGAAAAAATTGTCATCATGCATCTCTGGAACGTCCCTGGTGCGTTGCACAATCTGAAGGGCATGTGTCTGAACGTAAATGTTCCAAATGGGCATGTGAACATTGCTTTCTCTTGATCTTCAGGATCAATAAGAATTTGATTGTATCCAGAGTATCCATCTAGAAAATAGTAGAAGTCCTTTCCGGCTAATCGGTTAAGCATCTGGTCGATGAAGGGGAGAGGGAAGTGGTCCTTCTTGGTTGCTGCATTGAGCTTCCTATAATCCATGCAAATGTGCCAGCTTGTGACAGTTCTCGAAGGAATGAGTTCATTGTTGCTGTTAACTATCACTGTAGTGCCTCCCTTTTTAGGGATGCATTGGACTGGGCTCACCCAGCTGCTATCAGAGATAGGATATATTACTCCTGCGTCCAGCCACTTAATGATCTCTTTCTTCACCACTTCTTTCATTATGGGATTTAGCCTGCGTTGAGGCTCAATCGATTCAGTTTTCCCCTTTTACAGCCTAATCTTATGCATGCAGTTCGATGGACTGATGCCACGGATGTCAGCTAGTGTCCATCCTATTGCTCGCATGTGTCTTTGTAATATCTGCAAAAGAGAACATTCATTAAGCTCAGAGAGATTAGCTGAAATAATCACAGGTAAAGTGTTATTCAATCCAAGAAAAGCATGTTTAAGATGGTCAAGTAGAGGTTTGAATTCCTGTTCTGGTGGTTCTTCCAATGATGGATGCGCTGGCTTAGTCTACCGCTCACTCAAACTTAGCAGCTCGAATTTCTTCATGGTTTCTCCCAACGCAAGGACCTCGTAAACTTGGTCTACTTCTTCCTCTTCAGGCAATTTTATTGAGTTGCTAAGTTGACATTGTTCATCATCCGGAAATTTTAATGCGCTTAACACATTAAATTTCATTTCTTGGTTATCTATGCGCATGGTTAGTTCTCCCTAATGCACGTCTATTAGCACTTTCCTAGTGGCAAGGAAGGGGCATCCAAGAATGATTAGCACATCCCTGTCTACTTCATAATCAAGGATAATGAAATCTGCTTGGAATATGAACTCGTCAACTTTCACCAAAACATTTTCAATCTTTCCTTCCGGGTATGTGATTGTCCTGTCAGCGAGTTGAAGCATTATAGAAGTGGGTTGCGCTTCACCAATTCCTAATTTCTTGAAAATTGAGAGGGGCATGAGGTTGATGCTGGCTCCCAGGTCGCACAACACATGTCCTACATCTAACCCTCCAATTGAGCAAGGGATTATGAAGCTTCCCGGATCCTTCTGCTTCTTGGGTAAGTTGTTGCTGACTAACGCATTGCATTCCTGCGTTAGAGCAATTACTTCTGTCTCACTAACTCTTCTCTTCTTCGTCAGAATATCCTCAAGAAATTTTACATACTTGTGCATTTGTTCCAAGACTTCTATAAGTAGGATGTTAATGTGTCGTTGCTTTAGAAGTTCAAGGAAACGCTTGAACTATTGCTCATCATTCTTCTTCAGCAAGCGTCTGGGAAATGGTGCTTTCAGCTGCACCACAGGTGCTCCTGCGTTAGACGTGCTCGAGTTGGAATGACTTGTAGATTTAGGCGTTCGTTCTTCTTGATCTTCAAATGCCTTTGGGTGTGTTGTGTGCTCAGTTGATGAAGAATTGTTGTTTCTTGGGTTCATTGTTCTTTCCACAAGAGGTCTGCCGCTTCGTAATGTCACCGGATGACATTGTTCTTTTCCGTTATTATTCCCGGGGTTTCTGTATTGTTGGACATGACTCTTAGCGGCCGATTCTTTAGCTCACTAGCGATTTGCCCCACTTATATATCCAGATTTCTAATGGATGATGCTTGGCTTTTTAACAATGCATCATTTTGGGCGATGTATTCCTTTAAGGGATTTTCAAGCGGAGAAGCTGAACTCGATGCATGACCACCTCTATTGAAGGATTGTTGGTGAGGCTGCTGTGATGGCTGGAATTCAGGCCGTCCTTGCCTCTACTACTAGTTTACTCCTGGCTGGTGACCTCCCCAATAAAAATTTGGATAGTCCCTCCATCCAGGATTTTAAGAGTTCGAGAATGGGTTGTTTTTAATAAAGCAGACTAACTGTGGATTCTGTGGGCAGTCAGTATAGGAATGAGGTTTTCCATAGCCCACACAGCTAACCATGGGTTGTACAAATGCGTCCACATGATTTACCTTTTGTGTGTTTGTTGCGTTACCCAGTGATATATTTTGCAAACTGTTTGTCATGGTAACCACTTGTGCAGACAGTGTGGCTATTGCGTTAGAATCAACAGAGTTTACATTCTGAGAACATCTCCTACTATTTGTTCTTGTGTCATAAGTATCATCTATCCATTCCATGTTGTGTTTGGCGACGCGGTCTAGTATTTCCTTAGCTTCATTGTAAGATATATCCATGATACCGCCAGCTGCGGCTGCGTCGACTGTCATTTGAGATGCTCTGTTCAATCATCAACAAAAGGTTTCCATCTGGACAGTTAAAGATAATCCCTGATTGGGACAGTTCTTGACCAGTCCCTTGAAGCGCTCCCATGCGGCACTCTAAAGTTTCAAATCCTTCTTGCTCAAAATTCATTATTTCCCTCCGCCTCCTTGCATTAGTGGTGGGTGGAAAATATTTCTGCATGAATTTTTCCACTAACTTTTCCCAAGTCGTTATTTCGCCAGGTTCCAAGGAACTTGCCCATTGCTTTGCATTATTGGGAGAGAATAGGGGAACAAAGAGAGTTTGATGGCTTCCAGAGTGATTCCAAGAATCACAAATGAGTTACATGTTTCTAGGAAGCGTTTCATGTGGGCATGAGGATCTTCACCACAGGTACCTCCAAACTAACCTGCAGTTTGAAGATCTGGAGCATTACAGACTTCATCTCAAATCTTGTTCCATCTGGCGTCGGGTATATGATCCCTGGTGAGAAGTCATACAGCACAGGTGACGCATACTCCTGCATTAGACGCGTACTATTGTTCGCCATCAGGATTGGATTTGCGGCAGCGTCGGCTAATTACTGAGCTAAGTTCTGGTTTAGTTGATCATCCACCATTTGTTGTTGTCTTTGTTGTTGTTGTCTGAGTTGTTGTCTTAACCTTCGACGACGATTAGATCGGTTTCTTTGTCTAAAGGTCCTTTCAACTTTGGGGTCGTATAGGAGCTCAGGAGTGTTTTCCCCGCTCATAAAACGTTTACAAGCTTCGGCTTAGTTTGTAATACTCCCTCAGCTGCAAGTTTTTTACAAAAGATACAAGTAGAATTCTGGTTAGCCTTGTTGCTAAATCCTCGGCAATGGTGCCAAAAACTTGTTTGTGTTCCTCGTGATGCGAACTAGAAGTGTATTGTGTGAGGAAGTGGAAAATAGGGTGCAAGTGAGAGTATGAATGATGTGTTATCTTTCTAAGTAACGATTTTGGATGATGCATTACACTCCTCCTAATGCGTTCAAGTTTTCCTGAATTGGATCCAAGTATAAATCTAATTCAGGTTTCTGGTAAGTCCAGGGTTGAACTCAGGGATTTAGATCAGAACTAACACAGGGTTTATGTTGTAGCTAATGTAGGAGGATCCTAAATAAGTGCTGGATGAGTTTTATTTACACTAAGTATACTGCATGTGTACAAGAAGATGCAAAACGTCAAGTGGAAGACAGGGGTTCATGTAAAAATGGTATGCGTTGATCTAAGTGAGATGTACACGAGAATGTGGTGTGGATGGAAATGAACTTTGCTTGCTTATAATCCAAATATGTATAGATGCGTTGGGTTTCTGCTTAGCTTTTATTCGGCACTTCTCAATGTGAATGCTACATAAATTCCTATCTCTAGGATGCATGAGTTAATCACAGAAAGCAATGAAACATTAATGTCTCTGTCTCTAGATATACCAAGTGTTTTGACTTAGTGCTTGCTTGCTTATTCTCTCGAATAATTCAAGCTAGAATAACTTTAACCAAGTAATTATATTGGCTTAAGCGTTTAGAGATTGAACTTGCATGAAGTCATGGATGCGTCTAACATACAGCGAGAAGTAAACAGTAGCAAAGTGTAGTTGAACAAATATGTGATTTCATAAAGAACAACATTGTCTTTACAATGTCAATACTTAATCGAATGGGATGAAGAGAATGGAATTGAGATGAAAATAAAAGAACCAAGCCACAGAGTACAGTCTCTTGTCTTCTTTGACTTAATTTAAATGTGTGTACAACCAAATTGTGGAAGAAATGGAGGAGAGTTCTCTCCCGAGCTAGGTCTCCTTCACCTCTTGATCAACGATGGAGATGGATATTTTCCCTTTGTGTTCTTCTTGCAGCAGCAGCAAAGCTCTAAGTCTTTCTGGTTTTTGGAGTTATACGCAATGTGTTAAAGGGGGATCCAACATTGATCAACGATTGATGACTTCAGCTTTGATGTTCGACGCTAACCCATTGAGAAATGACTCCTCGAGCACCTTCTTGGCGTCTCTAGTATAGGGGCCACGTACATCTCAAACTTCTTCCGGTAATCTTCATATGCTCCTTCGTGTTTGATTCGTAACAAACGAGATAGGAGAGTACCTTCTTGAGTAAGGTGAAATTGCTCAAACATTCGTCGCTTCAATTCATCCCACGTCTGAATTAGTCTCCGGTTATGAGCCCACCTAAACCAATCAACGACATTTGAAGAGAGTGCGATGACTGCTACCTTGATCTTCTCTTCATCAGTTAGGTCATGGATCTCGAAGAAATGGTCCGCTCTATAGACCCAGGAGTCCGGATGCTCACCTAAGAACGTTGGCATCTCTAATCGCTTATACTTACTACGATCAACTATCCCACCATTTGTCTGTGTCTGGGAGCTCTCGCCTTCCTCTCCCTCTTTAGGTATCTTCGCCTTTTAAGATCCTGTCGTGATGGCCAATGTTTCTTTCTCTCGTGTTTCCACCAGGTATTGAAACGTCACCATTATTTTCTCCAAGGTCTTCTTCATTTCGTTCATACCTTCCCAAAGTTCAACGATACTCCTCGTGTGGCCTTCAACTTTCTCCTCCATCTCCCATTTCTTCTCTGATCTCGTCTTTCCCATGATTGATTTGCTCTAATACCAATTTGCTAGGAATCCGTACATCTGCAAACAGTAAATTCCCAACAATACACAACACACTTCCAAGGAATAGAGCTCAGCTCTGGTTATATTATTTATATACCTCCAAGGAAGAAGCACAGATGAGAAATAAGAGAATTACGAACTAACAAACTCCATAACAAATTCTCCCCTTAATCCCCTTTATCCTCCACAATTCCCTTCCTGCCCATGCGTTTGTAAGTGTTTATAATGAGGGGTCTTAAAGTGCATTGTATATTTGTGCAATGACATTTGTAATAACTAATAAGTAATTAAACTTTGCTAGGTGAAAGTTTTTCAACACTATTTTAATTCATCGTTTTTTAAAGTTAAATTTCTTTGATAACCGAAAAGTGGAAGATTGTCCTTGAGATTAGTTGAGATGTGCATAGACACCTTTTAGACACCCACATATTGTAATAAACAATCTCTTTTCTAAATCCCATTTCCATGCTTTCTCCGTTTCCAAGGAAACATATACTAATATTCTGAGTTGTTCTTGGTTGTGCTCACTTTGAAATTAGAAACTTGTTTTCTATACGTCAATTATTTTGAGAAATAATTTTTTTTTAGTACAATAGGTGTGGGGGGATTCGAACCATTCTTGATCGCTAACAAATATTGTATGTCAGTTGAGTTGTGCTCGTTTTGGCATTTTGAGAAATCAATTAATGTGCCAATGTGTACTCATTTTTTTGTCTTGCAGATGTGTGCTTTTCTTATCCTTTGAGACCTGACGTTGACATTCTTAGCGGTTTGAATTTAACCCTTAAATGTGGAACCGTAACGGCACTAGTGGGCCCTAGTGGAGCAGGAAAGAGTACGATAGTGCAGCTGTTGGCACGTTTTTATGAGGTAAAACTTTCCTTTTATATCAACAAACTTCAGTAATATATAGATTGGTTAATGATTTAATGATATGCTTATTTTACAGCCAAAGCAAGGGCAGATAAAAGTTTCTGGTGAAGATATTCGAGCATTTGATAAGAGCGAATGGGCTCGAGCTGTTTCAATAGTGAATCAAGTAATATCTTGATCTACCCAAACTCACAATGAACATTACCATACTACTTACCTTGAGTCTAAAGATTGAACATTCAACACTAATATTATAATTGCATACAAGTAGGGGCTAAACATTGTCCTAGTATTCATTAGTTTTCTTCTAAATAAAAGATGAGGAAATGGAGAAAAGAGAACGAAAAAACTAATAAGATGATGATTTAGGAACCCGTTCTTTTTTCGGTGTCGGTCGGAGAGAATATTGCATATGGACTTCCAGATGATAATGTAACAAAGGATGAAGTTATAAAGGCAGCCAAAGCAGCAAACGCTCATGACTTCATTATTTCACTTCCTCAGGTTTGCCATCTTATTGAATGTTTATATTTCGTTTTGTCAGTTCCTTCGTTGCTATTGAAATAGTATTATTCTGGAAGGGCTATGACACACCAGTCGGTGAACGCGGAGGCCTTCTTAGCGGTGGCCAGCGACAGGTATTGTGACAAAGACATCACAAGAAATTTATGTTTGTTGGAGAAGAGAGAGAGAGAGAGAGAGAGACTGACATTTAACTTGCCATTTGTAGAGAATTGCAATTGCAAGAGCTTTGCTTAAGAATGCTCCAATCCTTATACTTGATGAGGTAAGTTTGTATGGATCATGTCCCCTATGTCAGCTTGCATTCTTCTTTCTGCTTTGTTACAGTGTTACTAGAGAAGGGACCTGTTGTGTCAACGCCTACTCGACCCAGGAATTCAGGGTCATCCTAGTCATGAATTATGATGCTGTTTTTTTTTTTTTTTTTTTTTGTAGGCGACCAGTGCACTAGATGCAGTTAGTGAGCGACTGGTCCAGGACGCGCTAAACCATCTAATGAAGGGAAGGACAACATTGGTGATCGCACATCGATTGAGTACAGTTCAAAATGCTCATCAAATTGCATTTTGTTCTGATGGAAAAATTGTAGAGCTGGGAACTCATTTGGAACTACTGGCTCAGAAAGGTCGGTATGCTTCATTAGTTAGCACACAAAGGCTGGCATTTGAGTGAATTTCCTCCGCCATTTTACTGCATCCCCTACTTCAGAGGCTCGCATTAAAAGTTCAAAATAACCATTGAAAAAGAAACATCCCAGTACAAAGTAGATGTAAACTATTGTATGTAGCATACTTGCTGCTATAATGTCATTGAGAAGTTTGAGCAGAGTTATGTATTTTTCCATATTTTCACAAGGAACCTTAAATGTCATTGAATATTCAAAGGAGTAAAGGTACAGAATCTTCCTACAATGAATTTTGGTTGAGAATAATACTTCTATATAATAAGTGAAGCTTGGAAACTTTTACCAATTGTCAGTTGCAATTTGTTTCCTTTTCATAATGGCATGTTTCTCCATTGATATTGAAAAAATAAATCAAAATAATTAAGGCCATGGACCAAGTCTGGATCAAAGTTATGGTATGATAAGTCTGATCCAACATTCTTTTCAACTATAAATTAAGTTGTTTATAAGAAGTTCAGAATCTAAATGGTCACAGTCGTCAAAGATTATCCATATAGAGCATATTAGACCTTATAGTTGAGAAAAAGAAGGGCTTTTAAAATCAAGTCAATGAGCAGTGAGTGTTGAAAATAAGCAACAAAATTGAGAAAGTCAAGACTGGCATAAGATGGATTTCGCTTGAAGCACAACTAAAACAATCAATATCTCAACGAATCCTAATGCTTAATTTCAGTATACAAACAACATATTTGATACCCGAATGGTGTAGCCTCAATTAGAGAGAAAATAAGTGATCGAGAAGACCACTCAAACAGCTCAATTCAGCTTAAATGAAGCTTCATAAAATACCCATTCATCTAAGAAGCTTCATAAAATACCCATTCATCTAAGAAGCTTGATGAATCTAAAATTGCATATTCGTTCAAACCTTGAGGGCCGTTTGTTTTTTGGGAAGGTAGAAAACCGAAATCTTAGATTCCCGAAATTATATGTATTAAAAATTATAGATGTCTAACATCTTTAGATTACTATGTTTGTTTTGTAGAAATATTTTTGCAAATATCTAAAAATATTTTGATAACTGTGTTTATTTCGTAGGATTTCTACTCGATAATGTCTTAAATTTACATAAAATTTCAAGAATGCCCTTACGACTATTTATTACTTTATAATTAATTTGATATAATTCGAACTTATATAACATATTTGCTTTTATCATTTTGAATTTCTTTTAGAATTAATACATCTTATATTATTTGTATGTTATTTTTCTCGATAAAATAATATATCATAATTTAAGATTTTTTATAAAATAAATATTAATTTAAATTTAAATTTATTGCTAAAAAATAATAAGAATTATGATATAACTAAAAATATATGATATACATGGTTGACAGTATTTATTTTAATTATATAATGCAAATGAGGATTAATATATATATGGAAAATAAAATAAAAATGAATGACAAAAAAGTAAAATGGGGATCTCTCAACTCGGGAATTTGGAAAACTCATGTTTCAGGAGGGCATTCAAAACTCTCCAGATGCCCTTTGTCCGATATCAAGACATCTCACAATAAAGCAAAACAACATGGTAAAAGTAAAACAAACACGGTAATTCAAATGCTCACTCCATAGGAATCTAAGATACCCACAAAATAAACGGGTTCTCAATGAATTATGTACATTTTAAATTCATGTATGTACATCTATAAAGGATCGTGTGAATTTGAAAGGAGAATATCATAATAACGTTATACCCGAATGATCAAGGGTCATGTCTTTCCCATTATTATAAATCAGGATGCATTTTTGTTATTTAGGAAAACAGTTGAATTACCCTAAATTTTATATCAAGTTTGATCTCTCTCAAGTATGTGTTCTCTTTGTATTCTTATGTTTAAATACACGTGTTATATAACTTCAATCTCCTTTAATCAGGAAAATCCTACGGTTTCTCAGTCCATAGAAAATCCCCAGTTTTCCTTTTCAAAAGGGTAAAATTACATTTGTTGCTGACCTCAATCCTCCAAAGAGGAAAATTTTTTATAACACCTGGTTATATCGCAATGATATAGCATTCTATCATAGTGGCTGCTCTAAGAAGCATTGATATTGATACGCAACATGGATATGACATCGACACCAATACGGCATTGATATTTTAGTGACTGCTCTAAGAAGTATTGATATTGATAAGCATTGATATTTTATCATATATGTGTTGACTTAATAAATGTAAGTGTTTGATGCATGTATACAAATGTTGGTCCTATATTGACTTTATACAACTAATGTCTAACAAATCTGTTGCACTAACAATTATCTAACACGTGCTTAACAAGTGGTCGGACAGTCGGAGTGTCCATGTAGAATGCTAGCTAAACTAAAGTGTCTCTTCTTCTTAGTGGTTGCTAATAAGACAGTACACCAAAAGAACAGAGTTTGGCAGGAGATAGCACAATGAATTAGTTAAAAATTGGAAAATCTGTAACATGTTGAAAATTCCTCATCTGTTGTGCAGTAAGAGTAGACATAATGAAAAATAATTCACAGCTTGCATAGACAACAAGTCGCTTATTCAGAAGAAAGGAAAGAAGACAACCAAATATCCCAAGGATTTCCAAATTGAACAAAGGGATTATTTGATAGACAAATTACTTAGGATTTGGTTGGTTGCCATGACTGGTATCGAGTCCAATCTCTCTGTCCAGGATTAAGAGCATGTCCCTTGGAATGGTAGATAAATTCTTCACCTTCCCCTGAGAAGTTTTCCTTGTGTTCTATCCCATACCTACTGGGTTTCAGCATCAGAAGCTGCAAAACATTTTTCATATTGCTTACCACATGGTGAGGTGAAAAGGTTCATCCTTTTGTTTTAAGATAAATATTAATTTATACTCTCTAACTTTAGGAGTTATATCAATTAAAATCCTGAACTAATAATTGTACTCTTAAATTTTCATAAGTCAATCAATTCCATCTATTACAAATACCTCTTAAAACCATCTATGCATTAATTCTCTAACGTGTGTAGACTTCTACAAATGTCGGTTTTGCAAAAATGGATAATTAGAATAAATATACATGGACAGTTTTCAAAGGAAATTTTGTTTAAAAAATCTTAATTGATTCATTTGTAAAAGTTTAGAGATTTAATTGATACAATTTTAAGTTTCACACGAGGCTTTTTCAAATCGAACATAATGAAGGATGTAAATTGATACAGTTTTAGTGTTTAAATTAATATAATTATTAGCTCAAGGTATAAATTGATACAACTCCTAAAGTTTAAAAGTACAAACTGATATTTTCCATTTATTTTACTATTAGGCTAAATATACCAAAGGGTCTATAATCGTTTAGATGCTCCCAATTTCATCCTTAGTCTTCCAAATTTTCAATTTTAACCTCAATGTACCAAGAAAAGTCTCAATTAGGTTTCTTCATAGAAAAATTAGCTAAAATGTGTTAACAGAAAGCTTACGACATTAAAGTTACCGTTTTATAAGTATATTTGGACACATGTGGCAAATAAAATAATAGTTTGATAATATATCAAATTTTGATTCAACATATTTTTACAAAAACCTAGTTGAGAATTGTAAGTGCAGGGGAATTACCTCGTCTCCTGTATGATCAGTTATGTGGTGGAGCCAGCCGTGCCATTCGGGTGGCACCTGAGAAGCATTATATCGACCCTTCTCTGCATATTCAACCCACCTGTGCCTACCTACAGAAATGTAAAATTCACTACCTCAGCTTTCCCCAAAACATAAAAAGATAATGTTAGAGAACAATGTTAATTCGATATTCAAGATAAAAATGTTTCAATCAACGTAAGTATAAAATTCCTTTTCTTCTCCTTTCAATTTTGAAGGTAAAGATTTTCTGATCCAGCAAGCCTTTTTCAAGTTTCCCATCAGCTGGATATGATTAGGGGATTGAGCAGATTTGAACAAAAAGTATTAGAATAAGTAATACAAGGAGATGAAGAACTACTGCATCACTTTGTATCAAGAAATATAATCAATTGATCACAATTAAGATGGTGTTTGGTCCCAAACATCAAGTGGGTGAAGTGGGCTACTCTAGCCCACTCCATATTCTGGGCTCTAATTACAGTGATTGGTGTTTCCAACTATTAAGTATAACCTACTACTGTATTACTATTTCAAATTCCTCCTTAATATAGTATTTGCTATTTTCTACTCATCCTCTCTTTCTCCTTTGTAATATTTAGTCTTTCTTACCCATACTAAAATAGTTTGCACCCCCAAACACCCCTAAACATTCTCTCTGAATATAAAATACTTGTCTAATAAGCATTCAAGCAACTTAATCTACCAGAAGCAAATATACACATAACATGGTAAGTTTCTTAAGCATTGGTTTACAAATCTCGAACTTGACGGCTTGACCCATAGTAAATAGGTAGCAACATGTGAAACTCAAACGAAAAACAATTAGACAAAGAAAAAAAAAATACCATACTGAGTCTCTTCATCAACCCTCTGGTAATATTTATTACCAAACTTATCAACACCCACAAGTGTCGCACCAATGTTGTGGATTTTTGTTTGCCTGAAAAACGAACAGATTAGAGATGATAAAGATTACTCCTCTAAATCAAATAAAATGCATAATTTGCATGAAAATGAAATTATTCAGTTATGAATGAGACAAAAAATTGTTGACGTCAAGTGAAAGGCAAAATAACGGCTCCATAGATGTATTGTTGATGGAAAATTCCGCATCATGAAAATCACAACATAATTGTACAGAACATTTGAATCGAGGAAAAACTACAGTTCTTTGTTTAGTAAATTGATAGTGCAGTTTTTAGTACCTCAAGGCCTAAATATAACATTAAATGTGCATTTACAATAATATAAATAATATTAGATATTAATATTAAGTCCCTGACTATCTCAACCATATCCATCTCCCTGCCTCAGCATGCATATTTGACAATAGTACATTATTGAGGCATTTTGTGTTTCAACTTTCAAGTGCTAAAGTCTGATATAACCTACAAGCCCATAGCAAAGTACGCCCTATTTTTACACCTGACACAGTTTTCATCCCCTCCACTATTTCCATTAGTTGTTTCAATTAAAAAAAAAATCATTAATATTGGATATTAATATTTTGGAAAATTTAAGAAAAAGAGAGTTTAAATTTTTTTAGTACAACAATTGTGAGGAGGGAGATTCGAACCATAGACCTCATGATTACTAGCACACTTGGATGTCAATTAAGCTATGCTCACTTTCGCAAGAGAGTTTAAGTTACGACCTTACTTGAACCAAATCTGTTTTATAGGTTGTACAACAGTGTTCTTGAGTTCTAAAAGGAGAGTTTAAACTAGAGAACAGTACAAGTAGAGATAACACGAATACAAATCATAGAATTGGTTTAACATAAAGCAATTTATATTGAAAAACATAACTTCTAAGCATTCCAGGCTTATTACTTATATAATAAGTAGAATGCATTGGACCAGTGACCATTTAGCAAGTCTGTACAGCATATTCTCTTTGCTGAGTACATTAGTATAATATATTTATTTTGAACAACCATTACAATTTCAGTTATCATAATGCCTCCAAAATGACCCATTGAAGCTTTGTATAAGAACTCTCTTCCCCCCCCCCTTTTTGTTTTCCTTTTAACACCAGAAACCATCACCAATAAGAAAAATCAAGATGTTTCTAGGACCCCATATGATTTTTTAAAGTTGGGGTTGGGCCTATAGAATCTTGGCATTCTCTCTCTAAGAGCTTTTGTCCGTATACTTGATAGAACTCAAACATATTGAAATATAAATGGTAAGCAAACTACCAGATAAACTATGTAATTCAAGGTACTTAGATCCTCATCTCTTGTGCTCTCTCTCAAGCCCTAATTCACTCACCACGATATTGTCTAACACTACACCCTTCCTCTCCCTCTCTATTTATAACCAAATATCATAAAAACCTCTCTAGCTAATTACCAATGTACCTCAATATCCTAATAATACCCTAATAGCATTCCTATTAATTCTCTCTCTCTCTCTTTTTTTTTATAATGCCACTTAAGGGGTTTTTCAGAATTTCCATTAGCCTTCACATGAGGGGGATTCCTCATCTTTCCTTACAATTTGTATCTTCCATCAAAAGTAGTTCTCTCTTATTATCCTCATCCCATGCTTGTTTGTTCTCATAGTTTCAGATATAGTAGTTTTTGGAGTTTCATTCAAGGAGTCAATTTCTTCCGTTATGGTTTATATTTAATTGCATTTGCTTTACTTTTCTGGACTAGTCCAGCTATGGGCTACATTTGGTTGTATTTCCTTTATCTTGCTTATTATATCTCATTGTACTTTGAGCATTAGTCTATTTTCATTTCATCAAATAAAAACTTTTTTTGTTTCAAAAAATAAAATTAAAAATAAATAAATAAAAAAAGTTATCCATTATTGTAAAATAACGAGGAGAAGAACAAGAGATAGGGAGAGATGAGAAACAGAGAATCTAATAAGGGGCCAAACATCGTTGTAAGACGTCTCCCATCCTCTAAAGATTCTAGTGTTTCTCTCGCACACAATCTCCACAAATTACCATAGAGCTCCCCTACTGTGGTATTATATAGAGTGGCTGTGGCTGATCATAGTGGAGGAAGTTGCCTACTAAATGGGAAAGGGATCGCTTTATTGATTGGAAAGGGTGGTCTTCAAATTGGTAACCTCAAAAATATGCCTTCTTGCAAAGTGAACACCACTTTCCCTAAATACACGAGAGGACCTTGGAGTCCCATCCTTTTACACCTTTACCTTACAAAGGATTGGGTAAACATAAAGGTGGGAAATGGTTTTAATACTTCTTTTTTGCATGACAGATGGTTGAAAGATGAAACTCTAGCTGCTCAAAAAAATTCCACCATCCAGGACATTAGTGATGGTCATAATGGATGGAATTCGATTTTGAGGAGGCATTTCTATGATGAGGAATTGGAGGATTGGCTTAATATCATGAATCTTGTGAACACTACTCACTTGACTCATAAAAAAAATCAATGGTCTTGGAGGTTGGCTAAAGAAGGCTATTTTTCTACACAGTCCCTTTTCCCTGACCTTAGGACAGCAACTGTTCACACTTTACAATAACAATAAGGCAGCAACTATTCACACTTGAAATTTGGTCCGGTTTTACCCAAGAAAGTCAAATTCTTCATATGGGAGCTTAGCCACAATGTTATCAATGCCCAATACAAAATGCAGCGTCGTGCCCCGTACATATCTCTATCTCCTCATTGATGTATTATCTGTGAAGCTGACCAAGAGACTAAAGTCACTTGTTATTAGCTACCATTTTGCTAGTAGTTGTTGGAGAAAACAGATTCTTGTATCAAACTGGGACCTTATTCTTCCTATTGATATCATCAGTCTTCTATCTACTGAGGTTGTGAGGTTGGGAGCCCTCCCTCTCCTTACTTGGGCCTTCCTCTCGGGAGTAATCCGAAGTGTATTTCCTTGTGGGATCCCATGGGGGACAAAATTCGTAGTAGGATGGCTTCTAGGAAGAAGGGTTTCTTTTCTAGAGCAGGTCGTCTTACCTTGATTAAGTCCGTCTTGAGCGAAATTCTAGTTTATTTCTTCTCTCTTTAGAGCCTAAAGAGAGGTGTGTAAGCGTTTGGAGAGATTGATTTGTGACTTCCTTTGGGAAGGGATTGATGATGGAAAAGGAAAAGGCTCACAATTAATTAGATGGAAGGTTATTGAAAAATCAGTTTCATCGGGGGTTTACAAATTGGGAACCTTAGGATTCGTAACAAAGCCCTTTTAGACAAATGGTTGTGGCACTTTTCCTCTGAGCCCAATTCTCTATGACGTAGGATTATTGTTAGTAAACATGGTCCCCATCCTTTTGAGTGGTTGGCTAAAGGGATTATAGGCATTTACTGAAATCTTTATAAAAATATTTCAAAAGAGCTCCCTGCTTTTGTTCTTTGGGTCCGGTGTACGGTGTGAGGAGGGGAGAGAGACGTTGTTTGTACTTTTTCCGATAGGAAAACAACGGATGTGGTTACTCTCCTTTCTCTTCTTGAGAGTCACTCCTTTCATCTTGGGAGGAGAGATGTTAGAGTTTGGAGCCCCAATCCTTTGGAAGGGTTCTCGTGTAAATCTTTCTTCCAGTGTTTGGTTTCTCTTTTTGGTGAGTCTGTCTTTTCGTTGCTATGGAGGATTAAGGTTCTTAGAAAGGTGAGATTATTCACTTAGAAAGTTCTTCACAGCGTATTAGCACGTTGGATAGGCTTGTAAGGAAGATGTCGTCGTTGGTTGGGCCTTTTAGATGTATTTTTTGTCGGAAGACAGAGGCAAACTTGGACCATATTCTTCAGCATTGTGAGTTCGTGAACAATGTCTGGGACTCTTTTCTCCCGATGTTTGGCATGATGTGTGCTCGTCATAGAGATGTCAGGGATATGATCCAAGAGTTCCTCCTCCATCTGTCGTTCGGGGAGAGAGGTCGTTCTCTCTAGCTTGCTAGCGTTTGTGTTGTTATTTGGGTGTTGTGGGGTGAAAGGAATAGCAGGATGTTTAGGGGGGTTGAGAGGAATTCTACAGAATTATGGTCCCTTGTTTGCTTTCATGTTTCCCATTGGGCTTCGATTTTGAAGGTTTTTTGTAATTATTCAATTGTCATGATTTTGTATAGTTGGAGTCCCTTCTTGTAAAAGGAGTTCCTTTTTCATGGGCTTGGTTTTCATATGTCCGTGTATCCTTTCATTTTTTCTTAATGAAAGTTGTTCTTATTATTATTATTTAAAAAAAAATAACAAAAAAAAGTCTTCTCAACTACACCCTCAATGGCCACCTTACACAGAAGGGGAAAAATCCCTCCGATGAATCTCATTCAGGTTTTTCAGTAGATAACATGGAAGGAACACAACAACCATCTTTTTCAAGAGAAGGAACATTCTTCTGATCGTTACTTTGAACATATTATTTTCCTTGCTATGACTTGATGTAATGTAAATGCACTACTTTTTATAGATCATATTATCTCACCTCTCTTTTGATCAATTGGAGAAACCTTTTTTTGAAAATTTCATAAATCAATGAAATTTGTTTCTTATAATAAAATCAAATAAAATAAAAAATCTTAAGGAAGATGACATTCTTTCACACAAGCTGATAGCAAGAAATTATGGTTGAGACAATCTAGGCTGTCTACGGACAAACGTTGGTGGAGTGGTATGCAGCATGCACAACCCATGGTTCTCCATTACCAACCAAGGATAATGGAGAGCGTCATGCGAGCATAAACAAATTGTAAAGGAAGGAAAAAATGATTTTTCTACATATACATGTGTGTTCCGAGGAGAGAGAGGGTTTGTTAGTAACAAACCATTTTATAGGAAAGCTTAGTATTGCATGGAAAATTTAACTTACAATAGGTTTCCATCGGGTAGGCATTTCCTGCAAGATTCAAAATAAAACAGTTAACACAATCAGATTCTAATATTGGTGGAGAAACATAGACAGTTTCCCATTTACAAAAAAAAAAAAAAAAAAAAAAAAAATGAACTAATTATTTACAACGATAATACATGCACAAACCAAAAACTTTTATGTTCTATCTACCTCCAGTCCTCCTTCAAATTTTACAATTCTACCCAGTCCCCACTAATGTGTGTGTGTTTGTGTGTAAATATCGACATTAAGACATCTGTTAACCAAACATTTCCAGGTAAGAAAAAAAATCAAACAATTTCATTTAAGATCTCTTTAAACAGGCAAACATGCTTCACGCTTGAATTCTCATTTCTAAAAGTTCAGTTTTGCACACAGGTATATAAACTCTCTTTTTTCTTTTTCAAATGGTAACAGGTATATAAACTTTTTAGAATGAATCTTAATATATTTGTTTATTGAAACAACAACTCTCATTGAGAAAAAATAAAGGAATACAAGGGCATATAAAAAACCCAACCCACAAAAGCCCCTCTAAAGAAAGGGTTTTCAACTAAGATTCTACCTTGACAACAATTACAAAAAAGTCTTTGAAACCAGAGCCCAAAGAGAAACATGGAACCTCAGCAATATCACAAAGGTTCCTCTCCACACCTCTAAACACTCTGTCCACAATAAAGTACACATCTTGGCAAAACATAACAAAAGGTCTTTCTCTCTAAAAGGCAAAAGGCGGATGGAGAAGGAACTTGATCGTCGTACAAACATCTCTGGCAAGCTAACTCAAGATCAAACTCCTAAAAGAAATAATTCCACTCAGATCTCACAAATTGACAACTTCATAGAAGGTGATCGAGGTTTTCTTTCACCTTCCGACAAAGAATACAACAAAAAGGACCCATAAATGTAGTCATCTTTCTCAGAAGCCTATTCAAAATGTTCGCATGGTCAAGTAAGACTTGCCATGTAAAGAACCTAACTTTCTAAGGGATCCTAATCCTCCAAAGCACATCAAAGATCGATGGGCCAGCAGGAAAAGGATCCAACAAGAATTGGAAAAGAAAAACATTTACCATTTCTTTCTTGCAACTAAATTGAAGGTAGGGTCTATCAAGGGAGATATTCCTAAAACTTGCAAAGAAAAAAGGGAGCTAGACAAAAAGAGAAGAAACTTGGACAAGCGGTTCTGAAGAGCATCTATTTTGAAAAATAAAAAATAATAATGTAAAAAAATCTACGTTTTGTCAGTATACAATAAAGTAAAGGAATGCCAGTCCTCAAAGGTCAATATCCATGTTTCACTTGCAAATTCCGGTTAACCTAGCGCACTACAAAGCTACACGAAATACAAATCTGCAAAAAACAATCTCAAATAGGTCACTCTAAGACAATAGAGAGAGTGCATCATCAACGAATGGCTACATTCTTTTCCCTGCTGTCGGCGACTGAAAATTCAAATTGAAACAGCGATCTTCAGACCAATCAGAGAAACACCAATACATCACATCAATTATGAATAAAAGAAATAAAGGGCACGAATACGAATTCGGAAACAATAGTCCAGTTACCAAAAAAGAAAACCCTCAAATTCCCCAGGGACCTCACATAAACCATGGATAAAAAACGAAGAGTAGGGGAGGAAAATATTACAAGTAGCCTTCTTCCTTGAGCTCTCTCCAGAAAGTGCCGATCCCTTTGTCTTTGATCGATTTTAAAATCCCCCGCACCACCGACGCCATTTCTCTGCTCGTGTTCTTGCGCTCACGACTCTCGGATTGATTGGTTTTCTTTTCAGTTTAAGCAGCTGCCTTGAGGATGGTGATTGGTGAAGACAATATCATCTAATTGAGAACTTTGGAAGAAAAATAAGGGGAAAATACACTCCGGAGAATACACTTTTAATCCCATGAAAAACTTATAAAACACAAATATTAAAATATTAAATTTTTTTTGTTAAAATAGAAAATTATCTTTTTAGTTCAAGTTTTTTTTAAAAAAATACTTAGTGCATCTGATGAAACATCTATGCATCCTACCAAATTGTCCTATCATAATTTGACATGTGACAAATTATTCTTATTTATTTTTTAAAATATTTTAATTATTTTTTAGTGTGAGTGATGGGAGATAGAAGCATAGATGCATCAAGATACACCTGAGTATTACCTTCTGGAAAAGAGGTGTATTTGGTCTCTATGTTTCGAGAATGTAAATTATTAATCTTCATTTTTTTATGAGTAAGAGGGTGTTTGTCTCACGAACATGAGCTAGGTTGAGTTGGTAAAGATTACTAACCCGATGTTTGTCCCACTAACTTAAAATGTTGGTGGAGTTGAGTTGATTATTTTTATCAACTATAGTAATTTAATGTTGAAGGATTATTTGAGGATAATTGGGTCATCCTTTATAAACCTATTTTTCACCGACATCTAAAAGACCAACTTCTTCTTAACAGTCCTACCACAATTTAGGAAGAGGTATTGTTTACGTCTACTTGGTAGGACTGACTAGATTGACTATCTTAATGAACAATATTTTTTCTATGTATGAAATTGGCCCTAATGACCACCCTATAATTTGTGCATGTTCAACTCATACATTCCACGACCGTTAAATTATGCTGTAAGGTCGTTGATTACATACATAATTGTATTTGTCTACAACAAATGCAAAAGTTGTATGTAGAAAATTATAAAATATACTTTTATTTATTGATTTCGCATCCCAAATGAGTGTTAAGAATTTAAGAAAATATGTTTAATTGAATGGTGGAACAAAAAGTTGAGGAAAAAAATAATAACAAAAAAATCCCTTAAGAATGCATGTTGTTTATGTTACAAAAAACTACACTAGATATCCATAACCCAACACAACTTAACTTTGCACTTAAACACAGACTTCCTAAACTAACTCAACTTTGTGTCTCAAACACAGACAATTATTATCAACTCAACTCAACTCTACACCTAAAACACAAACAATTATTATCAACACAGATAATTATTATCAACTCAACTCATCAAACTCTGCCCGTCAAGCACAACATAAGTGTGTCACTGTAGTAAGAATGGATTTCAAATAGTAATAATGTTAATTATAGGTTATAATAATTGGAAAAAAAAAACTTATTATAATTGGAATACCAAACATGGAGTGATCTCAACTTTAAGTCAGTGGCCCAGGCATACCCTAAATTTTCAAAATGTATATTTTTAGCTCTCGAGTTTTTTAAAATTGAATCTAAAAGGTCTCTCAAATAATTTATTATTATTATTTTAAATAATTATAAGACATTTTAAATTAGAAAAATAATTTTTAAAAATTATCTAATATCTCTAAAATTATTTTTAAAAAATTATTTTCTAATTTTAAACGTTATATAATTATTTGAAAAAAAAAATACTCTAAAGATCTTTCAAACTTATTCTTAAAAACTCATGGATTAAAAATGTGCGTTTTGGAAACTCATGGACTAAATGTAGCTATTCTTAAAAACTTCATGAAAAAAAACATTTTTAAAACTCACATACCAAACCAATATGATCTTCAAAATTTTGAAACTAAAAAGGTAATTTTTTTAAAGATTCAAATATCATTTCCGTTCATATACTTTGAAATTTATTCAATTTTAGCTTACGTACTTTAAATTGTCAAATTTTAATTTTATATTTTCAATAAATATTAAATTTAGTTTGCTGTATATATATATATTGGCAAGCATTGTCCTTTTTACTATAAATTTTAAAAACATATTCACATGTTATATTTAATTGCATGGAAATTGTTATTATTATTTAACCAATTTTGATAAAAAAAAATAATAATTTTAAGGGACTAAATTTAAAATTTATTGGAAGTACAAAACAAAAATTGACAATGAAATTATTGGGACTAAAATATATAAACTTCAAAATATAGGAATCAAAATGGTATCTTAACCTATAAATGTTTTACATTTCTTTTTTACTATTAAACATTTTACACTTTTTAAATAAGTTAAAATGTTTATTGTTTACATTGTATTTATTTCAATAAAATTCTTTTTTATCTTACATAAAGTTTGTTACAATATAATGTAAACGTCGACTCATCATGTATGCCAATGTTGCACCATGGATGTGCATAAATATCAATGAATACTCAGTGGGAGGAAAAAGATGTATACAATATGTCAATTTTTCACTCACATTTCTCCCTTAATATTCACACTGTAAGACCCATGCTTGGCCTCGAGACGCCTGGGAGTGTCCCCCTTTGGGTGGTGTTTGCATGGGTTAATATTAAGGTGAATGGAGAGTGTATTTATAGTAAGTGGGAGAGAGATGTGTGTCAACATGTCATACGGTTTCCTTCATTAGTTTGCACCATGAGATCTTCTTACACGGCCTCGAGGTGCCCTTGGAGCATCTCCTTTCGGACGATGTGTGCATTAGGTCAATATCAAGGTGAACTCCAAAAATGGATAGGATCACTTTAGTTTTTGTCCCAATCGATTTTTCCCTTCGATTGCCTCATTAGGGCGGAACTATAGGGTCTAAAATGAAGGGTCACACTTACAAGAAATTGTTAAGTTAGTTAATGATTTCTTGACCAAATCAATGATAATTGATTATTATAGGAATAAGAGTTATTCTTGTGATAATTGGTTGAGAATGTCTCAATTCAGTGAAGGGACAACTTGAAGGAACCACTGAAGGCCCTTGAGCATAAAAAGGGAATCAAACCCAAAAATCCCAAATTTACAGAATGTTTAAACTTTACAACAAACAAATAGAATTATGTAATTAATAAGAAAAAACAACATGCTCAAAAGAATTATACAGAATAGTACATTGAGTTTTAGAAACTCTTACCTTTGAATAACCGTTTTTCAAGTAAAATCCCTCGAATAAAAAAGGACACCACCACAATGAAAACCTCTGTATTCTAGATGAGAATCCATGAGGTGTGAGCTCTGGCTATTTTGGATGAGGGAGATTGAGAGAGGAGAGGGGAGGAGAAGATCAAAGTTTTATAGAACCTTTATGTAAAACTTAATGTGGAAAAAGACGAATCAAATAACCACCCACATATTCCTGCACGATATAGAGAGAAAAAAAAAAAGGAGGGAGGGAGTTCTAAAATTGTTTTTCAAAAAATTAAAATTAAAATCAATTTAAAAAAACTTTAATATATATTTATATGATAACTACCTTATCATATAATATATATTAAACTATATGTTATATCAAATATAACATATAACCTATAGTTTAATATTGTATCCAATACAATAAAACCTATAATTTAATTGTCTCAACAACGATATTTAATATAGATCTCATTTATATTAAATTTAAGTATATGAATCCAATTCACATAATTAATATTTGAATTATATTCAAATATTTAACTTTTCTCAAATACACTTTATATTATAATATATCAAATATATTATAGTAATTATATCATATATAATTAGATTAAACTAATTATATCACATATAATTGATTCTCTCAATTAATTTGAACAATTCAAATTAATCCATAAATTGATTCTCATCAATTCTTGTTGAGCTACAGAGGGGACCTCATGGACCTGTAGCTTGAAGTTCAAACTGTACGTGAATAATTAATTAAACTCTTTAATTAAATTATTTACCATCTGTTAACTGTCGAAGCCTAGCCACTCTCGTTTTGTTTTTTTATCTTCTTTGTCTGAAAATGGGTTTGATTTGCTTCACTCCACTAAAGACTGATAGTTGCACTCTTCGTACTACAAATATATTTCTATGTCCATTGGATATAATAAATCAACAGTACGATGACCTTTCACAAATTGCTCGTAAGTACAACTAGGCCAAAATTACCGTTTTACCCCTGTAGTTACATCTAATTCTTTAAGTACCATTGATCCCTCTAATGAATAATAAATCATAGTCCAACTATGACCAAACCCCTCTCCGACCAGGAGAGAGTGTGACACCATATTGTTCAAGCCCCAGAACTAGCTCTTAAGGGAATAATTTATCTATTTACCTCGACGTTGGGAATGAGTGATTTTTTTCTTGTGTGGCTGTGTTCCCAGCTTCAATCATACGAATCCCCAAAATGGTTGGCTTGTTGAATTGGCGATCTGGCCACTCTCGCCCATACAAATCAAATGATCGCCTTCATCGCTTGAGTTCACAACTCACTCAAGATTCAGGTCATGTCACCTATGGTCATCCTTGTGAAATGTAAGTCTCTATTATGAACTACGTTATATAATGAGACTAGTCATTTCGTGGTCCGATCTCATACAAACTCCTTTGTATTTGTATATAATATCTCCGCTCACATGTCTCCACATGGATGATCAAGATTAGATCCTTTGTAGCACTTTACAACAATTGTAACATCTACAAAAGCGGGTCATACTCGTAGTGTCACCAAGATAAAGTATCCAGCCTTATCCATCTACTACAGACCATTTAGATTATCACTTAAACATGATCCACCTGTATGTCTCTACATACATGTTTAAACTACAAGATAACCTTAGATGTTAGTTTATTGGTTTGTGGATTAATGCAACTAAATGTCAAATAAAACATCACATATTTTATTAGGTAAATAAGTTGTTTGTACAATACAATTACGAACTATAGGACCCTATGAGATTTAGAGCACCAACCCCAACAATTTCCCACTTGACCTAAAGCAAGTGGGGTGTACAATATAAAATTCAAACTAATATATAAAGTACACAAACAATAAACTAGGGCATAAGACGCCCAGTATAAATCTCCCACTTGTCACAGTGTAAACGTGGCCTGTCCCATAAACCCATGCTCTGCAAGTAACCCTCAAACACCTTAGCCGTGAGGGCCTTTGTAAACCTATCAACAACATTGTGCTCCAAAGTTATTTGCGTGATAATCATGTCCCCTCAATGCAAAATCTATTGGATGAGATGATACTCTTGCTTTATGTGCTTCCCGTGCTTGTGACTTTTAGGCTCTTTTGAATTAGCCACAACACCACTATTATCACAATAAAGTGTGATGGGCTTTAACATGTCTGGAACAACTTTCAGATCTGTCAAGAATTTACTGAGCCAAATAGCTTCCTTAGCAACTTCACAAGCCACTACATACTTCGCCTCCATGAGTCAGCAATGCACCCTTGCTTGGTTCTTCTCTAGAATATTGCTTCACCGTTAAGAGTGAATACTAATCTTGATGTGGATTTTCTAGAATCCTTATCAGTCTGGAAATCAGAATCCGTGTATCCAGTAAGGATAAGATCCTTAGAACCATACACGAGCATGTCGTCCCTTGTTCTTCGTAGATACTTGAGGATATTCTTAAAGATTTTCCAATGATTATATCCTAGATTATACTGATATCTACTGATTATCCCCACTGCATAGCAGATGTCAGGTCTAGTACATAACATCACATACATTAGGTTGCCAACAACTGATGCATAGAGAATCCGTCTCATTTCCTCAACCTCTTGAGGTGTCTTAGGACACTGTTCCTTAGACAATATAACTTCATGCCTCAAAGGTAGTAAACCTCTCTTAGAGTTCTGCATCGAATACTTGACAATTATTTTGTCAGTGTATGATGCTTGGGACAGAGCTAGCATTTGTTCTTTTTATCTCTAAAGGTCTGAATTCCCAAAACAAACTGAGCCTCCCCCAAATTTTTCATTTGAAATTGGGACACTAGCCAATGAGTAGGATATCATCTATATACAACACTAGAAAAACTACTGAACTATTGATGATTTTCTTGTATACGCAAGACTCATCAACATTCTGATAAAAAAAACATAAGATTTGATCGCAGTATCAAATCTTATATTCCAAGATCGAGAAGCTTGCTTTAATCCATTGATAGACCGATTAAGCTTGCAAACTTTTTGCTCTTGACTTTGGGTTATGAATCCCTCAGGTTGTTGCATATAAATGGTCTCCTCAAGATTTCCATTCAAAAAGGCAATCTTAACGTCCATTTTCCAAATCTTATAGTCATAATATGAGACAGTGGATAGAAGAATCTTGATAGACTTTAGCATGGCAACAGGTGAGAAAGTCTCCTCATATTCGACCCCCTTAACTTGAGTATAACTCTTTGCCACTAGTCTAGCCTTGAAGGTTTGCACCTTTCCATCAACACCTCGTTTTCTCTTGTAGATCCATTTACAACCTATAGGTTTAACCCTATCAGGTTGATCTACAAGATCCCAAACTGAATTGAAGTACATAGTCTCCATTTCGATATCCATAGCTTTGATCCATTTATCTTTGTCAACATCCTCAATTGCCTTATTGTAAGAAAATGGATCCTCAACATCCCTATCAGCTACCATAGCTAGGATTTCTGTTAAACCCATATAACGGACAGGCGGGCTCACAACCCTCCCACTACGGCGAGGCTCCCTCAACACTTGAGGTGGATTTGACCTACTAGATCATCTGGCTTCACCAACTTTTGTTAAGGTGTTGGATTCTTCAACAACTCTTGTTGAAGGTTCAGTAGATTCCTTGGAAAGTTTATTCATCACTATTTTATTGTGGGGCACGTGCTCTCTTAAGTGGTCTTCTTCTAGAAAAGTACACTTTATTTTCCTTAGGGTCGAAGAAGTAATCACCCCTCGTTCCTTTGAGGTAGCTTATAAATAGACATAGTTTTGAACAAGGTTCCAGTTTCTTAAGATTTGCCTCAAGCACATGTGTTGGGCAACCTCAGATTGTGAAATGACGTAAACTAGCTTTACATTCATTCCATAACTCCAAAGGTATTCTTGTAACACTCTTGGATAGAATGTAATTCAAAATATACGCTGTAGTTTGTACTGCAACCCTAAAACAAATCAGGTAAGGAAGCGTAACTCATCATAGACTAAACTATGTCCAACAGGATTCGATTTCTCCTTTTGATACATCATTCTGATGAGGTGTACCAGGTGGTGAGAGTTGGGATAATATTCCATGCTCTATCAAATAGTTCTAAAATGTAAGATCCAAAAACTCTCCACCTTGATTAGATCAAAATGTCTTTATTGTTTTATTTAATGTATTTTCAACTTCAGCCTTAAACTATTTGAACCTTTCAAAGGATTCGGACTTATGTTACATTAAATAAATATACCCATACCTTGAATAATCATCAGTAAAGGTGATGAAATATTCATACCCTTCTCTTGCTTTTACATTCATCGAACCATAAAGATCTGAATGTACAAGCTCCAAGGGTTCTTTGACCCTGTGATCTTTTCCAGTAAAAGATCTTTTAGTCATTTTGCCTTCAAAGCATGACTCACACACAGGTAATAAAATTTCTTCTAACTTACTTAAAAGTTCATTCTTTACTAGCCTCTCAATCTTATTGAGATTGATGTGTCTTAATCTCAGGTGCCAAAGTTGCGCATTTTCTTTAGAAGAAATTCTAAGTCTTTTATTTTGAGTTACCGCAATTTTAAACATTGCAGTGTTAAGGAGGGCTTTAGTTGCTAACGGGCTTAGCACATAAAGATTGTTTTCCAACTTAGTAGAACAAATATTAATACCATTCTTTGAAATGGACACTTTATTTACAGAGAATTGAATACAATAATATTGTTCTAATAAACACTTTACATAAATTAGGTTCCTCTTCAAACCAGAAACAACATATACATTTTCAAGTAAAATATATTTATTCTATAAAGTTAGTTGAAATCCTCCCACTACCACAAATGAGACAACATGCCCAGTTCTAACTCACATCATCATCTCCCCAGCTTTCAGTTGCCGCCAGAAACTTGAAGGAACTCTAATAGAGGAGAGATTTGTGAGCGGAAACATGATCGACCCAATTTTCATTTTTCATTGAATTTAAGTTTTACAGTAAAACAAGAACAAGATATGCATTTATATAAATTATAGCATGCAATAAATAAAGAAAAACTTAGGGTTTCAGAAACCCTTATCTTTGAAGACTATTCTTCAAGAATCCCTCGAACAAGCCACGAACGGATCTCCTTCTCCAAAAGGGACACCACCACTTGAGAACCCTCTATATGCTCTTGGGACCAAGGATTCAAGCAAGAGTTGTGGGCTTTGCTTGAATCCTTGGAAGAGGGAAGGAGATGGAGAGGAGGAGAGGGAGGAGAAGAATTTTTCTTCTCTGTACGTTTTTCCCAGATAGAACTCTTCTCTCGATGTTTCCAGGAAGAAGATGAAAATCTCATCTACTATTTTTTCACACAACCCACGTATATGCCTAAGAGAAATTAAGGAGAGGGAGTTGTAACTTCCTCCCTTTAATTAACTAAAATTAAATTAATAATAATTATACATATAATAACAACCTTATTATATGTATATAACCTATATGTTATATCTCATATAACACATAATCTATAGTTACATATTGTATCAAGTACAATATAACCTATAAATGTATTTTCTCTCAATCATACAAGACATTTAATATAAATCACATTTATATTAAATTCATTTATATGAATCTCATTCATATAATTAATATTTGAATCATATTCAAATATTTAATTCCTCTCAACTAATTTATGGTATTTAATATAAATCATATCTATATTAAATTTAATTACATGAATCTCATTCATATAATTAGAATTTGAATCATATTCAAATTCTTCTCATATTACCTTATATTATAATGTATCAAATACATTATATTAATTATATCACATATATAATTGATTTAATTAATTATATCACATATAATTAATTCCCTCAATTAATTTGAACACTTCAAATTAATCTAAAATTAATTCTCAACTAAATCCTTGTTGAGCTACAGAGGGGACCTTATGGACCTGTAGATTGAAGCTCCAACAGTACATGGATAATTAATTAAACTCTTTAACTAAATTACCCAACATCCGTTAATTGCCGATCATTCCACTAAAGATCGAAAACGGCACTCTTTGCATTATAGATAAATTTTTGTGTCCATTGGATATAATCAATCAACAACACGATGATACTTCACAAATTGCTCGTAAGTATAGTTGGGCTAAAATTACGTTGCCCCTGTAGTTACATCTAACTTATTAAGTACCACTGATCCCTTTAATGAACAATAAGTCATAATCCAACTATGATCAAGTCCCTCTTGGGCCAGGAAAAAGGTGTGGCAATTATGTTAATGACCCGAAATCAGCCTTTAAAAGAGCAATTTATCTACTTGCTCTTGCATCGGGGAAGGAGTGAATTTCGTCTCGTGTAGCTGTGTTCCCAGCTCCCCAGTCTGATGAATCCCTAAAATGGTAGGCTTGTTGAGTTGGCAATCTGGCCACTCTCACCCATACAAATCAAAGGACCGCCTTCATGAGCAGGAGTTCACAACTCACTAAGGATTCAGGTCATGTCACCTATGGTCATCCTAGTGAAATATAAGTCTCTATTATTAATGGCATTATATAAAGATTTTAATCATTTTGTGGTCCGATCTTATACAAACTCTTTTTGTAGGATACTTTCGCTCATATGTTTCCACATGAATGATCAAGATCAGATCATTTATAGCACTTTACAACACGTGTAATACCTACAAAGCAGGTTGTATCCGTAGTTTCACCAGGATAAGGTACCTAGCCTTATCCATCTACTACAGAACGTTTAGGTTATTTAAACAAGATCCACTTGTATGTCTCTACATACTTATTTAAATTACATGAAATAACCTCGGATCTTAGTTTATTGGATTGAGTATATGCTAATAAAATAACACTTATTTTATTAACAATAATATATTTATACAGAGTTTACAAACTACGAGATTACAAGGAGATTTAGGACACCAATCCCAACAGAACTAATTCCCTGAAATGAAAAACAAACATGATTAGTGGCGCTCGAATCAATTATCCAGGTCGAATCATCATTCTCTTCTAAACAAGTTTCCAAAAATGAAAATCATATTTACCTTGCTTTGTCTTCTTCTTTTCTGCCAAGTATTTGGGACACTTCCTCTTCCAATGTCCCTCCTGGTTGTAATAGAAATAAATTCCCTTTGCAACCCTTGCTTTCTTACCCTTTTGTGTAGTAGCCGGTGGGTTAGCTTCTCATTTCCACCTTTCTTCTTCTTTCACTTTTTGGTATGGAAGAAGAAGTCATAGACTTTGTCCCAGAGGTTGAACGTCTGAAGAACTTCTTAGAGGATGAAGCAACATTTGCCTCACCCTTATGTTCCTTATTTTTTTTCATCAAAGATTGAAAGGTCTGTAACTCGTTGAGCAAGGTGGTCAAATTGTAGTCCCTGTTCATAACAATATTACTATGGAACTGTAGGAAACTTTTAGGTAAAATTTTCAGGATGAAGCTAAACTTACTGGATTCATCGATAACAGACTCATTCATCTCTACCACGTTGAAGTGGACCATCATGTTGAGAACATATTCTCTAACAGATACCTCTGCTTACATATGGGCATTGAAGATGTATTTGAGAGCATCGTGCCTGAGCTGTGCGAACGATTGTCCGAACATTTTCTTTAGGGACCCATGATCTCACGGGCGTGAGCATGAGCTCATGCTTCTTGGCCAAGACATCAAATAGGCTCGCCAAGATGTATGCTCGTGGCTTCTCTTTTGCCCGTGTCCATCGCTCATACACTTCTCGAACATTTTAAGCAGCATTTGGAGTTGGAATGGGAGAACAGTCCTTCATTAGGACAAACCGAAGGTCATCGATGATCAGAATAGTGTTGATTGTGTTTTTCCAAGTTGTGTAATTATCATCCGTTAGTTTGTTGGTGGCGAGTAAATTAAGAATCACGGAAGTGATTATGAATAAATTTGTTGAAACCATACAAATTATTTATATTAGTCTATTTGCATTAAACCATTAACAAAAATCAATAAATTTTAGCAAAATAATCTAGTGTACCCTAAGTAACATCTATTTTGCAATGATGCTCCAGTGAGACAGAACAAAAGCCATTGTAGGGTGATCAGGTGCCCCTTCACTAAAATGAGACAATCTCAACCAATAGACAGAATAACTCTTTGTTACTGTAACTATCAGTCACCATTGTTCGGTCCAAAATTTGTTAAACCTTCTTAATATTTCTTGTAAGTGTAACCTCTCATTGTAGATTCTAAAGTTCTACCCCAATGAGCCAACTGTAAGGAAAAATTGATTGGGGTAAAAACTAAAGTAACTCTTATCCATTTTTGGAGTTTGAATAAAGTGTTATGCAAAAATGCCATTCGTAAGGGGACACTCTGATAGAGTAAACATACATGCAACAGAAGAAATCAAAATCAATAAGCACTCTAATTACACTTAATTTGAGTTTAAAAGCATGCATGAAAACCATTTTCAAAGAAGAGGGTTCAATAATGTTATACCTTTGATGAAACTCTTCAATTCCTACTCTTCTCCAAGAATTGAACCTCAATGGACCACCACAATGATCTTCTCTACTATCTTCTAACTTGGATCGAGAGGCCGAATCTCTTTATTAAGGTTAATTGGGTGAGGGAATGATGAGGGTTTGAGAGAAAAACTAGAAATTCAGACTTTCAAAAAGCATAAAAAAAACCTTCCAATCCGAAAAAATGGAGTATTTAAGGTGTTTAAACATGCAACCACTCACTTAATCAGCTGATTGACACTTCAATCAGTATTAAGTGAGTGGCCTAGGTGTGTGTTAGGGGATTAATCCAACAAATTTTGGATTAATCCACTAACTCAACATTTTTCCAAATTTTTTTCTTCTTTTTTTTTTCACTTTCAATTTCCATTTAATTTTCACCAAAATTAAATTTAGTTAAAAATTCAAATATGGATTTGAATTTTACAAAATTGAAAATATTTTATTTAAATAATTAATTGAAAATTTTAATTAATTAATAATATAATAATTTAATATAAAATATTAAATTAATTAAACACCTATTGAAACATGAATCCCATTCATGGTAATTAATATTTAATTATTGTAATCTCTCCAATTTATGTTTAATTTTGATAAATTAAACATATATCAAATATAATTAACCAAATCCTAAATTGAATTTGAACACTTCAAATTCAAAGCACTAATTTCGATTTTGAATAATTCAAATTCGCTCAATTCACTAATCAAAGGTATAATTTTACAAGCTAGTAGAAGAACCTTATGGGCCTATAGATCATGAGCTCCAACGATTTGAGATTAATTGGCTAAACTCTTTAGATCGAATTAATCAATATTTGTTAACTATCGAGGCACACTACTACAGTTCAATAGTTGCACTCTCCTCACTGTAGATATATTTCTGTTCACTTTAACCATAACCAATAAGTCGATCCTTCACAGGTCGTTCGTATTTATAGCTAGATCAAAATTACCATTTTACCCCTATAAATACATCTTGCTCCTTAAGCCCCCACTGATCCTTTATTGAACAATTGGTTTATAGCCCAACTAATAAACCATATCCCTCTCGGCCAGAGAGGGTGGGGCCCCTTTGTTCAAAACTAGAATTCAGTACTTAAGGGAACAACCTATCTGCTAACCCTAAATTGAGTAGGAGTGAATTCCATCTTGCAGAACTATGTTCCCAGCTATCTATCCAGTCTTATCTCCAAAATGGGAGGCTTATTGAGCAGTGTTGTTGAACTACTCTCACCTATGCAGATCAAAAGATAATCTTGAATAAACAGGAGTTCATAGTTGGCTCATCGAGTTACCCTAGGTCATCGAATTTGAAATAGCCAGTTTTAACAGTAAACGGTTGTTATAAAGAAAAGTGACTATTTCGTGGTCCAGTCTTATGCAAACATCCTTCACATAGGATGCCTCCACTTGCATGTCTTCACATGAATGCTTTTGGGATCACATCATTTGTATCAATATACAAAGTGGGCCGCATCCAATAGTGTCACAAGGACTAGGTACCCAATCTCATCCATATACTTATAGACCATTTTGGTTATATACTAAAACTTGATCCACTTTTATATCACCATATAAAGTTAAAGTATTCATATTCTAGCCATAGACTCGTTTATTGGATTTTTACAATAGAATGCAATATCGATAACATTTTATTAAATGAACAACTCAATAATACTTTTATTGATAAACAAAGTATGTTTCCAATATTTACGAATTGTGAGTTTTAGGAAATTCCCAAAAATCTCCTACTTGGACTAATACTCCAATGAGTTACAAATATTGAGATTAAGAGAGAGAATATAATAAGCTAGGGCATCTATATTCCCTTGACATTCTCCCACTTGCCCTAGATTATGAAGCTTGTAGTCCTAGTTCTACCAGATGGCCACCGAATACTTTAGCCAAGAGGGCCTTCATAAATCGATCAGCAGATTGTCCTCAGAGGCTATCTTCGTGACTATCATGTCTCCTTGGTGTACTATCTCCTTGATGAGATGGTACTTTCTCTCGATAGTTTTCTGCATTTGTGGCTTCTTGTTTCCTTTGAATTAGCAATTGCTCTACTATTATCACAATGCAAAGTGATAGACAGATGCATATTTGGAACCACTTCCAAATCGGTTAGGAATTTGTGTAGCCATATGACTTCTTTAGCTACTTCACATGCAGCTACGTATTCAGTTTCCATCGTGGAGTCAACGATACAACTCTACTTGATGCTTCTTCACACTATAACTTCTCCATTAAAAGTGAAAATTGATCCTGAAGTAGATTTCCTAGAATCTACATCAGTCTGAAAATTAGAATCACTATATCCTATAAGGATCAAATCCTTAGGCCCATACACGAGTACATAGTCTCTCGTTCTCCGAAGATACTTGAGGATGTTCTTAATAGCAGTCCAATGACTATGTCTAGGATTGGATTGAAACCTCCAATTGAAAAGCATATGTCAGGACGTGTACACAACATAGCATATATCAAGCTCCCAACTGCTGATACATATGGAATTCTTTTCATTTCCTCAACTTCTTGAGGCATATTAGGACATTGTTCCTTTGACAAATGAATTCCATGTCTAAAAGGTAACATACCCTTTTTGGAATTTTTCATGTTATATCTTCACATCGTCTTGTCAATACAAGATGTTTGAGATAGCACTAACGTTCTATTCTTGCGATTCCAAACAATTTGAATTCCATAAATGTATTGTGCATTTCCTGAATCTTTCATTTGGAATTGCGATGCTAGCCATCTTTTTACGTCAGAAAGAAAACTTGTCTCATTCCTAATGAGCAAGATATCATCAACATAAAGAACCATAAAAGCTACAGTTTTGTTGACTATCTTCTTGTAAGCTCAAGGTTCGTCAAAATTTTGCTCAAAGTCATAAGATTTTATCGCAGTATTAAATCTTATATTCCAGGATCTAGATGCTTGTTTTAACCCATAAATAGATCTTTTAAGCTTGTAAACTTTTTGCTCTTGACCCTGTTCAATAAACACTTCTGGTTCAGACGTGTAAATACTTTCATCAAGATGGTCATTCAAAAAGGTTGTCTTGATATCCATTTTCCATATTTCGTAGTCATAAAATACAGCAATGAATAAAATTATTCTTATCAATTTTTTCATGGCAATAGAAGAGAAGATTTCGTCATAGTCTACCCCTTTTCTTTGGGTAAAACGTTTTACCACGAGTCTGGCTTTATAAGTCTGCACCTTACCAGTTTAGTCTCGCTTTCTCTTGTAGATTCACTAACAACCATTGAGTTTGACCCCATCTGGTTGATCTACAAGTTCCCAGACAAAATTGAAGTACATGGACTCAATTTATAGGTCCATGGCTTCAATCCGTCGATCTCTATCTACATCTTCCATTGGATGTATTAAAGGTTAATGGATCCTTGAAGCCATCCTCAAGTATGATGATATGAGTTTCTGCTAAACCCATGTATCGATCAGATTGTCATACAACCCTCTCACTATGTCGAGGCATTCTCAACTCTTGAGAAGGATGTGATAGAGCAACAACTGTTGTTGATGAACCAGCTTGATCAACAACTCTTGTTGAATTTGTAGTTTCTCTAGACATTTCATTGAATACTAATTTACTGTGAGGTTGATGATTCCTAATATGATATTCTTCTAAGAATGTAGCATTTGGTAATACAAATACTTTATCTTCTTGAGGATCATAAAATATCCATAATTTGTTTCTTTAGGGTATCCTACAAATAAGTACAATTTTGTATGTCCTAAAACTCATGGTTTGTAAACAATAAACTTAATCTAAAAATTCACTAAGTTGTTGTTGAATATATGAATTGTTTATTTCATTTTAGAAATAAATTCAATAAACTAAAAGATCCATGACTATTATATGAGTACTTGAACTTTATGTTGAGACATAAAAGTAAACCAGGTTCGAGGAAATAGTGAGAATGATCTATAGTATATGAATAAGGTTGAGTGTCTTATTTTGGTAACACTATCAGATGCGACCACTTTGTAGTTGTTACAAGAAGTTGTAAAGTGCTACAAACAAAGTGATCCTGATTCGTAAGTGTAGTGACATGAGGAGTGGGGGCGTCCTGTGCAATGAGTTTACACAAGACCGGACCACGAAATAAGTCACTTTTACTTTATCAAGTTGTTTACTATTTAAGATTGACTATTTCACAACGATGACCTGGGTTACTTCCTGAGCTAACTATGAACTCTTGTTTATTCGGGATTATCCTTAAATTTGCATAGGTAAAGGTTGGCTAAACAACACCGACTTAATAAACCTCCCATTCAGAGGTAAATAGGTAGATAGTTGGGGACATAAGGTGCAAGAAGAAATTCACTCCTACCCGTTTTTAGGGATAGTAGAAAGGTTGTTCCCTTAAGTGATAACTCCGGATCTTGAACAAGGGGCCCCACCCTCTTATTGGCCCGAGAGGGACTCGATTTGATGATTGGATCACAAATTAATTGTCCATTAGAGGATCAGTGGGACTTAGGAACAAAAGGTAATCTCGGGGGCAAAACAACCTTTTGACCTAACCGTTATTATGAACTACCAGTGAAGGGTTAACTTACTAATCCTGGTTATATCAAGTGGACACAATATATCTACAGTGAGAGAGGAGTGTAATAACGTGCAGAAATGCACGTTATTACAACGCAAAGTTATAAAACAATGTAGGATTGCGATGGTAAAAATATACAATATTGCGTCCAAAAGCATTAAGTTCAAACATTGCACTCGCATGCGTCCATTGCATTAAAACAGCTAACTTATGTATTTTTGTGCAGAAAATGTGTTAGCGCAAGACAAAAATACGATCCGGAGAAATTAACGTCCGAGCGCATTAAGAGATTGCGACCGCAAGGCTATGCGATCATTTGCGCTTGAGAAAATCTGCTCAAGAAGGTGGCCACATAGAGCCAGCGCATCAAGGTGGCCGCATAGAGCCGGTGCATCAAGGTGGCCGCATCTGAGTGAAAGCTTAATAAATCACGATGGGACAGAAAGCTGATGATGATCGACTCTGAATTAAGTTGACAAGCCGTTAACGACACTGTAGCAAGTACACTCAACTTTTCGGTGACAATTATCCGACGCATCAGATAGAGAATTAATGCCATCCCATCAGTGCAATCATAAGAGAGAAAAAGCTTTTCACCCTGAAGTTATATAAATACCAAAGGCCACCCTCATAAAAGAAGTTCAGATAGGGAGCCTTTTCTTAGTTTTCTTATACTTAGAGGGCGGAAGTGAGAGAAGGGAATAGACGCTGGAAGATCGTCCTAGTCAGCTCGAGAGAGTGCCAGGGAGCGTGGAAAAACAGAGAGAGGGTCGACTCTTGCGAGAGCAAGAATATCTTTTGAGTAGAGTAGAGAATAATAGTGTAAAAGCCTTGGGAAGCAAGAAATTGCTACCAGGCTCTTTATTCTTAATTCACATTGTCATTCTATACTTCGATTATATATATATATGATGGAACTTGCATTTCTACATCTGTTCACTCTCTGTAAAATACGCATCAGTAGCTAAAACTGTCGAATGGGTTAAGAAGTACTTAGCAAACATGACCTAGGATCTTCATTGCATGCGATCACCTTGTCTTATGTTGCGCCCATCACCCTTTAGAGCTACTCGAGAGAGAGTCTAAAGAAAGAACCTAAGACTTGAGAGAGCTAGGTTAGAATCTAGACTCGATAGAGCAAGATTAGATCAGCATAAGCAAGAGGTATAGACTTAGAGATAAGTTCTATTTGCCAACATGCATCACATGTACCCTAGAGATAGGTTAGGATAGTATGTGGTCGCCTTGTGTATGTGTGTGTGTCATTTGTCACCACATAGACAAGAATAGAGGCTTAAATGTAGGTCCTATAGACACCATCACATACATCGCATGCGTTCTAAAACTAGAAGCCATAGCATTTACATTGAGAGATGACTTGTTGTTGTATGAGTGTAGCATGATCGCATAACATGAACGCATTCCTAGGAAGTGTTAGCTAAATCCCTTCTCAACCCATTCCTCCGCATACTCATCGCATCTTTCGTATTATTAACTCTTTTCTCAAATCCGCTACATAGATTTTATACTTTAAACAACAAACCAACCAACCCCTTGATTTATTTATTACCGGAAAGTGATCTAAAAATTACCATCGTATATTGTTTTCCTTAGTCCCTGAGTTCGACCCTGGGCTTACCAGGTAACTCAGTAGGATTTATACTTGGATCTTACTGAGAAAACTTGCATGCACAATGCATTTTCCACCAATGCATTCTTTACCATTATTTCATCGCATAACAACATGCATCAAGTTTTTGGTGCAGTTACCGAGGACTTCGGCAATACATTGTTCTAACCGTAATTTTTTTTTTATATTTTCTTTGCAGCTTTCAATCTCTAGCGAATTACGACCCAGAGATTGAAAGAATGTTCCAACGAAGATTGAGAGACAACCGCCAACAACAACCAGATAGAACTCCAAGAATGGTGGAACAACCGGAAGAGAGGGCCGCAAATGCAAATAATATAATGGGCAACCCCATTCTCCTAGAAAATGACCGCAATAGACCCATTCGGGACTATGTGTCGCCCAACCTATATGATTTCTCCCTAGGAATCATGAGGCCAGCGCTAGACGGATCGAGGTTTGAAATGAAACCGGTTATGTTACAAATGATTCAAACGGCCGGACAGTTTGGTGGAAGGCGTGGCAAGGATACGCACGCCCATCTCCGGAGTTTTATTGAAATCTGCAACACTTTTATGTTCCCAAATATCTCTACCGAAGAGGTTCGACTAATGTTGTTCCCATTTTCCTTATGTGATTAAGTAAGAAAATGGGTTTATTCTCTCGAACCAGGGGAGATAACATCGTGGGAACAAGTAGTGGAAAAATTCATGAAGAAATACTTCCCTCCAATGGAGAATGCAAGAAGGAGGAAGTTAATTACAAATTTGAACAGGAAATTGATGAATCGCTCAGCGACGCTTGGGCGAGGTCTAAACCCTGCATCACAGATGGCTGCTAATGCGGCAGCAGCTGGTTGTCTGCTTGATAAAACTTACGATGAGGTGAAAAATATACTTGATCGCATTTAAAAAAATCACGAGGACTGGAGAGAAAACAATCAAAGATTAAGAATCAAAGATAGTGACGCAAACAACGGGGCCATCGCATCCCTACAAACACAAATGAAAGCGATGATGAGTTTGATACAAGGCATTGCAATTAATAGCACGGGAATGCAAAAAGGGCAGGTCAACGCAATTACTCAAACGACCAGAAGTTGTGTCATTTGTGGAGAAGCACATCCGATTGAAGAATGCCCAAGGAATCCGCAGTCAGTATGCTTCATAAAGAATAACGCTTTCTTTGATATATACAACCCCAGGTGGATAAACCACCCCAATTTCGCGTGGAAAAATCAACAAAAAAACTTTCAACCAGTGGCATAAAAGGAAGGGGCACCAGGATGTTTCCCGTGAACAAATAGTCAAACGTATAACCAAGCCAGTAGTACGCAGGCATCGCAATCTTCATCCTTAGAAAGCTTGCTGAAGTAGTATATTGAGAAGAATGAATCAGTGCTTCAAAATCAAGCAACATCTATCCGAAATCTTGAAATTCAGACTATTTTTTTAGTTTCGCCCGCGATCTTTTCCTAG
>NC_052360.1:22004848-22038424 GCF_009727055.1 Benincasa hispida
CGCTCAAATTGATGTGCACAAGGGGGAGATCATGATGAACGTTAATGGGGAAAAGCTCTGGATTAAGGCAATCAAGATCCCAGAAGATCGAGAAAAGAAAAGAAAGCCGCCGTGGACCTAAAAAGTCCAGATTGAAATAAGCAGTCCCTGCGTTACTATGCGACTCAAACTCATCAGGGACGCAATCTTTTTGGAATATCCTTTTTCTTTATATATCAATGCTTCATGAACTTTCATTACCTTGCTTTTATTTGTCATCGTATATTTGTCTTAAAAAAAAAAGAATGTGATTGTGTTGAACGATCGTAATAAACGATTTGTTAACTTTGTTTTTTATTTGACCCTCTCAATGTTTTCTTTGCAACGATCGAGGTGAAAAATTGCGGAGAAGCTACACGAAAGACGCAACTACTTTATTCCACCACCGCAATCGAAGAAAAGCAGTTTGTCGCAAAGAATGATGTGTTCACACACGATGTGGGTGACAGAGCAAATTTGGGGGTTGTATATTTCCTTGACTTTTTTTATTCCAAATTTCGCTCTATCGCATATCATTTTAACTTTGATAATTTTATCATCGCATCCTCTTTAGTTGGCGCAATCATTTAACACTAATTAATTTAGTAAGTCACCGTATTATTTCTCCTTGTCAATTATGATTTCAATGATGAAACACATGCTTCTATTTTTTCGTATATACTGGAGTCAACTTAATTTTAGGACGGTCAACTCATAAAATATTTCTAGAAGTTAGTGGTTTTCTAGCTTTCTTTCAAACTGACTTTGTACGAAACTTTCTAAGAGCATCGCATGACTTTTTTCAATCTTTCTGCAATGGGGACATTGCTGCATTTTAAATTTGGGGGTGCGGTATTCATTTTCGACCTTGCTGTTTTTAGGTTCTACAAAAAAAAAAATCATAACGTTGCGATCAGTTCCTACTCGTGGTTGGATGTCCGCATGACACACGTGGGGACAAGCCAAAATGAAGGTAGGAATCGTGATCAAGACATAAATAAAATGATCGCAACTCCGCTGCCAAATGGGCATGAGTTTAGACTGAGAAAGAGTGCCTTGCTCGTAGTTGAATGTTCGCATGACACACGTGGGGGAAAGCCAAAACGAAGAGGCTAGGTACTTGGATCAGCGCTAAGGTCATAGAAAAAAAAATAATAATATGTGTCTAAAATACGCAAGGATAAAAATCATATGAAAATATCCAAGTGAAAAAGTTTTTGTTTTTTTATGAAATAAATCATGCAATGCTCTAGAATCCAGTAAAGTCTTTTTGAAGTAAACTTGCGGTCCCTAAATTTTAGAAATATTTTAAGAGGCCTGGATTAAAAATTAAGGAGATTTTGTGTGCATAGGATTTGAATAAGGCATCCTCGAGAAATCTAGGAAGAGAAGGGTGGTCGACTTTCTAGAGAAAATCTTTAGCTTATGCTCGAGGACAAAACATTGTTTTAAATTTGGGGGTGTGATAACGGGCAGAAATGCAGTTATTACAGCGCAAAGTTATAAAAACAATGCAGGATTGCGATGGTAAAAATATTATAATATATGCATTCTTAAAGCATTAAGTTCACAACATTGCGATCGCATGCGCCCATCGCACTAAAACAGCTAACTTATATATTTTTGTACAGAAAATTCTTTGGCGCAAGGCAGAAATACGAATCCGAAGAAATTAACGTCCAAGCATATTAAGATATTACGACCACAAAGCTATGCGATCATTTGCGCTCATGAAAATCTGCTCAAGAAGTGGCCGCATAGAGCAGGCGCATCTGGGTAAAGCTTAATAAATCACGATGGACAGAAAGCTGATGACAGTCGACTCTGAATTAAGTTGACAAGCCGTTAACGACACTGTAGCAAGTACACTCAACTTTTCGATGACAATTATCCGGCGCATCAGACAGAGAATTAATATCTTCCCATCAGTGCAATCATAAAAGAGAAAAAGCTTTTCACCCTGAAGCTATATAAATACCGAAGGTCACCCTCATAGAAGGAGTTCAGATATGGATCCTTGTTCTTAGTTTTCTTATACTTAGAAAGCGGAAGCAAGAGAAGGGAAAAGACACCAGAAGATTGTCCTGGTCAGCTCGATAGAGTGCTAGGGAGCGTGGAAAAACAACGAGAGGGTCGACTCTTGCGAGAGCAAGAATATCTTTTGAGCAGAGTAGAAAAGAACAGTGTAAAAACCTTGGGAAGCAAGAAATTGCTACTAGGCTCTTTATTCTTAATTCACATTGTCATTCTATACTTCGATTATATATATATATAATGGAACTTGCATTTCTATATTTGTTCACTCTCTGTAAAATATGCATGAATAGCTAAAGCTGTCGAATGGATTGAGAAGTACTTAGCTAACATGACCTAGGATCTTCATTGCATGCGACCACCTTGTCTTATGTTGCGCCCATCACCTTGCAGAGCTACTCGAGAGAGAGTCTAAAGAAAGAACCTAAGACTTGAGAGAGCTAGGTTAGAATCTAGACTCGAGAGAATAAGATTAGATCTGCATAAGCAAGAGGTAAAGACTTAGAGATAAGCTCTGTCTGCCAACATGCATCGCATGTACCCTAGAGATAGGTTATGATAGTATGTGGTCGCCTTGTGTATGTGTGTGTGTCATTCGTCACCGCATAGACAAGAATAGAGGCTTAAACGTAGGTCCTATAGACACCATCGCATACATCGCATGCGTTCTAAAACTAGAAGCCATAGCATTTACATTGAGAGATGACTTGTTGTTGTATGTGTGTAGCATGATCGCATAACATGAACGCATTTTTAGGAATGTTAGCAAAATCCCTTCTTAACCCGTTCCCCTACATATTCATCGCATCTTTCGTATTATTAACTCTTTTCTCAAATCCTCTGCATATATTTTATACTTTAAACAACAAACCAACCAACCCCTTGATTTATTTGTTACCGCCAAGTGATCTAAAAATTACCATCGCATATTGTTTTCCTAGTCCCTGAGTTCGACCTTGGGCTTACCAGGCAATTCAGTAGGATTTATACTTGGATCTTACTGAGAAAACTTTCATGCATAACACATTTTCCACCAATGCATTCTTTACTATTATTTCATTGCATAACAACACGCATCACAACTATGGGCTTTAGTGTAGTGACCCAGTAGTTAACAAAAGAGGGTTAATTCGGTGTAAAGAGTTTAGCCAATTAATCTCGGATCGTTAGAGCCCATGATCTGTAGGTCTATTAGGTCCCCCTACTAGCTCACAAATAGATTAGCCTTAGAGTAGCGTGATAAATTGATTTGAAATATTCAAATTAGAATTAAGGAGATTAGTAATTATATGTGATATAATTACAAGTTTAATTTTGGAATTAAACGAAATTGGAGAATCAAATAATATTTAAATATGATTTAAATATTAAAATCATGAATAAAAATTCATTATAATGGAATTGGTGATGAATTAATTTAATATTTGATATTAAATTAATTAAATTGTTTAATTAATTTATTAATTTTATTAGAAAATTAATTATTGAATTAATTTTGTAAAATTAATAAAATTTCAATTTTTTAAATTAAAAAGTTTTTTTTATTTTGGAAATCAAAATCAAAAAGAAAAATCAAAGGAAATTTGAAAATTGAAAAAATCCCAAAAGTGGGATTTTTTCACTTTCAAATTGTAGCAACTCACACATAATTCCACTTTTCTTTAGTTCAATTATTCAAGCATGAGTTGTGATTCATGCAAGGCTATTAGTTGCATGAAAGTCATGTAATATAAAGATGGAATTTTGAGTGAAATGGGTAGAGTGCAATCATTGCTGAAGGTTAAGAATTTGTATTTGAAGAAGTGTTCTTCACACTATGTAAAACCAATAACCTCCTCTCCAATTCTCTTCGATTCAAGCTTGTTTTGAGTCCCATAACTCAATCTAAGGCTCCAAGAGAATAGTAGGGAAGACCTTATGGTGGTTCACATCCAAAGAAGAAGGAGATTGCAGCTAAAGATCGTGATTCAAGAGGTACTTCAAAAGTTAATGTTGAAACTTTATTTTAGTTTATGAAACATGTTTAGTTTGATGCCAAAATTAATGAATTAGAATGCTTAATGATCCTGTTTTTCTTTCGCTACTTGCTTCCTGAATCCAATAGTTCCAACTTCTTAGGTTTTGCACCAACACGTGTGTCAGGCATTCCCAGATTCTAAAGTAACGCAAACTATCTTTACGTCCTCTCCATAACTCATACAGTGTTTCTGAAACACTTTTTGAGGGACCATGTTCAAAATATATACTGCAGTCTGTACTGCATACCCCCAAAAGGATTGAGGTAACTGTAACTCATCATTGAATAAACCATGTCTAACAAGGTTCGATTTCTCCTTTTTGTAACACCATTTTGTTGTGGTGTTCTAGATGATGTGAGTTGGGATCGAATTCCATGATCTTCTAGATAGTTCTAGAATTGTAAGTCCATATATTCACTACCTCGATCTGATCAGAGTGTTTGATTCTTTTACTTAATAAGTTTTCAACTTCTATCTTAAATTCTTTTAATTTTTCAAGAGTTTTAGACTTGTGACTCATTAGGTAAATATAGTCATACCTTGAATAATCATCAACAAAATTGAAGAAATATTCATATTCACTTCGAGCTTTTACATTAATCTGACCACAAAGGTCTGAATGTATAAGTTATAGGGGTTCTTTGACTCTAAGTTCTTTTCTTGTAAAAGATCTTTTCATCATTTTACCCTTAAGACATGATTCACACGGAGGTAATGAACTTCCTTCTGACTGATTTAGATGACCGTTTTTTACCAGTTTCTCAATCCTGTATAGATTTGTGTGACCAAGTCTTAAGTGCCAAAAATAGGCATTGGGAGAAATCTTTCATCTTTTATTTTGAGTTTTTTTCATTTTAAACATCTCTATATTTAAAATGGCTTTTACCTCGATTGGTTTTAACATATATAAGTTATTTTCAAGTCTAGCAGAACAAATATGAACATCTTGAACTAATGAACACTTCATTAATCTCAAATATTACTTTGTACATATTTTCTAGCAGACAAGACACAGAGATTAAGTTCCTTTTCATTTTAGGTACATAATATACATTTTCAAGTAAAATGTAAGCATCTATGAAATATAACTTGATGCCTTCCACTATTTTTGCTGAAATAACTTTAGTCGTTCCCACCTTGAAAGTCATTTCATTTTCTGATAGCTGTGTCTAGGAACTAGTTTCTTGAAGAAAAGTACAAATATGATTAGTGGCACCTAAATCTAGTATCCAGGTTAAGTGAGAACTTTCCACTAAATAAGTTTCTACCACAAGTAAATCAGATTTACCTTAGTTTTCCATTTTAGCCCTCTTTTCAGCAAGATATTGCGGGCAATTGCATCTCCAATCCCGACTTCATTGCAATGGAAACATTTTCCTTTTAGTGTTTTATTCTTGCTTTTCTTTGCAGGGGTTTTCTTCTTCCCTTTACCTTTCTTCTTCATCTGGATACTCTTATCATTTGAAGAAGAAACAAACTTCTTTTTCTCTGAAGGTTTTGTTCTAGAGAAAAATCCTTTAAGAAATTTCTTTTATGAAACAAAATTTGCTTCACTTTCCTTGTTTTTCATTAAGGATAGTTAAGTCTGTAGTTCATTTAGAAGAGTGGTCAAATTGTAATCAATCTTATTCATTATAGCATTAGTATGAAATGTTAGAAAGCTCTTCGGAAGGGATTCTATTATCATACTAACTTGACTCCTTTCATCTATGACAGTGCCACGAGCTTCCACGATGTTGAAATGGATTATCATGTCCAGGACATGTTCTCTAACAGAGGTCTCCTCTTTCATGCGGGAGTTATAGAAGTACTTAATAGCATCATGTCGTATCAAAGATGACAGTTTCCTGAACATCTCTTGCAACAACTCCATGATCTCACGTGCAGTGACTATGGATTCATGCTTCTTAGTAAGCACATCAAATATGCTTGCTAAGATATAGCCTCTGGCTTTATTGTTAGCTCGAACCCATCTATCATAGGCTTCCCGAAAATTTCGATTAGCATTTGAACTGGGAAGAGGACATTCCTCCGGTAAAATGAACCTTAAATCATCAACCACTAGTATTGTATTTATGTTTGATTTCCAGTTTGAAAATCCTTTACTATCGAAAGCTAATAGTCGTATAATCGAGTTCGACATTACTGAGAAATAAAAAATATTCTATTAAACTTATGCATCTAAATCCAATTTTAGCAAAAAGTAATAAAGTGCCCATATTTATTTATTTGTAACAATATATTAGTGAGTTAGAATAGATACTACCGAGGGGCAGTCAAATATTCCTTCACTAAGTAAGACAATCTTAACCAAATACTATCTCTAGAATAACTCTTATTCCTATAGTCATTTAGTTACAATTTTCGGTAACTTACTAACACTTAGTAACTCTTGTAAGTGTGACCCTTGATTTTCATATTTCATTGAACATATGAATATGCCCCCAAATTTTAAGACAATGTTCAAGACGGAACGATGAAACCCTATTCATGTATGAAACTTGGATTTTTTCAAATCCTATGTTACATCCCTCCTAAGGGATCATCATGGTTAACGACTAGCTAGTGTCGCCGAAAAACGACAACAGTGCAACATAGGAATCTCACAGTTTAGACTAATGGAAAAGACTGTAGGATATGTTGACACATTTTCTTCACCCACTTACTATGAACTACTTCCTCTATTCACCTTGTTATTGACCCATGCAAACACTTTCCAAATGGATCAGTTGAGGTAAAATCGACAAGAAGCCGAGCATGGATCTCAAACCGTGAACTCTTAGAGACGTGAGAGCTAAAAAAGATATATCATATATATTGTTAATCTCCAACTGAAGTATTCTAACATATTGGGTATACGCTTACTTAGGTATATTTTGGCTAATAAATATCCCAAGTCTATGTGAATTTCCAAACATAACTCTTACATTTGGATTTAATATACGATGTCTTGTGATAAAACCATTTTATTACCTCACACCGCTCACGCAAACTTATAAAACAGGTTAACAACACTCAATTATTCGGCCATAATCTCTAGGTAGGAGATGTTTCATAGACCGTCAATTAAATACCTCCAGCCTTAGATAAGATTATATATCAGTTGAGTTTGTAACCGTATTTTATAAGATAATGACCTATTTTAACTATTAAAATAAGTTGTTAACCTAAATGAACTTGTAGCTTATCTTTGTTATGGATTTTAATGTTTAATCCAATTTTATAACAACTTATAAAACAATAGACATGCTTTGCATCCATAACTATCATCAAAGGCATTCAAACTTCAATATAACTCTTATATTAAACATTAGAAACCCTAAACATGCATAATATATATTATAATTCTTTATAATATATTTTTAATGCATTTAACATACATCCTATGGTGGGATTTAAAATCTACATGCCATACATCATGCACATACATGTTTAATTTAAATATAACATACGTAACATAAATATTTAAACAACACCAATATGGTTCAACTTTTCCATCCTAAGAAAGAAAAATTAATTAATTATTACAAATAATAATTAAAAACAACTTCATTTGATTCTGGACCACTCGACCTAACCCGAATCGCTTGAACTGACTCTTCAATGCTCCAAATTGGCTGAACCGAATCAAAAGACAATTGAACCAGTCAAACCGGTCAACTCCCACAAACCGGCTCAAGAATATACGCCTTTCTGGGCTGGGATGAACAACGTCACAACGCTTCATCCCAGTGTTGCAACGCCTCAGGCTCCAAGATGAGCAACGACATGACGCTCTAAGAATAGTGTCGCGACGCTGCGAGGGTGGTAGCTCCAGTCCAGTTTCTGTTGTTAACCTTGCTTGCTTCCATCTTCGATTATAACGTATATTGACTCTAATAAAATTACAGACTCAAGAGCACACATATAAGCTCATCAATCAACAACCAATTTAAATTTAACAACATAATCAAACAGTAATCTAATGTCAAAGTTGAATTTTAACCATATCAGTCAACCAAACATGCATCTACAAAAATTCACCCACCAAACTCAAATTAACGTTAATTGAGTGCTTAAATCATGCTCTGAACCAATTGATAGAGAAACATACATGCAACGGAAGAAATCAGAATCAATAAGCATTCTAATTACACTTTATTTTAGTTTGAAAGCATGCATGAAAACCATTTTCAAAGAAGAGGGTTCAAGAATGTTATACCTTTGCTGAAACTCTTCAATTTCTACTCTTCTTCAACAATTGAACCTTCAAATTGACAGTAGACCACCACAATGATCTTCTCTACTATCCTCTAACTTGGATTAAGAGGTGGGGTCTCTTTATTGAGGTTAATTAGGTGAGGGAATGATGAGGGTTTGAGAGAAAACCAGAAATTCAGACTTTCAAAAAGCATAATAAACCTTCCAATTTGAAAGATTGGAGTATTTAAGGTGTTTAAACATGCAACCACTCACTTAATCAGCTGATTGACACTTCAATCAACATTAAGTGAGTGGTCTAGGTGTCGACTAATGGATTGATCCACTAACTCAACATTTTTCCAAATTTTTTTCTTTTCTTTTTTCATTTTCAATTTCCATTTAATTTTCACCAAAATTAAATTTAGTTAAAAATTCAAATCTAAATTTGAATTTTACAAAATTGAAAAATATTTTATTTAAATAATTAATTAAATAAATTTAATTAATAAATAAAATAATAATTTAATATCAAATATTAAATTAATTAAACACCTAATTGAAACATGAATCTCATTCATTTTAATTAATATTTAAATCAATATTTAAATATTGTAATCTCTCCAATTTACGTTTAATTTCAATAAATTAAACATTTAGTTATATCAAATATAATTAACCAAACCCTAATTGAATTTGAACACTTTAAATTCAAAACCCTAATTTCAATTTTGAACATTTTAAATTCGCTCAATTCACAAATCCAGGGTATAATTTTACGAGCTAGTAGAAGAACCTCATGGACCTACAGATCATGATCTCCAACAATTTGAGATTAATTGGCTAAACTCTTTAGACTAAATTAATTAGTATTCGTTAACGATAGAGGCTCACCACTATAGCTCGATGTTGCATTCTCCTCACTATAGATATATTTTTGTCCACTTTAACTATAATTAGTAAGTCCTTCATAGGTCGTTCGTATTTACAACTTTGTCAAAATTATTGTTTTACCCGTGTAAATACATCTTGCTTCTTAAGCTCCCACTGATCCTCTATTGAACAATTGGTTTATAGTCCAACTAATAAACCATATCCATCTCGGTCAGGAGAGGGCGGGGCTCCTTTGTTCAAAACCAGGATTCTATTCTTAAGGGAACAACCTATCTACCAACCCTAAATTGGGTAAGAGTGAATTCCATGTTGCAGGACTATGTCCCCAACTATCTATCCGGTCTTATCCCAAAATAGGAAGCTTATTGAGCAGTGTTGTTGAACTATTATCACCTATGCAGATCAAAGGATAATCCTGAATAAACAAGAGTTCATAGTTAGCTCAGGATTAAGATCGAGTTACCCTAGCTCATCGAATTTGAAATTGTCAGTCTTAGTAGTAAACGGTCGTTATAAAGAAAAGTGACTATTTTGTGGTTCAGTCTTATGCAAGCATCCTTTGCATAGGATGCCTCCACTTGTATGTCTCAATATGAATGGTTTTGGGATCACATCATTTGTATCAATATACAAAGTGAACCGCATCCAATAGTATCACCAAGATGATGTACTCAATCTCGTCCATATACTTATAGACCATTTTAGCTATATACTAAAACTTGATCCATTTTTATGTCTCCACATAAAGTTAAAGTATTCATATTATAGCCATGGACTCGTTTATTGGATTTTTATAATAGAGTAATATCATTAACATTTTATTGAATGAACAACTCAATAATACTTTTATTGATAAATAGAATATGTTTTCGATATTTACGAACTACGAGTTTTAGAACATTCAAACACACTAAAAGGTGGCACGAGGATGTGCATAAGACTTTACTTCAAACTAATGAGAGAGACTAAGGGATGTGTTGTCAAGGTCCCGCTCCCACTTACTATAAACACTTTCTCCATTCACCTTGATATTGATCTATATAAACATCATCCGTAGGGGGACACTCAAGGTGCCTCGAGGCCAAGTATAGATCTCACGGTGTGAACTTTTAGTGAGAAACCTGAAGAGGATAAAATGAAGTATCATATACCCATCTTCCTCCCACTGAGCGTTTTATCTAAGGTTAATTAACTTAGGAAAATTCGGCTACTGACTTTAACTAAGTGATTGTTTAATTTGCCCAAAAACAATATTTACTTTTGATAGTTAAATAATTTTGATTACGGTTTATTAAACACTTTAACAAACATTAACCAATAATTGCATGCTTATAACAAATCTATCTAATTCATCTTTCCAGGTGAGTTTCTAGATATGGGTGTTATGTTTCCGTCAACTTAAATACCTCAGCCTAGACAGAACTAACCTTAGACAAAAGGTCTCTTATAGATACATTGTTACAAATTTAATCTTTTAATTAAGAATCAATTTAATCCTATTAAACTGACTAAGATTAAACTAAATTTCTAATCTCATTAGAAAAGTGATCTTAGGTCTATATGAATCATATTTTAAAACAATTTTAAAAAAATGATATTAACCTAAGGTTTGCATTTCTGAATTATTTGTTTTAATTCTATTTCATTTAGTTATAACTTTTATATAAAAAATGAAATTAATTAAAACCATACATTGCATCAATTGACATACTTTAGTAAATTATGTCAATTATAAAATATATAAGGTAATGTTATGCTTCATGCAATTATATTTCATTACTAACATACATAACAATTATATACTAAAGTAATGAAATTATTAATAACATACTTTAAACATACATTCATACTATATATTATAACTCTTATACATAACTGATGCATGTATATGATATTAATGCATGCATGCATATAACATTTATACTATATGATGCATGAGCATGCTATAAAATTAAATCATGCATCTAAACATATATTATAACAATTATAATATAAATGATGCATAAAATTAAATGCATAACCTATGGTGGGATTTAATATATATGACATACAATTTGACATATATATTTAAATAAGAATCATGCATCAAATGCGTAATTAATAAAAAAAAATTATTGATTCAGGATTGAACACTTAAACAATTAATTAAATTAATATAACACTTATATTAATTTTGAAGAAACCCTAGTGAGGGGAACCTTGAGCGGAAGCGGGATTGTCCCAAATTCCTTTTGTTTTGAAAAATGATTTTATAGAAAAAGAAGAATGAGATCATGCATTTAAAAAAAATATACAACATGCTTTTAACTAAACAGAAAACAAGAAAAGGGTTTTCATAAAATCTTACCTTTGAAGACTGTTTTAAAAAAGGGAGTCCTTCGATCTCCAATTGACACAACTACGAACGCGTCCTTGGTATTCTCTTGGATGATAGATCTAGGAGTGGTAAGCTCTAGCCATTTTGGATTGAGGAAATGGAGAGGATGAAGAAAGGAGGAAAAAGGTTTTTTTTTTTTTTTTTTAAAGAATTACAGAGAACATTTTCTTCTGTAAAAACCACACATCTTTTCTAGCTTGCAGGGAGAAAGAAGAAGAAACCCTATTGGAATACCACCTTCCTCTGTCACGTAAGTGGTGGAGAGAAAAAGAGGTCCCCATAATTAATTTTAAAAATAAAATAAATAATAATTTATTTATTTATCTAATATATATTCATATGATAACTATTTTATCATATGATATATATTAAACTATATGTTATATAAAATATAGCATATAAACTATAGTTTCAATTTTGTATCATATACAATATAATCTATAGTTTCTTTTTTCTCACTAATGACATTTAATATAAATCATATTTACATTAAATTCCAATTATATGAATCTAATTCACATAATTAATATTTGAATCATATTCAAATATTTAACTCCTCTCAACTATACTTTATAATGTATCAAATACATTATAGTAATTAAATAAACTTAATTATATCACATATAATTAATTCTCTCAATTAATTTGAACAATTCAAATTAATCCAAAAATCGATCCTCATTAAATCTCGTTGAGTTACTGAGGGGACCTCTTGAAACTGTAGCTTGAAGCTCCAACGATACGTGAATAATTAATTAAACTTTTTAATTAAATTCTTCACCATCCATTAACCGTCGGGCACCCTACTAAAAACTGATAGCTGCATTCTTCGCACTACAAATATATTTATGTGTCTATTGGATATAACCAATAAACATTACAATGACCCTTCATAAATTGCTCATAAGTACAACTTTACCAAAATTATTATTTTACCCCTGTAGTTATATATAACTCCATAAGTACCACTGATCCCTCTAATGAACAATAAATCATAGTTCAACTATGACTAAACCCATCTCGGGCCAGGAAAGGGTGTGGCGCCACATTGTTCAAGCCCTCAAATCAGCCTTTAAGGGAGCAATTTATCTATTTGCCCCGACCTCGGGAAATGAGTGAATTCCTTCTTGTATAGTTGTGTTTCCAACTTCCCAATCTGACGAATCCCCAAAATGGTAGCCTTATTGAGTCGACGATCTGGCCACTCTCATCTATACAAGTCAAAGGACTGCCTTCATAGTCAAGAGTTCACAACTCACTCAGGATTCAGGTCATATTATCTATGGTCATCCTGGTGAAATGTAAGTCTCTATTATGAATAGCGTTATATAATAAGACTAAACATTTTGTGGTCCGGTCTTATACTGTATAAATATCCTCGCTCACATGTCTCCACATGAATTATCAGGATCATATTATTTGTAGCATTTTACAATAATTGTAACATCTACAAAGAAGGTCATACTCGTAGTGTCACCAGGATAAGGTATCCAACCTTATCCATCTACTACAGACCATTTAGGCTATCACTTAAAACATGATCCATTCGTATGTCTCTACATACATGTTTAAGCTACGAGATAACCTTGGAACTTAGTTTATTGGTTTGTGATTAATGCAACAAAGTTCAGAATAAAATATCATATATTTTATTAAATAAACAACGAGTTTGTACAATACATTTACAAACTATAGGACTTTACGAGATTTAGGGCATCAAGCCCAATAAATTTAATTAATAAAAAAAACTATCTATTACATAAATAAATAATCAATCAGTTCGAACAAGCGAACCAGGTCTTGAACCGCTTAAATCGAACCATCTAGCCTTCGAATCGGAGTCGAATCGCTCAAACTGACCGAACCGCAAGGGAACCAAATGAGTCACGAATCGAACTGGACAAAAACTGGTTTGTTCTTTCTGTCTCGGAGCATTACAACGTTATAGAAAGAACACAACGTTGTTTTTCATCATAGTGTTGCAATGCTATGGTACAGTCTCCTCTGTACAGTCGCGTTCTCCATCATTTCTCTACTGAATTTGGTTTCTTTTCCTCCAGATCAGTACCGAAAAACCCACAAATGACTCAAGGACTTAAAAGTACAAACTCAATAGCATAATTATGCCTGAAAACATGGGCCCTTACAAACCAATTTTGTAATTCAAAGCAATAAAACAAGGTGCCAATCTTGAAAACATTCAACAATTTCAAATACCAACATTCATCACAATCATCAAATGAATACAGAGAATGCTAAATCCCCCCATAAACTGTAAAATTAATTCCTAAAGTTTGAAAAAAAAGGGCCAAAAACCCGCTCTAATACCAATTGAAGGAACCATTGAAGGTCCTTGAGCGGAAAAACGAGATCAGACCCAAAAATCTCAAATTTACAGAATGTTTAAACTCTACAAGAAACAAATAGAAATTATGCATTTAATAAGAAAAATAACATGCTTAAAAGAATTATACTGAATAGTACATTGGGTTTCAAAAACCATTAGCTTTGAAGAATCGTTCATCAAGTAAAATCCCTCGAATAAAAAAGGACACTACCACAATGGAAACCTCTGTATTCTCTGGATGAGAGAGATTGAGAGAGTAGAGAGGAGAAAAAGATCAAATTTTTACATAACCTTTATGTAAAACTCAATGTGGAAGAAGATGAATCAAATAACCATCCTCACACTCCTGCATGATGTAAAGAGAAAAAAAAAAGGGGAGTTACAACTCTCTCCCTAATTTTTTTTTCAAAAAATAAAAATAAAAATAATTTTAAAAACTTTAATATATATTTATATGATAACTACCTTATCATATAATACACATTAAACTATATGTTATATCAAATATAACATATAACCTATAGTTTAATATTGTATCCAATACAATATAACATATAGTTTAACTCTCTCAACAACGATATTTAATATAAATCCCATTTATATTAAATTTAATTATATGAATCCAATTCACATAATTAATATTTGAATCATATTTAAATATTTAATTTCTCTCAAATAAACTTTATATTATACTGTATCAAATACATTATAGTAATTATATCATATATAACTAGATTAAATTAATTATATCACATAGAATTAATTCCCTAATTTAATCTAAACAATTCAAATTAATCCACAAATTGATTCTCATTAATTCCCATTTGAGTTACAGAGAGACTTCATGGATCTATAGCTTGAAGCTCCAACGGTACGTGAATAATTAATTAAACTCTTTAATTAAATTATTTACCATTTGTTAACTGTCGGGACCTCCACTAAAGATCGACAGCTGCAATCTTTGTACTACAGATATATTTCTGTGTCCATTGGAACCAATCACAAGTACGATGACCTTTCACAAATTGCTCGTAAGTACAGCTGGGCCAAAATTTCCGTTTTTCCCCTGTAGTTATATCTAACTCCTTAAGTACAATTGATCCCTCTAATGAATAATAAATCATAGTTCAACTATGACCAAACCGCTCCCCAACCAGGAGAGGGTGTGGCACCACATTGTTCAAGCCCCAAAATCAGCCTTTAAGGGAGAAATTTATCTACTTACGCCGATATTGGGGAATGAGTGAAGTCTTTCTTGTGTAGCTGTGTTCCCAGCTCTCTAATCAGATGAATCCCTAAAATGGTAGGCTTATTGAGTTGGCGATCTGACCACTCGCGCTCATACAAATCAAATGATCGCCATCATAGGCAAAGAGTTCAAAACTCACTTAGGATTTAGGTCATGTCACCTATGGTCATCCTTGTGAAATGTAAGTCTCTATTATGAACGACGTTATATAATGATACTAGTCATTTCGTGGTCCGATCTTATACAAACTCCTTTGTATTTGTATATAATATCCTCGCTTAAATGTCTCCACATGATTTATTAGGATCAGATCAATTGTAGCACTTTAATCGTAACATCTATAATGCAGGCCATACTCGTAGTGTTACTAGGATAAGGTATCCAACCTTATCCATCTACTACAGACCATTTAGGTTATCACTTAAACATGATCCACCCGTATGTTTCTACATACATGTTTAAGCTATAAGATAAATTTGGATGTTAATTTATTAGTTTGTGGATTAATGCAACTAAATGTGAAATAAAACATCATATATTTTATTAGATAAATAAGATGTCTGTACAATACAGTTACAAACTATAGGACCCTATGAAATTCAGGGCATCAACCTCAATACAACTGACTACCCTTTGGTAGCTTTTGTTGCAAATCACTAAAGCAACATTGCGAAAGTTAGGTGTTAAATGGGGTTCATATAGTTTTTGGTAAAATTGATTGGATGTTTTAGAGTTATGCTAAAATCTAATGTAGATCAATTTGTTTCTTTTCAGCAAAAATGTCAAACTGTATTTTTCGTTATTTGCCTCTAGTAATTTGATCGATTTTAATTATATGACTTGGAAAGATTCAATTAAAACTTTTTTTCGTAGTTAATGACCTCAACATCGTCTTGACTGAGGATTGTGCTAAAGTTCCAATCCTTGATGTAACATGAAATGTTCGTGATGCATACGAAATGTGGACGAATTCTAATAATAAGGCCCAAGTCTACATTTTGGCTAGCATACCTAATGCCTTAGCCAAAAGATTTGAGAGTATGGTCACTATACATCAGATCATGCAATTAATGCAAGAGTTGTTTGAGCAAAAGTTCTCACAATTCAAGCAAAATGGGTTGATAATGATGAAACCAGTATTGTTAGGTCCCTAGATAATCTCTAGTCCATATTGAATATCAAGGGACAAATAGAAAAGGCAAATGTTTCTAAATCTAGTGAATTCAATCAACGAGGATTGTCTTCTGAGATGAAACTTAGAGTTTATGATATGGGTTATGTAGCCAATCCCACTACTCTCAAGAAAAGGAAGAAATTCAAAGAAAATAAATATGATTTATTTGTCTTGGAGACATGCTTAGTAGAGAATGATGATTCTGCCTGGACAGTTGATTCAGGAGCTATTAATCACGTATGTTCTTCCTATCAGGAATTTAATTCCTAGAGACAGTTAGTAGCTAGAGAGATGACTCTCAGAGTCGGTACTGGTAAGGTCGTTTCAGCTGTTGTTGTAGGTAGGCTTAAGTTATTTTTGCTCAAGGAATGATATATGTTATTGGATGACGTATATGTAGTTCCTCATATCAAGAGGAACTTAATTACCGTTTCTTGTTTGATTGAACAAAAGTGTTCTCTATCCTTTTATGAAAATAAAGTGTATATTATTAAGAATGGAATGAAACTATGCTTTGGTTCAATGGAAAGTAACTCATATGTACTAAGGTCGTTAGTTACGAAAGTCGTGCTAAATACTGAAATGTTCAAAATGGTAACAATTGTTAAAAAACTGAGAGTTTCTCCTAAAGAAAATGCCCATCTTTGGCATCTAAGGGTAGGTCACATTAACCTCATTAGGATTGAGAGATTCATGAAAAGTGGTTTTCTAAATGATTTAGAAGAAAACTTTTTAGCTGTATGTGAGTCATGTCTTGAAAGTAAAATGACAAAATGACATTTTACTAGAAAAGATTATAGAGCCAAAGAGACCTTAAAGCCTATACATTTAGACCTCTGTAGTCCGATGAATGTAAGAGCATGAGGAGGGTATAAATATTTCATCTTTTTCATAAATTATTATTCTAGATATGGGTGTCGATACCTAATGCAACATAAATCTGAAGCACTTGAAAAATTCAAGGAGTATAAGACTGAAGTTGAAAACTTGTTAGGTAAAAAGATAAAAACACTACGATCTGACCGTGATGGAGAGTATATAAACTTAAGATTCCAAAACTATATGATAGAATATGAAATTATGTCCCAACTTTCAGCCCCGGGTACACCTCAACAGAATGGTGTATTGGAAAGGAGAAACAAAACCCAGTTGGAAATGGTTCGGTCTATGATAAGCTATGCTTAACTTCCTGACTTGTTTTAGAGAAATGCAATAGAGACTGTTGTTTATATTTTGAACAACGATCTCTCAAAGAGTGTTTCCGGAATACCTTTTGAGTTATGGATAGGTCGTAAAGGCAGTTGTTGGGGTTGATGCCCTAAATCTCATAGGGTTTTATAGTTTGTAAATATTATTTAACAAACTCATTGTGTATTTAATAAGAAATTTGATATTTTATTCATTGTCTATAAAATATATGATATTTTAGTTGCATTAACCACAAACCAATAAAATAACATCCAAGGTTATCTTTGTAACTTAAACATGTATATAGAGACATACGGGTGGATCATGTTTAAGTGATAACCTAAATGATCTATAGTAGATGAATGGTTGGGTTCCTTATCCTGGTGACACTATGAGTATTTTCGCTTTGTAGGTATTACAATTGTTGTAAAGTGCTACAAATGATCTGATCCTGATCATTCATGTATAGACATGCGAATAGGGATATTCTATAAAAAGGAGTTTGTATAAGACTAGACCACGAAATGTTTAATCTCATTATATAACGTCGTTCATGATAGAGTCTTACATTTCACCAGGAGATGACCATAGGTAACATGACCTGAATCCTGAGTGAGTTGTAAACTCCTGCCTATGAGGGCGACCCTTTGATTTGTATGGGTGAGAGTGGCCAGATCGCCAACTTAACAAGCCTATCATTTTGGGGATTCGTCTGATTGGGAAGCTGGGAACACAACTACATAAGATGGAATTCACTCATTCCCTAGGGGTAAGTAGATAAATTTTTCCCTAAAGGGTTGATTTTGGGTCTTGAACAATGTGGCGCCATACCCTCTCCTGCCCGAGAGGGGTTTAGTCATAGTTTGCCTATGATCTATTGTTCATTAGAGGGATCAATGGTACTTAAGGAGTTAGATATAACTACAAAGGAAAAACGGTAATTTGGCCAAGCTGTACTTACGAGCAATTTGTGAAAGGTCATCATACTGTTGATTGGTTATATCCAATGCACACAGAAATATATCTGTAGTACGAAGATTACAGTTGTCGATCTTTAGTGGAGTGCCCTTAACGGATAGTGAATATTGTAATCGCTCAGAATCTAAAGATTACTCCATCATTTGTCACCAATTCTGTGAACACCTCTCGGTTTCCTTCAATTTCTACAGCTCTTCTCTTAGATTTTCTTTATAATAGATCTCACACAGAAACTACACTCAATTTCTAAGATTTTGGCTCAAGAATCACCTGATTTGCACTAGTATTTTGGAAGAACTCCTCGTTTGAACTTGGTGTTACAACAAGACTTTATGCTGCGAGAACTTTCCCCAACGCCTATGTTGATCTTAATTCCCAGACAGCACTTTGGATGCCTGGACACCTTCATGGACGCATGGTTGGTCCATTTCAATGCATGCCCTACCCTTGGAACCCTAATTCATCCAACACTCCCCTTTTTTAGTCTCCTTTGGGAGAACTTTGAGTTGTGATGGGAAATGAGGCCCCCCCTTAGGGTATTTATAGGCTTTTAGAAAACCATCCTCATCATCACCTCAAGCTTCCAATGCATGTGACCACCTAGTTCAAGAAAATCCAAGTGTCTTCCTCATGCAAGGTCCAACATTCAGCCTTTTACACCTCCTACTTGTATGAAAAGCTTAGATGTCTCCTCCTACCTTAGGCTAGCGCATGATTCCCTTTTGAAGTGTCATTTCTACACTTTGCATGCTCCATATAGTACCTTGGGTGTCCACCTCATGCTTTGGCATAGTCAACTTCACATCATGTTGCCACTTAACTTTTTAAGGTGTCCACCTCTGAGTTAGCCACCTCCGAGTTATATTTTTGGCCCAACTAGTGCAAGTTGTTGCCCCCCTCCCAGACTACTCTCTAAGCCTAGGAAAGGACATGACTGTAGTAGTTATCAACCCTTTTGCTGACACTTACTGCCTAATAACTCTAGCGAAAAATAATTTGATATGAACATGCAATCTTATACACAGCAGATGCCTCTATGGCTAAAAACATTAAGTTTAAACACAAAACATTTACAGAGATTACATTACCAGTTTCATAAGTCCCGATACCTAAAAGCCTTATGTCGCTACATAAACAACTGTAGCATGTGTACAACATTTACAGTAACCACCTAACAGATGGGTTACGATAACTTTTTCCTTGAGTGCCAGAGCAAATGTAAAGTTACCTCCTGAGGATTTGACCACTACCTGGGGGAAAGAAAAACATTTGAAAGCGGGGTGAGCTTGCTAGCCCAGTGAGTGACTTAAGAAAGAAAACTGATTCTCATGTAAAAGTCACAATAAAGAGATCAAACTGAAATGTAAATCTCTATAGTAACCTTGTATTGCAATATAAACATTTTCCAAGTATAAAGCATATAAAGTTGTTTTCATCGTAAAACATTAACTGTTCCTCAGTTGAGAATAATCCTGTTGTGGTTAAATCCCAACGTCAACTGCTTAGTCAAGAGAGAAACTTTTTGCCCAGTCTCTGACTTTCACTACCTACGTACACGTGGCCACAACTAAGTACCGTTATACCTTAGGTACTTTTGCTCAGATACCTTCTCAAAATGTCCCTCAGTATTAAGCTTCTCGGATACCATCTCAAATGTCCCTCAGTATCAAGTTTCAAGTAAAACTAGTCATACAATGACTTTCTCTTTTAAGCCTGTAAAGCATAAAGCATAGAAAACATGTCTTTAAAGATACTAACGCATGCTTGGTATAATTAAACACATATAAATAGTCTTTTAATAAACTTTCGTACATGGCATGCGTATAAAACATAACTCATAGTCTGCTTGGTATTTACTTTGTAAAACTAGCTAGCATGAGAATAATCTTTCTTTAAAACATGGTTTCTTTAAAACATTATAAACATTTAGTCATTCACAACTTTTAGAACTATTCCTCAAGGGTCGATATGCTTCTATCACTGGTGTCAATCTTGTGGACATAAAAGCATATATTAGCTACTAGCATAAGTCTCCCTTTTGAGACTAACCCTTAAGTAAGCTTTGTGTTTAACCTTCCTCTTGAAGACTTTCACAACAACACACCTTGCTGTAGGTTTTACACTTAGGAATTTCTTTAAGTTTTGGCTCATGCAAAGCTTCCAACCGCTCTCACAAATGCAACACCACTTATGCAACCAACACTGTTCTCCAAGTGTTCTTATAACTGCATATGGTCGTCCACAAGGCTACTTATGCATCCAAGACTTCACTGCAAGCTCTCCTCGGCCTACACAGAAGGTCCAACGCACAGAAAAGCTCAGCCCTTGGTTTGTTCAAGCGTTTCCTTCGAGTTGTCAGCTTGTTTCACTCAAGTAGTTGCCTGCTTATCTTGAAATTCCAGATTCATCTTTCAAAATTAATGACTCGAATTCTAGGGCCATCTCAAGAAATTTCCTTCTATAAACTTGTTAAGAATTGTCTCAAGAATCTTACCTTAAAATTTCAGCTTCAAACTTCTCGTGGTTTGTCCTAGAGACTCAATTATTTAATGATGGCCTGGTTTCACCCAAGAACAGAACCTCTGGTCTTTTTTCTCCTTCTTCGGCCTTAATCCGATGAAGACTTCTTTTAGTAGTGTCATCTCTGAGAGTAGACTCTCAAAGTTTTCCAACGACACCAAGAACTTTAAATTTGCACGGAGGAAATGATCAAACTGATCGTTTAAAGTTTGGCCTCCCCTTTTTATACTGCTTTCCACAATTTCTCATTAAGTCTTAGCTCGACACCTTTAACTTTCATGGAGTTAATCCGATGCTATAGACAACTGGTGCTTTTAATCAATGATTAAGACTGATAAACACAAGTTCAATCGTTTAGCTCACCTGGTTTAGCTCATCATTCAGTGACCTCACGCTGATGCTTGTCACTTGATGCTGTCATTAATATGATGAAATAATGGTGTATAATGCGATGGTGGTGTATGCGTTGTGCATGCAAGTTTTCCTAGCAAAATCCAAGTATAAATTCTACTAGGTTGCCTGGTAAGCCTAGAGTCGAACACAAGGACTATGAAGACAGTATGCGACGGTGATTTCTGATAACTTTGCGATGACAAATAAAACAATGCGTTAGTTGGTATGTTTGTTTAAGGTGTAGGTTCTATATGGCGGAATTGAGAAAAGAGTTACTAACAAAGAAAGTGACAATGAGTATGCAGGGAAACGGATTGAGAAGGGGTTTAGCTAACACTTCCTAAGATTGCGTTCACGTTATGCGATCATGCTACACATATACAACAGCAAGTCATCTCTCAATGCAAATGCTATAGCTTCTAGTTTAGGACGTATGTGATGCATATGATGATGTCTCTAGGACTTAAGTCTAAGCCTCTACTATTGTCTATGCGATGATGAATGACACACACATACACAAGGCGACCGCATACTACCATAACCTATTTCTAGGGTGCATGCGATGCATGTTAGCAAACAGAGTTTATCTCTAAGTCTCTATCTCTTGATTATACGGATCTAATCTTGCTTTCTCAAGTCTAGATTCTAACCTAGCTCTCTCAAGTCTAGGTTCTTTCTTTAGACTCTCTCTCGAGTAGCTCTAAAGGGGTAATGAACGCATACATAAGACAAGATGATCACATATAATGAAGAACTTAGGTCATGTTAGCTAAGTGCTTCTCAACCCATTCGGAAGTTTAGTTACACATGCGTAATGTAAAGAGTGAACCGACATAGAGATGCAAATTCCATTTTATAAATGAAATCAAGATACAGGATGACAATGGAAAGTAAAGATAGGGAGCCTGATAGCAATTTCTTGCTTCCGAAGGCTTTTACACTATTTTTCTCTACTCTGCCCGAAAGAATATCCTTGCTTTCGCAAGAGTCGGCCCTCTCTCTGTTCTCAACGCTTCTTGGCACTCTCTTAAGCTGACCATGAACGATCTTCTGGCATCTTCTCTCTTCACTCGCCTCCGCCATCTAAGTATAAGAAAACTATGAACAACGGCTAACTATCTTCTGTATGGTGAACTCTCTATATATGGCTCAGCTGAAATGGAACCGAACTCCTTTAACGAAGGTGGCCTTCAGTATTTATAGAGCTTCAAGGTGAAGAGCTTTTTCTCTCAAATGATTGCACTGATGGGATATCATTAATTCTCTGTTTTATGCGCCGATTAATTGTCACCGAAAAGTTGAGTGTACTTGCTATAGTGTGTCGTTAACGGCTTGTCAACTAAATTCAGATTCAACCGTCATCAGCTTTTTGTCCCATCATGATTTATTAAGCTTTCACCTTGATGCGCCGACTTTATGTGGCCACCTTCTTGAGCAGATCTTCGTGAATGCATACGATCGCATAGCCTTGCAGTCGCAATCTCTTAATGTGCTCAAACGCTGAATTCCTTGGATAGCAATTCTGTCTTGCGCCAACGCATTTTTCTCCACAAAATACATAAATTAGCTGCTTTGGTGCGATGGACACATGTGATTGCAATGTTCTAAACTCAATGCTTTTGGACACGATTTTATATATTATTACCGTCGCAATCTTACATTGTTTTATATCTTTGCGTTGTAATAATGAGCATTCTGCCCGTTATCATCACCTAACGATCTCGCTCTCGCCCAAAAACTTGATGATCTCCTCGGCAACGGCACCAAAAACTTGATGCATTATTTTTATGAATGAAAATATAGATGATATGCATGGATGGATTGTGTTGATGCACTTAAATTTACCCAATGGAATTCGAGTGTAAATTCCTCTGAGTTTCCTGGTAAGTCCAGGGTCGAACACAGGGACTTGTGAAAATAGTTCCGTTGGTGATTTTTATAAAAACTTACGGTAACCAGTTAAATGAATAAATCGTTGGGTTTGTTGTTTGCGTTGATGAAATAAATAATGCATGCAGCAGAGTTTGAAAAGAGTTGGTAAATGGGAAATACGACGAATATGCAGTGAACGGGTTGAGAAAAGTTTCGGCTAACACTCCCTAGAATGCGTCCATGCCTTGCGATCATGCAACATGCATACAATAGTAAACCACCTCTCGATGTGAATGCTACGGCTTCTAAGGTTAGAACACTTGCGATAAATATGTGATAAGTCTACAGGGTTTACACATAAACCTCTATCTCTATTTATGCAATGACAACATGACATTCACACAAATATTCGAACACAAAATATCACTCCCATTCCTAGGATGCATGCACTGCAAGTTGACAAACATAGCTTATCTCTAAGTCCCTATCTCTTGTTTATGCAAACCTAATCTTGCTCTTTCGAGTTTAGATTCTAACCTAGCTCTCTCGAGTCATTAGGTTCTTTCTTTAGATTCTCTCTCAAGTAATTCTAAAGGATATTTTGCATAGCATAAAACAAGACAATCGCACGCAATGAACTTCTAGGTCATGTTAGCTTAGTTCTTCTCAACCCATTTAACTTGTTTAGCTACTCATGCGTATTAAGAGAGTGAGTAGATGTAGAAATAGAACTTCCATTGAATAGATATGAGATGAAATACAAGAAAACAATGCAAGTTTAGTAAAGAGCTGGTAGCATTTTCTTGCTACCAGGTGTTTACACTGTTTCTACTCATGCTCTAGCTCTCACGAGAGTCGGCCCGCTTTCTGCTCTTACGCCCCAAGGTTCTCTCTCGAGCTGCCTTGGGCGATCTCCGACGCCACCACTCTTCTCTTGCTCCGCGCTGTAAAATGGAAAAGAAAACTATGAACAGAAGCGCTGGTGAACTTGTTAGTTCATCAAACCGATTAACCCCTTTTCTGAAGAATGCACTTGATATTTATAAGGCATCAATGGTGAAAGGTGGCTTCTCTCTCCTGGTTGTACAGATGGGATAGTTTTAATTCCTGACTGATGCGTCGGATGATTTTCACCGATAAAGCTGAATGTACTTTGTCACCGTTATCGGCTGTCAACTTAATTTGGATTCGACTGTCATCAGCTTTCTGTCTTATCGCTCTTAATTGGCCTTTCACTCAGATGCGCTCACCATGTTGCACTGACCAAGTTGTGGTGATTTTTCTTGGGCGAATGTTTGCGAGCACAATCAATGCAAAAGTCTTGTGGTGAAGTTGCGCTCGACCGATTTTTCTTATGATCGCAATCTTGCATTGCGTTAACATAGATTCTGCATAAAAATACAAAAAATCAATAGTTCTAATGTACTGAACGCATGCGACCACAATATTATAGAATTTATGCTTAATGGACGCAATTTGACATATTTTATCAACGCAATCCAACATTGTTTAATAACTTAGCACTATGATAACGTGTATTTCTACCCATTATCATAATCCTACATTGTTTTATATCTTTGCGTTGTAATAATGAGCATTTCTGGCCATCATCACCCAATGATCTCGATCTCGCTCAACGCATAGCACACAGACTATCGCACAACCTCGCTCATCATGCAGATCTCGCCGATGCCCATCGTGTAGCGCTGATGCCTATCGTCTAGCATATCACGGCTATCGTCTAGCGCCCACGCCCATCGCATAACGCCATCGCCCAGCGTCATCGTCTAGCGCTGATGTCGATTGTGTAATGCCAACGCCCCATCGTTGAACGCTATCGTCCATCGATAGCGCTATCATTTAGCGTGACTCTTCGCATCATCTAGCACCGACATTGCTTGACAATCGTCTACCGTATCGCTCAGCACCATTTCTTGTTACATGATCGCCTACCTCATCGCATAGCGCCGCTCATTGCTACACGATTACCCACCTCATCATAGTGCGCCGCTCATTTCTACACGATCATCCAGCGCACGGAACTCCAATCACCCAGTGCCCACGCTCACGCACACTTAAAGTTGTTGCATGCCTGCTAACCTCTCAAGACTTTGGTTGCCGCATGCCTTCCCACGCATAGCTTTTCTCTTGGCCATACCTTAGCTTCCTTCAATGCCCAAATAACCTCTCAAATGAGCAATGCCAACACCCTTGGCTCAACTCCAACACTTAGCATAAGACCAACGCATATGCATAACACTTAGCCAATTTTCTAACCTCCAACGCATGGGTTACACTTAGCCAATTTTTCAAGCTTCACCCAAGAGTCAAGCTCTCAAACTCAAACTTTTTCTTCTAAATTTTCACCATTTTCTCTTTAATTACACATTAATTCTCACATCAACCTACTCACCACATTGTTCTCAGTAGGGAACCTACACAAGTAGAAAAATTAGGGCTCATGGTTCACACAAGCATATCCCAATTCCTCTTCCAACATGCGTCTAATTTTGGCCCCTTCTCAAAACATGCGTCCAAATATTCCTTTTCCATACCCTAGGCGTCCAACATGCCCCTACTAGGATGTGTATCCAACGAGCTCAACCCCTTTCTAAAGCATAGTCTAAACACTTACTCACATCTCTACTTCTCTAGTGGCTATGCATTCAACTCTAACTTCTAACACTTGGCCAAATTTCCACCTTCAAGCTACAGGTCCATGAGGTCCCCTTGGTAAATCAATATGATTAATTGAGAACCAGTTTTTAGATAAATTTGAATTGATCAAATTAATAGAGAGATTTAATTATATATGATATAATTAAGTTGTTTCAATCATATGTGATATAATTGTCATAATGTATTTGATACATTATAGCTTAATGAGAGGAAATAAATATTTGAATGAGATTCAAATATAGTTTCTATGAATGGGATTCATAGTTATTAAATTTAATATAAATATGATTTATATTAAATTCTTTTTAAAAGGGAAAAGAAACTATAGTTTATAATGTATGTGATACAATATTAAAACTATAGACTATATGTTATATTTGATATAACATATAATTTAATATATATATATATGACAAGTTAGTTATCATATTTTTATTTATATTAATTATTATTTTAATAATAAGGGAGGGAGTTACAACTCCCTTCCATTTCTTTTCTCTCCACCCTCGTAAGTGGTAGGTGGTTATTTTTGGCGAGTAGAAAAGAAAAAGTTTCTTCTTCTTCTTGGCTAAGTTGAACCACTTTAAGACAGAGAAAACAACATAAGAGTTTTGTATGTCTGTATTTGAGTTTTTTAGAACATTCTCAATCCTTCCTCCTCAACATTAAGTTTTCCCTCAAAACCAAAATAGTCAGAGCACACCACTCCTGGGTTCTCACCTTGAGAATATAGAGGAAACATTCGTGGTAGTGTTCGTTCTTGTTCGAGGTTTTTTCTTGGAGACAGTCTTCAAGGAGTTTGTGAACTGTTCGAGGAAAATCTTGAAAAAAGGTCTTCAAAGGTGAGGTTTCTGAAACCCTTATATTATCATGTTGTAGTTTATAAATGAATGCATATCTTGTTTCTTATTTACTGTAAAATTTATATTCAATGAAAAATGGTTTTTGGTCGATTCACTTCCGCTCAAGGTTCTCTTCTCATAGAGTTCCTTCATATGCCACTTCAGAATTTATGGATGTCTAGCCCATGTGCTAATGGCAAACCCCAAAAATTTGGAACCTCGTTCAAAAGTATGCCTATTTGTAGGCTATCCCAATGAAACAAGAGGTGGGTACTTCTTTGGTCCAAGTGAGAATAAAGTATTTGTATCGACAAATGCTACCTTCTTGGAAGAAGACCATATGAGGGATCATAAACCACGAAGCAAAATTGTTTTAAGTGAAATTTCTAATTAATCTATTGAGACTTCAACAAGGGTTGTTGAAGGGGCTGGTACATCAACAAGGGTTATTGATATCGGTTCATTTAGTCATTCACATCCATCTCAAGAGTTGAGATTGCCTCAACATAGTGGAGGGGTTATGAACCCACTTGTACACTACATGGGTTTAACAGAAGCCCAAGACATCATAGCTGATGATGTTGTTGAGGATTCATTATCATACAAACAAGCAATGGAATATGTTAACAAGGATGAATTGATTAAAGCCATGAATCAAGAAATGGAGTCTATGTACTTCAATTCTATCTAGGAGCTTATAGATCAATCTAATGAGGTAAAACCTATAGGTTGTAAATGGATCTACAAGAGAAAAAGAGGTGTAGATGGAAAGGTACAGACCTTTAAAGCTAGACTTGTGGCAAAAGGTTATACTCAAGTTGAGGGAGTGGACTATAAAGAAACTTTCTCACCTATTGTCCTGTTAAAGTCTATTAGAATTCTCTTGTCCATAGCCACATATTATGACTATGAAATATGAAAAATGGAAGTCAAGATTGCCTTTTTGAATGGCAATCTTGAAAGACAATTTACATGAATCAACCAGAAGAATTCATTGAAAAAGATTAAGAGCAAAAGTTTTCCAAGCTTAATCGGTCCATTTATGGACTGAACAAGCATATCGATCTTGGAATATAAGATTTGATACTACGATCTTATGGCTTTTATTAAAATGTTGATGAACCTTGTGTTTGTAAGAAAATCATCAACAACTCAGTAGCTTTCCTCGTGCTGTATATGAACGATATCCTACTCATTATGAAAAAATGTAGATTTTCTGATTGATGTAAAGAAATGGTTGGCCACCCAATTCAAAATGAAAGATTTGGGAAAGGCACGACTTATTTTAGGGATTCAAATCATCAGGGATCGTAAGAACAAAAGGTTGGCCTTGTCACAAGCATCATATATTGACAAAATACTTGTCAGATATTTGATGCACAATTCCAATAAGGGTTTATTATCTTTTAGACATGGAATTGTATTGTCTAAGGAGCAGTGTCCTAAGACTCCTCAAGAGGTTGAGGCAATGAGACGAATTCCCTATGCATCGACTGTTGGTAGCCTTATGTATGCAATGTTATGTACCAAACCTGACATTTACTATGCAGTAAGGATTGTCAGTTGATATCAATCCAATCTAGGATTAGATCATTGGACAACGGTTAAAACAATCCTCAAGTACCTTCAGAGAACGAGAGACTATATGTTTGTGTATAAAGATAAGGATTTGATCCTTACAGAATACACAGACTCTAGTTTTCAAACTGATCGGGATTCTTGGAAATCTACATCAGGGTCAGTGTTTACTCTAAATGGAGGAGCTATAGTTTGGGGGAGCATCAAGCAAGGATGCATCACATACTCCACTATGGAAGCCGAATAACTGCTTGTGAAGTTGTTAAAGAGGTTGTTTGGCATAAGAAGTTCCTTACTGATTTGGAAGTTGTTCCAAATATGTTTTTGCTCATCACACTTTATTGTGATAACAGTGGTACTGTGGTAAATTCTAAGGAACCTAGAAGTCATTGAAGAGGCAAACTCATTGAGCGAAAATATCATGATTTTGGATATTGTACAATGAGGTGACGTGATTGTCATAAAGATTGCTTCGGAGCACAACGTTGCTGATCTAATTACAAAGGCACTCACAGTAAAGTGTTTAAGAGTCATCTCGAAAGTCTAGGTCTACGGGATATGTGACATATTATCTATAGTTAGTGGAAGATGTTACTGAGATATAGTGCATGCCCTAGTTTATTATATTTTGTATTTGTATTGTACATTTGGCTCCCTAAGCTTAGGACAGATAGAAGATTGTTGGGATTGGTGTCCTAAATCTCTTTTGAATTCTCGTAGTTTTTAAACTTGGTATAAACAAATTGTTATTAATAAAACAATTGATATTTTATGAGCATACACTCGATCTAATAAACTAAGATCCTAGGTTATTTTTTTATAATTTAAATATGTATGTAGAAACATACAAGTGGATCATGTTTAAATGATAACCTAAACGGTTCATAGTAGACAATAAGGTTGGATACCTTATCCTGGTGATACTACGGGTACAACTCGCTTTGTAAATGTTACAAGTGTTGTAAAGTGTTATAAATGATCTGATCCTAATCATTCATATGGAGATATGTGAGTAGGGGTATCCTATACAAAGAGTTTGTATAAGACCGAACCGCGAAATTATTAGTCTCATTATATAACGCCATTAATAATAGAGACTTACATTTCACCACGATGACCATAAGTGACATGACCTGAATACTGAGTGAGTTGTGAAACTCCTGCCTATAAAGGTAGTCCTTTGATTTGCATAGGTCAGAGTGGTCAGATCGCCAACTCAATATGACTACCATTTTGGGGATTCGTTTGATTAAGGAGCAGGGAACACAGCTACAGAAGACGGAATTCACTCATTCTCTGATGTCGGGGTAAGTAGATAAATTACTCCCTTAAGGGCTGATTCTGAGGCTGGCCACATCCTCTCTTGAATCGAGAAGGATTTGGTCATAGTTGGACCATGACTTATTGTTCATTAGAGGGATCAGAGGTTCTTAAGTAGTTAAATGTAACTACAAGGACAAAATAATAATTTTGGCCCAACTGTACTTACAAATAATTTGTGAAGGGTCATCGTACTATTGATTGGTTATATCTAATGGACACAGAAATATATCTGTAGTGCGAAGAGTGCAGCTGTCGATCTTTAGTGGAGTAGCCGATAGTTAATGGATGTTGGGTAATTTAATTAAAGAGTTTAATTAATTATCCAAGTACCATTGGAGTTTCAATTACAAGTCCATAAGGTCTCCTCTATAGCTCAACATGGATTATTGAGAATTAATTTTTTGGATTAATTTGAATTGTTCAAATTAATTTAGAGAATTAATTGTATGTGATATAATTAATTTGAATTAATTATATGTGATATAATTAATACAATGTATTTGATACATTATAATATAAAGTTTATTTTGAGATGAATTAAATTTTTAATTAGATTCAAATACTAATTATATGGATGATATTTATATAATTAAATTTAGTATAAATGTGATTTATATTAAATCTGTCTCTTATACACATCTAGATGTGTATAAGAGACAGGTTATATACCAGACCTGACATTTGCTATGCAGTAGAGATTGTCAATCGATATCAATCCAATCCAGGATTAGATCACTGGACAACGGTCAAAACAATCCTCAAGTATCTTCGGAGAACGAGAGACTATATGCTTGTGTATGGTTCTAAGGATTTGATCTTTATAAGATACACTGACTTTGATTTTCAGATTGATAGGGAGGTAGCTCTGCACTTGGGGTCGTACTCAGGGACCTGTCTCTTATACACATCTAGATGTGTATAAGAGACAGGTCTATTAATGATAGAACGTTTATCTTTAATACTATGTGATATACACTCATAGAAGTCTATCAGTGTCTATCAATGTCACTGATGTCTATCAGTCTATCAACGTCTATCATTGATAGTTCTAAAATTTTGCTCTTCTTGTAAATATTTTCAACAGTTTTACCATTTGAAATAATTTCTCTTAATTTAATTTAATTTTGAATTAAATTAAATGAGGGAGTTATGAAAATAACTCCTTTCCACTTTTCCTCTCCATCAATCGTGGTGTTGAATGGGGAACGTGAGATTGGTCTCTCGTTGGCAATTTTGATGCAAAAGATCAGTGAGAGTTCTCTGGAAAAATCCCAAGAATTTACAGAGAAGAAAAGTGTGTTTCTTCTCTTTCTCATCCTTTCCTCTCTCTTCCCAAAATTTAGAGCTCACAACTCTTGAATTCTCAAACCCTAATAGAGAATACAGGAGGTTCCATTTGTAGTGGTGACCATTTGGGATTTCGATATTGGAGATCTTTTTGTCCTAATCGAAGTGTTCGTGACCGAATCGATGGAATTCATGAAGAAGATTGAATACAAGGGTAAGCGTTCTTCATCTCTAAAATCTTCTATGAATTCACATGCTATAAATTTTATTAAAATGCATAATTAATCTATTTCTATAAAATTAGGATTCTGTGAAAATTGTAACATTGGGACCGATCCTCTTCTGCTGTGAACCTTCACCGATTCTTTCAATTGGCATTAGAGCAAGGTTTTGTCCAAGTTTTTTTATTTTTCCAAAATTTATTTCACAGAATTATGGTGGGTTTACATTCTGTGCAATTTGTTCATGTGATGAATACTGTAATATTTGTTTAGAATTATTGGATGTTTTCAGGATTGGTTTTTTAGTTTTATTGCTTTTTATTTACATTTTGGTTTGTAAGGGTGCGTGTTTGGGCATAAATTTTGCGATAAAAGTCCATATTACTATAGTTTTGAGTCACTCGTGATGTTCCCGATGAATTTCTGGAGAAATCAAAGCCTAAATCAGGGTAGAAATGAAAGAATTTGAAACTGTACAGTAGCATTGCGATGCTATGCCCTAACGTCGCAACGCTCTGATGCATCTGACGGAGTTCTTTCCGTAGCGTCTGTACAGTCAAAAAAATTGCTTCAAAATCAACTTGCATCTTGCTCTGATTTCTTCAAATCACAGCCTAATATCAACTCTAATGAATCTGAAAAAATTGTAGACTCTTTTTCACGCATTAAAACCCATAAACAATCGGTCAATTACAATAATTACAATCAAATTGAAGCTTAAAAAATGCCAAAACCGTAATATATCCACTTTAGCCACCACATTTTCATCTCGTGAAATAACACCTACCTAGCTAAAATTAATGCAAATTGAGTGCTTAAGATATGCTCTGATACCAATTGTTTGCAATGCTTATGACAAATGGATTAAGGCAGATGAAAAGGCCCGAATCCATATCTTAGCAAACATATCCGATATACTAGCTAAGAAATTTGAGAACATAGTTTTCGCTAAAGAGACCATGAATTTGTTACAGACGTTGTTTGGTCAATCTGTCAGAAATATCCTCAATAATGTTTATGACTACAGCATAAAGGATAAAACCTCTATTAGAAAACATGTTCTAGATATATTGAAAGTTAACAATACTGTCAGAGATGAGAAAGCTGAGAAATCAAAATAAAGTAAATTTTGGGATTGGTGTCCTAATTCTCCTGGAGTCTCGTTGTTTTAATTATACACGTTGTTTTATGAATAAAATAACTGCTATTTCAATCTGGAATTTACTCATATCCAATAAACAAAGCTCCATGGTTATCTTATGTAAACTTAAGCTTGTATATGGGATATACAAGTGGATCATGCCTTAAGTGATAACTTAAATAGGTCTGTAGTATAAGGATTAAGGTGGGATACCTGATCCTGGTGAAACTATGGATACGACCCACTTTGTAGAGGTTTGCAAGTGTTGTAAACTATTACATATGGTAGATTCGGATCATTCATGTAGAGACATGCGAGTGGGGGTGTCCTATACAAAGAGTTTGTATAAGACCAGACCATGAGATGACTGAAGCGTTGTTTATATGATATGGAAATGTGGATGAAATGCGATGGTGAAATTGCGTTGAGCACTCAAGTTTCCTCAGTGGAATTCAAGGGTCGAACTGATACAGAATTATCTATAGTAAGTCCAGGGTCGAACTCAGGGACCTTTGAAAACAGGTTGCGTTGGTAATTTTTAGAAAACTTTTCAGTAACCAAATAAATCAATAGTTGTTGAGGTTTTTGTTTGCGATGATGAAAAATAAATAAATGCGGCGGAGTTTGAAAAGAGTTGATTAAATGGGAAACGCAATGAGTATGTGGTGAAAGGGTTGAGAAAAGTTTCGGCTAACACTTCCTAGGAATGCTATGCGATCATGCAACATGCATACAACAGTAAACCACCTCTCGATGCGAATTCCACGGCTTCTAAGGCTAGAATGCATGCGATATATGCGATAAGTCTATAAGACTTACATATAAGCCTTTATTCTTATTTATGCGATGACAAAATGACAGACACATAAATAAGGCGACCACATAATATCATTCCCATCTCTAGGATGCATGCGATGCAGGTTGACAAACAAAGTTTATCTCTAAGTCCTTATCTCTTGTTTATGCAGTTCTAATCTTGCTCTCTCGAGTCCAAAGTCTAACCTAGCTCTCTCGAGTCATTAGGTTCTTTCTTTAGACTCTCTCTCGAGTGGCTCTAAAGGGGTGTTGGGCACAACATAAAACAAGGTAATCGCAAGCAATGAACTTCCTAGGTCATGTTAGCTTAGTTCTTCTCAACCCATTCGACTAGTTTAGCTACTCATGCGTGCTAAGAGAGTGAACAGATGTAGAATAAGAACTTTCATTGTATAAATATAAAGATGAAGTACAAAATAACAATGCAAGTATAGAATAAAAGGCCTGG